>NC_140502.1:1570000-1590000 GCF_964271855.1 Acomys minous | reverse complement strand
TAAGGAAGACTATTAAAACCTCAGAACCATAAAAGCAATGCCAGAGAAATAGAATAGCTCCACCTTTGTATAAATACAATATAAACCTAAAAACGGCTGCCTTCCATTTTATAGTTTTTGAAAACCAGGTTCAAATACAAGTTGAAAACAAGTGGCATTTAGTTGTCATCTTCTCCCTCGTATACGCACATTGTGAGATACAATGGCCAACAAAGGTGACAGAAGTGTACACACAAGGTCTCAAGGGAACAGTGGCCCTGGGTGACTCCACAGTCCATCAGGAAATAAACTGCAGTCAATGACCTTCAGCTATGTCATTTAGCTTCGTCCCACCCTCCCTGTTGTCGATTGAGACAGGGCTTTTTTAAGTGGCCCAGGGCGTCCTAGAATTTTGGATTCTCCCAGGTTCGCTTTCTTCTTAGAAGCAGTTTCAGACCATGTTGCTTCAACAAAATCTGTTGTATTCTTCAGACCTGGGTAACTAGTCTGGAGAGCATCACACTAATGAGACTCCCTGGGTGTGGAATGCCTTCACTAGCACAGCCTCCGACAGCTGCATGGCCAGCGTGCATAGCATTGCAAGACCGTGTCAAAAGTGATAGAACCGAGTGAACTTGGCAGACTCTGAAAGGCTTCTATTACCAGATAGAATAAAAAGAGTTGCTTCAAAGATAGCATTATCTTTATTAAAAATTGATAGACATAGCAGCACTTACAAAAGTTCATGAAAGGCAGGACATGCTGTCGGCGGGACAGTGGGGACTGGTAGCCCAGCCCAGGCTGTGGGCTCTGCATCCCATGCTTGCTCACAACCACTACCCGCCCTATGCAGCAGCAGCCTGTAACACCCGAGCAGAGGCCAGCGGCGACCGCGGCCTCCTCATTTCAAGCTTTTGTCATCTGAGTGAAGAGTCCAGTGAGTCAAGTAGCACCCTCCTTAGCAGCTTCTGGAGCACGCAGTGGTGTTCTGGAGGTGGCTGGTGCACTCGACCCTGCGGTTAAAACACCTAGTATTCAATAAAAGCACTTCCATCAGCGGTATTTTGTATGCCCCTGCTGCTCTGCCGCCTTTCCGCAGAGCACCTGCAGGGCTCCCAACCTCCAAGGCAGCACAAGGAGCTCCAGGCAGCTGCTTCCACACCACTGTCTTGGGAGGTGATGGCAGCTTTGGTCATTCTGTGTCCTGCTCGCTGCTCTGCTTCTTACTGCTGTGTGGGGGTGTCAGGACCCCACTAGGAGGAGGAGAAATCCTGTTTTGTTCTGACAATATGGCTTTCTTTGCTTGGGCTTTGTCCTACATAGGAATAAAAGGGGAAAGAAAGTGTCATTTCATTTGCTGTATGTTTCTAATATGGAAGTGAGTGGGGAAAAGAGCAAAATCCTAAAGTTCAGCACAGTGGCAAATTTGTGATCCTACCATTTGGGAGCAGAGGTCAAAGACTGTGAGTTCTAGGTCCGCCTGGGATACACCTAGTCAGACCTGGGTCAGTAAACAACCCTTCCATCTAAAGTCTATGATCTGCAGATACTGAGACACAGTGTCTATGGATCAGAAACATTGTTTTTTAAAAGGTGTACTCAGTGTTCTGCCTACATGTACACCTGGAGCCAAGAGGGCATCAGATCACAGCCTGGTTGTAAGCTACCAGGTAGTTGCTGGGAACGGAAATCAGGATCTTTGGGAGAGCAGTCAGTGTTCTTAACCCCTGAGCCATCTCTCCAGGCCCCCCAGAAACATTCTTAATGGAATTAGAACTGACTTCTTCGACTCCCTGGAGAAAAGTGAGGTTTAGGCAACATTGGTCAAGCGCTTGTCTGATGGGAGCAAGGGCAGTACTGACCAGCAAATCCAAGCTGTTGGTGTGGGTCTGGATGTTGTGGGAGTCTTCCATGGGAACTCCCCGGAAGTGCTTGAGCTTGGAACTCCCCATCTCCCGGATGACCATGGCGAACGGAACCATCCATTTGACACACTTCTCTATGTCGCACCACTGATATCCTGCAAGTAAAGGCACCAGAGGCTCAGTCTGCAGCTGACAGCTGGCTTCTAGGCTGAGGACACCTTGTCCGTGTGAGCTCACAGGAAAACAACATACCTGAAACCTTCTGCGTCAACTCTAACGAGGAGAAGTGATACAAGGCAGAGGCAGCGAGGACACCATAAGGAAATTCTAAGCAGCCAACATCCAGGACACACAGATCTAGAAGCTAAGGGCAAACAGGAGCACTAAGACAGCGGCCACATGAAGCTTCTAGAAGCCCCCGGTGACTGTGGCACAGCCCCCCTCCAACACACATTGGGGAAGCAGAAGCCCACGTACCTCTGCGATCTGCACAAAGACCTGCTGTGGGTACTGAGGCATCAGCACTTCGCTCGTGTCATTGACATAGGCCACTTGGAGGTAAACGTTCAGCCAGGACACAGTGGTCAGAGGGCTCAAACGCCACTTAAGGGCCTGAAAGGAAAGACAGGACAGTTGTGCAAAGGTCAAGATGTAGCCTCGGTCTCTGCCACCACATGTCTAACTGGAGAAGACCCACTGGGCACACCCACACCTTGCGCCTTGCACATGAAAGATAGGTTATGTGCTTAACACCCAGCCGAAGAGTATCTCTCTCATGGGGGGGAAGAGACAGAGGGAGAGGGAGGGAGAGAGAGAGGACAGAGAGACAGAGAGAGAAAGACAGAGACAGAGAGAGATTGATTAATGTGTAACCTGCCTTCATCATCATTAATTCCATGGTAAGAATTTCATCTCCAGAGCAAGCTCCATCTGTAACGTAAGCAAACTGATGCAACTTTGGAGGGTAGATTTCCTAAAAGGGAACAGAAGGGAGATGCTATTAGAAAGAAGCAGTTTCAGATTAGTGTGTACATCCAACATGATTCTAGCACTGCTGACATGCAAGGAGGATAACGCTCAAAGGCTTAACACAGGTTTACTTCAGCAACCCAAACATGCTAGAAAGGCATGAAACTGGCTGTGGCAGCCTTTAGCCCCAGCTCTCCAGAGGCGGACACTGCCAGATCCTGGAGTTTTAAGAAGCTAGAGCCACAGAGAGAGCCTGTCTCAAAGAAAGGGGAAACTCCATGAATAAATGGACCCGTGGCAAAAATAGAAACTTAAGATTGTTCTAACTCACTCTATGCTCTATAATCACACCAACACCAACCCTTTTGTGTGATGTGTTTAGAGGGATTTGCATGTGGCCATGCTGCAAACACCTCATCGTCCTTCCTCAGCTGCCCGAGTGCTCGGACCACAGGTGGGAACCACTGGGCCACAGTGTCCATCTTTTCAGTCCCAAATTCAGTTATGCATAAAGTAGCTACGTTAACCTAAAGGGTCTATGGTACTGGCTTCTCGTCTTCATCCTTGGCTGCCTTATGTCTGTCCCTCTGCCCCCGCCCCGCCCCCCCATTCCCTGCCACTGTGTCCATTAACTTCAGAAGCCAGAGTTAGGAAAATCCAAGATACATATGACCAATAGTTGACTGAAGGGTCAGAATGCTTATTAAAATAAAGGCCATCAGGGAGTTGTTTACCTCAAGTTTAGAAGCAATAAATAAGGCTGAAATCCCAATAAGCTGTAAAAGTGTTTTTATGATATTCTGCTGTGACGCCATGTAGCGATCGAAGAAGTCCTGCGCCAAGTAGAACGTTTCCCTGTGGAGCTTGTAGACCTCACACACCTGGAAGAGGGTTCCGGGTTAGAACAGCTGCTCCAGGGGCGGCAACAGCAGACCTGCCTAAGTTTTGACACACTGAGAATGCCAGCCGCTGTTGTGAAAGGCTGCCCCCTACCTGAGCACAGTCCAGTGAGACCCAGGAGCTGTGCCGTGTGACCTCAACGGTCACAGCAAGAGTGGAGCAGACAGATCAAAGCCAACTTTAATGGAGAACGCCCCCCCATGCCACTAAGCTTAGGTTCTCAAAGGACGCAACCTCCTTTACAAGTTTCACTATGACTCAGAAAAAGAACTATATATTCCTCTTAGCTGAGCAGTATCAGTTACATGTCCTTTTAAATTCTTTTTTGAGACAGAGTCTCACACTATGTAGCTCTGGCTAGAAATGGAACTTGCTGTGTAGACCAGACTGGCCTTGAACTCAGAGTTCCACCTGTCTTTGCCTCCCAAGTGCTGGAATTAAGAGTGTGTGCCACTATGCTTGGCAGCTTTTATTTACTTATTTATTTATTTATTTATTTATTTATTTGCAGTGGTGGGGATACAGTCACAGGATCACAGGTTTGTGCCACGACACTTGGCATATTTGGTGTTTCCAGTCTGTACAGCTCTGCACGTAGAGCCTGGCAGACATGGAAGCCAAGCCGCTCAGTGCTGGCTTGTGGTCTACCCAGGACCAGCACAGTGATGTGACTCTAGCTGATGCCCTCTTTTGACTTCTGTGAGCATACACGTAAAAGTGGCACACACAGAAATACATAAGCAAAAAAAAAAGAAAAAAGAAAAAAGAAAACAACAACAACAAACCTCACTTGTGGTATACATAGATAAATCCCACTACTTGGGGAGGTAAAAGTGTAAGTTTAAAGTTACCTCTGACTACATAGTAAGTTTAAGGCCAGCCTGGGCTACATGAGAGCCTGTCTGAAATAAAACAGGAGCTAACATTTAAGCTACTTGTTTTGATTCGGGCGCCTGAAGGGGCATGTCAGCAGAGAATTACTCTAGGCCTGGTGCCACCAGGGTGTATATAAACTAGGGACCCTGGCCTTCCAAAGGGCAGATGTCCCCACTCATTCAGGCTACTCACAGCCTCCCCCATATACACGCTTTCTGAAGGTGAACCTGCCGAGATGATCCTTGCATCCCTCAGCACCATGAGTCATCCACAGTTCACCCCCAGTAAGGAGTGCACCACTGATCAGACCTCCCTGTTTTCCTGGCAGTGCTGGAGACTGCAGGTCGGGTCTCATGCACGCCAGATCATTGTGCTGACCACAGCTACAGCCTTGGCTTCTGAATTTCATTGGAAAAAAAAAAGTTTAATGATGATCTTGCTAGTTTGTCATACTTTTAAAAAATCTGGAATGTGTTTTGTTTTTTCGAGACAGGGTTTCTGTGTAACAGCCTTGGCTGTCCTGGACTCATTTTGTAGACCAGGCTGGCCTCGAACTCTCATCTGCCTCTGCCTCCCTCCTGAGTGCTGGGATTAAGGGCGTGCACCACCATGGCTGGCCACTTTTGTTTGTTTCTTAAGCTGCTTGGAATGGAGCCCAGGAAGGCCTAGAGTACGTTGGCAAGCTCCACTCCAGCCTTGTGTAGTTGCTTATTGATAGAATGCCGCTCAGAAGTAGGCAAATGAATCTCAGTAAGATTAGAAAAAGACAGCCTGTTAAGAAATCTTTCTGGTGCTGGATGGTAATGGTGGTGGTGGTGGTGGCGGCACACGCCTTTGATCCCAGGATTTGGGAAGCAGAGGCAGGTAGATCTCTGAGGTCCAGGCCACTCTAGTCTACAGAGTCCAGGACAGCCAAGGCTACATAGAGAAACCCTGTCTCAAAAAACAAACCAGGCACATGTGAGATCTGACTGCTGCCGCCGCAGATAACCTGTTGCTATATGCCTACAAATAATAACAGTGACCACTGCACATTTGGCATGTGCATTCCAGTAGACGTCTTTAAAAACAATTATAAATAAATACATCTAGCTCAAATTATAAATAATAATTTGTAAATATTAAAACTTACCATTTATTAGAAAAACACACCTTTGTAACTGCTCATACTTAGATAGGAAAAACAATTGAGATGCCAACCTTAAAATGTCTAAGGGACAAAATGATTTCAGAAATCCCATCACAGTACCTATACCAGGCAGCTTCTGAATGTGGTGATGCAACTAACTGAGCACAGAGAGAGACGCAGCAAAGGCGGCGCTCTGGCGGCTGGACACTGAAGCTCACCTCCATCAGCCAATCCAGGAGAACTGCTCGCATCCTCGCCTGCAGGAGGGGATGGCGCTGCAGAAAGTGCTCATCTCTTAGGTAAGTCTTTTCCTTGTTTAACATGATCCTCCACACCTCTTCTCTGTTGCCCCAGCTGTAAAAAGAAAGCACAAGAAACACAAAAAAACCCCTCAGGTTCTGTCAGTCTGTGTCCACACTCACGCGGACCGGAAGGACAAGCGACACCCAGGAGCCATGGATCCAAATCAACACCTACTTCAAGACGGGAAGTGGAGAGGCTCTGGGCGGTCTGATTTTGCGAGGCTGAAGTGTCGTCTTGGGGTACTCGAGCTCATCGTCCTCTTTGTTAGGGGTGGGGATGAAAGAGCAGGGGTCCGTGCATGCCGAACTATCATCCCAAGGCTGCCAACAGAACACAAGGCAGCGTGTTGGGGGCCAGCCAGCAACTTGTCCATTCGTGGACTGGTCGTAGGTTACGTGGGCTCAGCATGCCGGCCTTGGGTAAGGTGGAGGCGCCGTGGATAAACAGAGCCACAGGCGTGCCTCAATGCTTCCTTGCCGCTTCTGCAACTAACTCAGGAAAAGTGCACATCAAATGAAGTATTTGGGTGGCCAACTGGACACAAGAGAGGCCGGCTTATAGTACAAGACTGGCCATATATATGGAACAGGGACCTTTGGTTCTCCTTAACTCTACCTTATTAGAGCCAAGTTAAACTGTGATCACAGGTCAAACCAATGAGTCTGTAGGGATGATTTCATATCCTATTAAAAAGCTCATGTTTTTGGCACACGCCTTTGGGAGGCAGAGGCAGGCGGATTGCTGCGAGTTTGAGGCCAGCCTGGTCTACAAAGGGAGTCCAGGACAGACAAGGCTACACAGAGAGACCCTGTCTTGAAAAAGAAAAAACAGAACAAAACTCCCCAAAAAACAAGCTCATGCTTTTATCTCTATAAAATGAGACCAGGGGTGAGAGAGAGGTGGCTTAGAGGTTTAGAATACTGGCTGCTCTTGAAGACCTGCATTTGGTTCCCAGCATCCACATCGTAGCTTATAACTCTTGTAACCACAGTTCCAGAAGATTCAACACCTTCTTCTGGCCTCAGCAGGCACCAGAGTAAGCACACGGGGCAGACATACACATATGCTGAACATTCACATAAAAATAAGCTAATCTTAGCCGGGCGTGGTGGTGCACACCTTTAATCCCAGCACTCAGGAGGCAGGGGCGGACCAATCTTTGTGAGTTCAAGGCTAGCCTGGTCTACCAAGAGAGTCCAGGACAAGGCAAGGCCACTTCCAGAGGAAGCTCAGATTCCCAGCCAGCGGGAAGAGCAGAGCCGCGTAAAGCTCCCCTCTGCTGAGTGTAGAAAGAATCGAGCATGCAAATTACCCACAACAGCTCCTTCCAGCTGTGCAAGAAAGGCAGCTTCCTTTCAGTTCTGGCTTCGTGTGTTTGGTATGGCATCACCGGCCCTGACTCAGAAGGTTCACATTACTACTATAGAAGTTGTCCTTCATTCAAGAATGAGCCTCTGACGGTACAAGCTAGGTGCCACCCTCCACGGCCAGATGGCTGGAACATCTGGGGACAGGCCTTTAGAGATAAACTTGGTAGTTAACACCCCACAGTTCGTAGACAAATTAGGTAAGCCTTCAGCAGACAAATGGGCTGAAAGTTGGCTTTCTTAGAAGCCAGTGGATATGGCAGAATAAGTCTGGTTTTGAGTGTATATCAAGTTTCACAAGATGGCAAATCGTCCGGACTTTGAAATCAACTGCAACTATGGCTCACCACCTCTTATCCTTACCCCAGGGTTGTTTTTTTTTCCTTATTCGGAACAAGTGGAGAAACGACTGACTAGTATTCAGCTTGAAATAAGAAAAGTTATGCCTTATTGGGTACGGTGGCTCATGCCTTTAATCTCAGCACTCAGGAGGCAGGCAGTCTTTGAGTTGGAGGCTAGCCTGGTACATAGGGAGCTCCAGGCCATCCAAGGCTACATAGAGGGAGCCTGTCTCAAAAAAATAAAAATAAAATAAAAAAACAAACAATAACAACAACAAAAAACAAAGCCAAATACAACACATTTTGTGGGGAAAAAAAAGTAAATAAGGAAATGGACATGTAGAATAGATTTTGTGAAACAGGGTGTTCTTTTTGTTTGGAGTAACTCATGAGGTAGTATGAGCACGTCTCATCCCAGCATTCTGGAGATCAAGTCAGGAGGAGTTTGGCGAGTTTGAGGTCAGCCTGGGTTACATGTAAGGACCTTGTCTTAAAAACAAAACCAGCAGCTGGAGGTAAGAACCAAAGATCTTTGTGGGTTTTCAGTGTCACTGAACTTAATATGACTATTCTCACTGGCTCAAGGTTGTTGTACTGGACTGAACTCAAATAATTCCACAGAAAAATTCTATTCAATTTAATACAATCACCTAGGTGGTGGCACCTCACTGCGGGAAAGGAAGGCATTCTTCAGAACCGGCTGCCTCCCCCTGCTCTACAAAGTCACGGCTAACCTCTGAGAGAAGAGAGATGAGGTCAACAGAACACTGCTCCTGCTCAGCTTTATCTGTGATGAAGGCCGAAGGGCTCACCAGCCACATTGGAGATAGGCTGCTTGGCCCACTGGAGCCATAACTATAGTCTCCAGCCATTTCTGGAGGCAAAGAGATAATACAAGCTCTCTCTGCAAGGATCTTCTGATATTACGGTACCATGCTGCGTTCGAAAGATCTGGCAGGCACGACCCAGGAGGGACAGAAGAAATGGAGCGGCCAGTGAAATTCTGGCTCAGACACAACAGACTCTTGCTAAGGCCATGTGAAGCCCAGACAGCAGTGACCAGGCAGTTACCCGATAGCAGAACATTCTGGCTTACAAGGTTTTGATTTTTTTCTTTTCTCTTTTTGGTTTTTCAAGACAGAGTTTCTCTGTGTTAGCCTTGGCTGTTCTGGACTCGCTTTGTAGACCAGGCTGGCCTTGAACTCACACCGATCCGCCTGCCTCTGCCTCCCGAGTGCTGGGATTAAAGGCGTGCCCCACCACTACTGCCCGGCTCAAAGTTTTGACTTTTATTTGGTTTCTGTTGTTTTGTTTTTCCAGACAGGGTTTCTCTGTGTAGCCTTGACTATCCTAGAACTTACTCTGTAGACCAAGTTGGCCTTGAACTCACAGAGATACACCCCGCCTCTGGGATCAAAGGCATGCGCCACCACCACAGGGCTTGGTTTTTATTTTTGTTACAGGGTCGTACTATATGGTCTGGGACTCAGGTCGCCTGCCTTCTGAGACTAAAAGACTGTACCATCCCGCTTGGCAAAAAAGAAAAGCTTGGAATATATGACCTAAAGAGATGGAAGAAGTCCCTATTGGACATCAGAAAAGGCACAAGTACAGATGAGTAGTTGGGAGTGCTGTGCTCCAAGTACTACAGGCCCAGCTCTGCTCTGGACTTGCTTGCCAAGGGCTCTGGGGTTGCCTTCTGAGTCTCAGTGTCCTCCTGGGCTTAGAGAGCAGCACACTAGATGATGCCCACTCGGTCCCTCCAGGTATTAGTACCTGAAACCTTATAGGTACCATTCAGGAAAACAGAAACCCTTCCCACAGCCCCAGGCCCAACAGAGACCAGGCCTCTCTGACAGGCTCCCGAGATTCAGCCATGTGGCCTGTGGCTCTGGTTTGGGAAGGCTTGGAAGAAAGAAAGCATGGGAACTCCAGAGGCAGAACCCCCTATAGGCCAGCAGACCTACCTGACTGCTATCCTGGCTTTTCACAGTCTTGTCAATCTTAGCAATTTCTTCATCTGGATCTTGCAAAAACTAACAAAAAGAAAAATAAAACACACACACAAAAAAAATCCCAATCCACCAAGGGAACACATGGTGCGACCCAGAGACAAAAACACGCAGAGAAAAGGGAGTAAAAGTTTGTTGGGTTCTAAATGGACACTCAACTAAAGGAAACCTCCCCCTCAACTAACTCTCTTCGCTAGTAGGTGCGAAGCCCCAATTTTGGTACCCAGGTAGATGGAATGGGGGGGGGGTTCCCTTCCCAACCTGTATCCTTTGTACTCACAACGGCCACATTTGCCTTCCTTTTCCTGGAGCGCACTGAGAAGTCGGGGCCACCTTCTTCTTTCATGTTGCTGTGGTCCTTGGCATCTCTAGGAAGGCATGGTGTCACGGAGGTGCTGCTCCCCCCCCCCAAAAAAAATCTCAGACCGCCCCTCCCCCACCACTACTCACCCTTCCCCTCCCGCAGCAGCGAGGCCACTCACCTCTCCTTCCTTTCCCTTGGCATGGCTCAGGGCTAGGGCTCGGAACTCAGACCTGGGGGTACACCAAGCAGGCAACGTGGTGAGCTCGGCGGCCCAAGACCTCCCGTCCGTCCGTCCGTCCGTCCCGGGCACCCCTCCCCCCTCCCTCGCGGGCGGCGGCAGCGGCGGCGGCGGGAGCCTCCCGGGCCCGGAGGCCGGCCGGGAAAATGGCCGATGGGCCGGGGTGGCTTGTCACCCGCCGCGCCGCCGGCAGCCTGCGACCCTGGGTCCGAACCTGAGGTTGGGGGATGGAGGCCCAGACGCCCTTCGAGGAGAGCACCCCCCTCTCCTCTTCCTCCTCCCCGGTCCATCACCGCCCTCGGGGCCGGGGCTGCCTCAGTTTCCCACTTCTACACTTCGCCCTGACCCGTCTCTCACAGCCACTGCGGCCGGGGCACCCCGAGTGGGATACCTCAGGGGGGTGACCCGGCCTCGCCCCACCCCCACCCGGTCCCGGTCCGGTCTGACCCGGTCCGGACACTCCGGGAGTCGCGGGAGTCCAGGCAGCCCGTACCCGAAGCTGTGTCCGCCGCAGGCAGGCGCGCTCGAGCGGGCAGGAGGCCGACGGCTGGCGGGAAGCAGGAGGCGGGAGGCGGCGGCCGAGCGCGCGGCGCTGGCGGGATCCGCGCCTGCCCCCTACACCGCGTTGCTGGCTGCCGAGCCGGCTGCTCCTGCGCCCGGCTTCGAGCGGGACATTTAAAAATCCCAGCGCGCGGCACCGGCCCCGGCCCGCCCTCGCGCCCCGCCCCGCGGGCTGCGAGCCCCTCAGCGGCCGCCGCACGCCCGGGGACCCGCCCCGTCGCCGCGCGGGCCAGCGAGGCGCTCCGGAGGGGGCGGGGCCTTCCGTGGGCGTGGCCCTCCGATGTGGGCGTGTCCCGCGGAGAGGTGGCGGGGGCGGGCTTAAATGTCAGGGCCTGCGCGCCGGAGGGGCGGAGCGAGGACGTGGTGGGCGTGGCCTGCGGCGGGGCGGGACGCGGGAGAAGTCTGCTGGCGCGCGCGCGTCTGCGGGGAGGGCGGAGAGGGCGGGCCGGCTGGCGGACGCGGGAGAATCTTGGCGCGAGCGCCCGAGGTGTACTCAGGGTGTGCGGGGCCGCTAGAAGCCGCGTGGGCCGCGCAAGTGGAATGCCGGCAGCTCAGATCGCAGTGATCCGCGGCCAGGCTTGGCGTGGGGTGGGGGTGGGGGAATGCACGCGAGGGCCGGGCGCAAAGAACCCGCCGTCCGCTGGTCTCCCGCGCGCGCGCGCGCGCACTGTCCCTCCTGGCTCGTCCTCCCCGCCCCTGAGACGCAGGAATTCCGGGCCAGGAGTCCCGGTCCTGTGTGTCTCCAAGGTCACCACAGCGCGTGGCTCTTGGGACCAGGTGCTGATGTGAGGTCTCCTGTGGACCAGCAGCCGGTCCTTTAATCTGTCAGTGCCTCTCGATCCTTCTATCCATCCATCCATCCGTTCGTTCAACTATCCATGCACCTTCCTGTGCCTTTAGCACACATGCGCCCACGCCGCGTGCAGTGAGGACTCTAACCCTCTGATACACGTAGAGTGAGGCGGTCCCCAGCCTAAAACTTTACTCCAAGTGTTTCCATCAACTTGAGAATAAGCACATGCCCTCACCGACGTGAAGTGATCCTCACCGGCCCAGTCCTGACCTTCAGCCTTCCGCCTGAGCTGCTGGATCCAGCAGCCCGTGCCCTTCTTCACCCCAGGGCCTGGGAGCTTGCTGTACTCTCTTCTGACCGACTCCAGCTGTGCATGCTTCCAGAAAACTGGAAGGTCTTTGGTGACCACTTCTTTCCCCAGGACCCTGTGGCAAAGCACTTGTTTCCTTGAACCCCTTGTTCGTTCTCTTTTCTTGCCTGCTTGTCCCTCCTTGATCTCGCGCCCCCCCCCCGCGCCCCCCAACAGGGTTTCGGACTCACTTTGTAGATCAGGGAGGGTTCCAACTCGCAGAGATCAGCGGGCCTCTAACTCCCTGAGTGCTAGGATTACAGGCATAATCCCACTACCGCCCTGAAACTCCTCCTCTATTTTATTCAGTGTTGAGTTTTGGGCATAGGGCCTGGACCAAAAGAGTCACTTCCTTCATGTTTAGCAAATAATATAAAAACAAAACAAAACCCAGAAAACAAGCTGGCGGAGGTCTATGGGGCTAGTGAGACACACAGACTAATGGCTGCTGGCAAGGAAAGACCTTCTGAAAAAGCTGGATATCATGGGCATGCTTGTAATCCCAGTACTCTGGGAGGCAGAGGCAGGTGGATCACTGTGAGTTCGAGGCCAGCCTGGTCTACAGATTGAGTTCCAGGACAGCCAAGCCACACAGAGAAACCCTGTCTCAAAAAAAAAAAAAAGACAACAAACAAACAAACAAACAAAAGACCTGTACAGGAGTCTGAATACCTACTGGGCCCTTCCTCAAGGCTGCCTCCTCTCCCTCAGTGACTGTCTTCTATGAGTTAAAGCAGGGTGTGCCCTTCCCACAGGCCAAGCATTGGTGATGACCTAGGCTGCTGAGATGATTTGGTCAGGATGACAAGCAAGCTGAGTCCAAGACGCCATCTTCTTCTCCCAACCCTGTTGCTTTCAAAAGCAGATGGTAAACTTAACAAGGTGAAAGTCTGGGTTGAGAGCTTTAAAGTTAAAGCCTATCCCCATGAATTTAACAGTTGTGCTGTCACGTTGGTCCCATGGTGACCCCAGGTCACAACCATAGCTATTTACTGCCTATACTTGCTGTGGGGCACGAAGGCAAACAGACAAATCAGTACCCAGCCAGGCACAAAGTAAATGCTCAATAAACGAGCTACTGTAGCAGCAATAAAGTTTTCTTTATGGAGCCATCCTCAGCAAAGAGTGAGAGTCCCAGATACTTCATGCTCTAACAATAAAATAGATGAATTAAAGACTACACAACAAAAAACTCACAAGTCACTGAATACAAGAACCCCACACTCCACGCCTTAAATCCCAGCACTTGAGAGGCAGAGGCAGGTGGATCTCCATGAGCTCCAGGCCAGTCTGGTCTACGAAGCAAGTCCAGGACATCCAGGGCTGTTACACAGAGAAACCCTGTCTTGCGTGGAGGGGGGGTGGGGGGGGGGCGGAGGCAAACATGGGTTGGGCATGGTGGCACACACCTTTAATCTCAGCATTCTGGAGGCAGAGACTGGTATATCTCTTGAGTTCAAGGCCAGCCTGATCTACAGAGTGAGTTCTAGGTCAGGCAGAGAAACCCTTTCTCAGGGGGAAGAAAAAAGATTTTGAGCCTAAATCTGTACGGTGGTGCACACCTTTAATCCCAGCACTGGGGGGAGGGGGGTGGCATGTAAATGTCCAGGAGTTTGAAGCCAGGCTGATCTACAAAGCCTACCCTGAGCTATGTAGTTTTTTTTTCATAATAACACAAAAAATTACACAAGGAAAAAGGGAAGATTGGTGGTACCTTTGATTATCAGCACACACACCCTAAGCTCATTCCTCAGAACCCACAGTGGAAGAAAACAGCGCCGTGAGTGGTCAGAATCAGAGTTACTTCTGCAGTGAAGAATAACAACCAGGGAAGGAACGAGGGAAAGTTCTGGGTTCTGGATGTGTTGTGCAGCCTGATGTGAACAGACAGACGAACGAACAAGTGAAAGAACACTTGTTTCCTCCTTGTAGCCCGTCATATTCCACAGTTTAGCCCAACCCGCCTTCAGGTGCTCTGGGCACTCACATGAGCTCATAGTGGGACACAGTGCTCCAACACAAGGCCTGTTTTTATTAAGATTTTATTTTTATTTTTGTGTTTGTATGTGTGTGTGTGTTTGTATGTGTGTGTGGTATATGTGTGTGTGTGTGTTTGTATGTGTGTGTATGTGTGTGTCTGTGTGTTTGTATGTGTGTGTGGTATATGTGTGTGTGTGTCTGTGTGCTTGTATGTGAGCATGTGTCTGTGTGTATATGTGTGTGTGGTGTGTGTCTGTATCTGTGTGTTTGTATGTGTGTGTGTCTGTGTGTATGTGTGTGTGTGTCTGTGTGTTTGTATGTGTGTGTGTCTGTGTGTTTGTATATGTATGTGTTTGTGTGTGTCTGTGTGTTTGTATGTGTATGTGTGTATCTGTGTGTATGTCTATGTGTGTGTGTGTTTGTATGTGTGTGTGTGGTATGTGTGTGTGTCTCTGTGTGTGTACATGAATGTATGCCTCGTGCACGCAGGTGCCTATGGAAGCCGGAAGAAGGTGTCAAATCCCCTACAACTTGAGTGACAGATGATTGTTAGCTGCCCAACTTGAGTCTTATCCAAATTATTTTCCAGTCCCTGCAAGGTCTGTATTTTACAGCAAAATATGGAACAGCTCATGTAAATTACTGTGCTGAACGGTGAGTGTGTGCCTGCATTGCATAGTCAAGCATAGGTTCAGCCACACAGGAGCTGGGTCTCCTGTCTAAGACTCAGCGATACCCACAGACCAGTAGCTGGTACCCTTAACTGCTGAGCCATCTCTCCAATTTCAGTAATTATTTCTTTGTTATTGTGGTTTGGTTTGTTTTGATTTGTTTTTATTTGCTTTTTCAAGATAGGGCTTCTCTGTGTAGCCTCGGCTCTCGATTTGTAGACGAGGCTGGCCTCGAACTCACAGAGAGGCCTGCTTCTGCCTCCTGAGAGCTGGGATTACAGGCGTGTGCCGCCACCGCTCCTCGCTTCGGTAATTGTTTTTAGAAGATCAAAACTGAGACAAGGCAGGTTTTAACTTCTGCTCTGTTAGGGAAAGAGGCAGTTGCTGTTCTGAGCAATAATGACAGAAAGGAAGGGGAGTGAGGAATTTGTGGAGGAAAAACATCCAACGAGTTGCCCAAGGCTAGGGAAAGCTCTGCGCCGCAGCCTGAAGCCTTCAGAACTCTCTGCTGGCCCCTCCCTGTGGCACAGTTGGCTTTGAGATATAAAAGTTCGTTTTCTTTTGTCCCTACATGGGGCCCAGAACACCTGAGCCTAACACAGCCTTGCGGGAGGCTGCGGAAAGCACATAGAACCCAGAGCCCTCATGCGTTGCCGTAGAAACCTAACCCTGACGCTGTGTAGTGTGGGTAGCACCACTCATCTGCCATGACTTGCTTGGGTTGTTCGCAGCCTCCCAGTGCTCCACTGCTATCTGAAAAATGGGTGTGATTCTAACATCCCGCCTTCTAGAGTTGTCGACAGGACCCAGCTATTCATTCCTGCTGAGCTCTTGCAATAGCATCTGACGTAGTAAGTGTGCCAGATACGTTCACTGTACACAAGCCAAGTTGGAGGCCTTGGTTTGGCTTCATGTGTGACCCAGGTCCCGACCATGGTGGAGAGATAGACACAGGAGCCGGGATAAAAGGTTTACAGGGAAGGAAGCCCAGAAAAACATACTATTCTAACATGGGGACCCTGGACAGGCAACAGAGGAGAAACTTTCAGCAACTCCTGAAGTGCTCTCTCGCTGGGTGGTCAAGCACACCTTTTACCCCAGCACTTGGGAGGTAGAGGCAGGCGGATTGATGTGAGTTCGAGGCCAGCCTGGTTTACAAAGTGAGTCCAGGACAGCCAAGGCTACACAGAGAAACCCTGTCTCAATAAATAAATAAATAAATAAATAAATAAATAAATGCACTCTCTCCCTCCCTCTTTCCCTCTCTCCCTCTTTCCCTCTCTCCCTCCCCCCCCCTCCCTCTCTCTCTCTCTCTCTCTCTCTCTCTCTCTCTCTCTCTCTTTCTGGGGAGGCTGGAACCCAGAGCCTCACATGATATGCTAAGCAATCTCACCACTGATGTGTATGTCTCCAGCCCACCTTAAGTGTGTATACATAGGGGAAGTTTGCCCAGGGAAAGTAAAGCCCCCAAATTTCTCCCCAAGGCCTTCTTGCTGTGCCTACCCACCTCACACTGCTACACACAAGCCCCACAGTGGGGAGATCGCAGTGGAAGTCCCAGCTCTGCCCTAACTCTGTTGTATCAGGGAGCACCACCAGTCAAGGCTGCCTCATGGGGAAGCTAGGATCAATGAGAAATTCCTAGGAAAATTAAAATCCCCCTTTCAGCTTACTGTTGCATAGGAAAGAGGTGACAGCTGACGTGTGGAGAGTCCGAGCTAAGCCGTGGCTTGCAAGGATCACAGGCCAATTTGCAGATACCTACTTCAAGAAGTGAGGGTGGGTGTTGGGGGGGCAGAGATGCAGCAGACACTTATGGCCTCAGCACGGCGAAGGCACAAGGGTGCTTTGTTCTGTACTCGACCTCCACGTCCCCAGCTTTCAGTTAAATCTCCTCATTTTGGGCTTTCTGGAGACAGACACAGCTGCAAAACAGAGGTGGGGCTTGAGGGAGAAGGCTCCCTGCGCGCTCTCTCTCTTGCTTCTGGTCAGAGATCAACATTTTTCTCTAAGCACCACCCTCTGAGACACTTTGATGGGAGACAGGGCCTCGGCCAATCAGAGCACCACATTCCTGGTTGTGCGATTGGTTTATGCACAGGCTCATGGCCCAAGCTGAGCCAATGACATGCCTCAGGAGTTGCTAGGCTGACTGGAAGTGGGCTTGCAGCCACGAGGCCATCTTGCCACATAAGTTGACTTGCTTTGGAGGAAAACTCTTCCTGGAGATCAGAGCCAGGGGTGCTAGGGGGCAGGTTTCCTATACGTTGAGTCCCTGTGTCCAATCATGCTTAAGGCTGGATTACTGGGCACTTCCTGAATACTGGAACCAATCAATTCTTTTTATGTATTGATTTAGCTAGTTGGGATTGGGTTTCTTATCTTATGCCACCAAAAAAAAAAAATCATGCTTGTCATGAGTGAGTGAGAGAGTGAGGAATGGCCAGGCTTTGCAGCAAGGCCTCAGGGTCCCCAAGGCAGTGGTCCTCACCCACAAGGTCTGCAAAGCCACGGACACATTCCTCTGTGGGTGCCAGACCTAGCTGCGTAACACATCCCTCATTCACTGTCCTCAGTCACATTGGAATCCACTTACAATCAGCCTGGCAACCAACAGAAGTTACACACAGACAGGTGCTGGCAGCCCGCTGAAAAAAATAGCAAAAATTTTGAATTCCCGTATGCATGGAATAATTTGGCAAACTTGAGCTCACATCTGTGCACAACAACTGCAGGAAGCTCCCTGTGTGGGAAGCTTGTTCTCTCTACATCCTTATTCTTCATCATCATCATCATCATCACCATCATCATCACCACCACCACCACCATCATCATCATCGCCAACATCATCATCATCACCATCGCCAACATCATCACAACCACCACCACCATTTTTGTCCCACATCTTAATTCCTGACTTAGGGATCTTCCTGGCCTCTTTGCCTGTCTGGCTTTGAAACCCCACCTAGGAAGGAATTTGAGCTGACTCAGAGCCTGGAGGGACAAGGGGGGATTGAGATTAAAGGAAGACAGCTTGGAGGAGGGTGAGACTCGAAGAAACACGGAGGCCTGCTCCTAAGTATATCCAGATCCCTCCCTGCCCAGACTTTGGAAACCTGTCTCTGCTGTGCAAATAAATGGAGAGGCGAACGGACAGAGGACAAAGGGATGCGCCTCAGAATGCCTTTCCAGGAGGTGATAGAAAACCCAGGGAGGCCTGGGTGTGTGCAGCTCAGGACCCAGCACGTTCTTTTGAAGTATTAGAGACACAAAGGCTACCCCAGATGAGCGGGCAGGGCTTTTCCCCCCCGCCCCCTCCCTCCTCCAGCCTCCGTTCTGGGTTCCGCGGGCCTCTCCACCTTTGACCTTTCACCACAAATTATATTTCCCACTCTAGTCCATGTGTTTGCAAAGGAAAACCTCCTGTCCCTGCCCTAAATGGAAAGCCAGGAGCGCTAGACGCAAGGGAAGAGAAGTAGCGAGATGTTTATGGTTAAGGCACCGGCATCCAGGCAGAGCCCGCTGCCCACCCCTGGCTCTTCGGCACCGGAGAAGACAGTGAGATGCCGTCACACTAGGTTCCTGGAGTAGTCACAGTTCCAGGGGACAGAAAGCTGCCTGCTGCCTGCCAGTGCCTGGGGGAGAGGAGAGAGGACAGGCAGTGTTTAATGGGAACCAAATTCCTGTAAGGCAAGCTGAAGAGACGGACGGACACAGACAACGGCAGGGCAAGAATAATAGCAAAGTCCCTGGGACTACTGAAGTACACACGTAAAAACTGCCAGGGTGGCTCTGGAGAAAGGGCTGGGTCATTAAAAGGAGGTACTGCC
This sequence comes from Acomys minous, assembly GCF_964271855.1. Taxonomy (NCBI): domain Eukaryota; kingdom Metazoa; phylum Chordata; class Mammalia; order Rodentia; family Muridae; genus Acomys; species Acomys minous. The sequence goes on along the minus strand of NC_140502.1, from coordinate 1,571,533 downwards.
CCTGAAGAGGAACTGAGTTAAATTCCCAGCATCCACATAGGGCGGCTGACAAAAGTCAAAACTCCAGGTGCAGGGACACGTGACCCCAACAGCATCTGTGAACTCTGGCACTCACTGGTATGCACCTCAACAGAGACCTACACACGTTGCACATAATTTTTTAAAAAATGTAGAAATCTAGAGTTAAAAACAAAATAAAATAGTAGGCCGGGCATGGTGGTAACATGCCCTTTAATCCCAGCACTCAGGGAGGCAGGCTGTGAGTTCAAGGCCAACCTGGTTGGGATCTGCAGTGAGGTCCTATCTCAAAAATAAACAAACAAAAGGTTAAGGGCCTTGAGACATGGCTGAGCAGCAGAGCTCTTGCTTAGCGGGGGTTCCATCCCTAACGCCATAGAGGACCATCATCAACAAAGAAGCCCCAAGCAATGTTGGGTAACGTAGGCTTGTATGTCTACAACCTCAGCACTCAGGAGTCTGACACCGAACGATTATGAGCTCCAGACTGGCCTGGGCTACATAGGGAGACGCCATCTTAAAATGAAACAATGAAAACCCACAGACCAATCATTCTGGGTTGGGCCTAAGAGAAAGAAGGACCAATAACAGGGGCGAGGGATGGAGATTCCGGAGACAGGGCACCAGGGAAGGGGTCCTACAGAAGGTGGCACTGAGCCGGGCGATGGTGGCGCACGCCTTTCATCCCAGCACTCGGGAGGCAGAGGCAGGCGGATCGCTGTGAGTTCGAGGCCAGCCTGGTCTACAAAGCGAGTCCAGGACAGCCAAGGCTACACAGAGAAACCGGTGTCTCGAAAAAGCAAAAAAAAAAAAACAAACAAAAAAAACCAAACAATCAACAAAACAAAACAACAAAAACAAAACCAGAAGGTGGTACTGGAGCAGTAGAAGATCCACTTCCCTCTGCCTCCCCAGTGCTGGGATTAAAGGCGTGGGCCACCGCTGCCTGCCTGTATCTGTACATTTCATGCATGCCTGGTGCCCTCAGAACCCAGAAGAAGGGACTGGATTCCCAGAGCTGGAGTCAGAGATGGTTTGTGAGCTGCCATGTAGGTGCTCTGGAACAGCAGCGAGTGCTCTTAACCACTCGGTATGTCTACGGCCCTGCGTCGGATTAATTTCTGGAGGGGAGATCACAAGAATTTATTTCTTATATTGGGAACAGGTAGTCACATCCTCTGGAATAATGTCCTTCGCACTGCTGGATTTTTGTTTGTTTGTTTGTTTTGTTTTGTTTTGTTTTTCAAGACAGGATTTCTGTCATCCTGGACTCACTCTGTAGACCAGGCTGGTCTCAAACTCACAGGAATCTGCTGCCTCTGCCTCCCAGAGTGCTGGGATTATAGGTGTGTGCCACCACACCTGGACAGCTTTTCTTTCTTCCTTCCTTCCTTCCTTCCTTTCTTTCTTTCTTTTTTCCTTTTCTTTTTGGTTATTCGAGACAGGGTTTCTCTGTGTAGCCTTGGCTGTCCTGGACTCGCTCTATAGACCAGGCTGGTCTCGAACTCAGAATCC
>NC_140502.1:1495000-1565000 GCF_964271855.1 Acomys minous | reverse complement strand
TTTTCCCTCCACTTCACAAGTAGGTTGGCTGGTAACACTGAAGTCTGTTTTATATACATGTAGATAGTTAGCAAACATGAAAATGTGTGGCAAGCTACGTTCCATCTTTATGTTATTAGCACACAAAAGCAAGAGCGCTCCAAGTTAGAGCCTGTGCAATTTAGCCGCTGCCAGCCATATGGCGTGACTGTGCTGCAAAAGACGAGAGAAGCCCCCACTGAACCTCTCATCTGAAGAGCCCTGGGCAAAGCAGAAACAGGGTCAGGCTCTCCTGGGTACCCTCCCCAACCATACCCCATCGCCCTGGCCACACGGCCAGCTCACCTCCCTCCCTCCCTCCCCCAGTGCCCAGATGCTTCCCACAAACCCAGGGCTGGTCACCAATCACGATAGGCAGAGGCTTGTCATCAAGATGGGAGAAGGATCAGGTCGCAAGGAAGCCTATTAACACATGAAAAAATACTCCCAGTAGCCTTTAGCACTCACTAGTTAATAACTGGGTAGCGGGCCACAGAGACAATACAGCCAGGCCTATCTCCTCAGATAAAGTGGCTTAGACCAGTCTTTCTCAAGAGGCTACAATTGACCTATGACCTGAGGCATGAGGAAAATCCAGAAAAAAAAGAAAAAAAAAAAAGAGAGAGCGAGAAAGAGAGGAAAAAAAAACCAAAACCCATACTGAGGTGTGTGTATTCCAGACCCAGGAGATTACATGTGCAAAGGCCCAGAAACAGGAACGCTTGAGTGTCTGAGCTAGCTGGAGCAAGGTTGGAGAGGCAGGCAGCACACACAGGCTGCACCAGGAGTTTTATTCAGCTCTGCCTAGACACCTTGGGAGGGTTTGAAGGAGGAAGGGAGTCATCTGGTTTGCAGGCTTAAAGACCACTGTGCTGAGGGGAGCTGGAAGTGTGGGGCACATGGTGGGGGATGGGAGGCCCGTGGGCCAAGCAGACAAGATGGCAGCTTGGTCAAAGTTGGGCACGTGGCGTGGACCCTGGGTCGCAGACACGCTTGCAAGCGAGAGGAGGCTGCTCAGCCTTTCGTAGCCTTCTCGGGGCCTCGTGAAAAGTGTGGGTTGGTTCCTCCTATAGGGGTACAGAATTTTGGTGTGTGGTACCCCCATGTGGGTGAGAGAGGAGAGAATGGTGCTTATTCTGGAAGACGGTCCCCAAATCCCTCCAGAGCCCCAGGTGTCCCCACAACCTCCTGGGCTTCTTGAGAACTAGGTAATCCTGGAGTCTGAGCCCTCTTTTAAACTTTTCTGGTCTCATCCAGCATCTATCTTTGTCCGTCAATATCACATTCAAGGCCTTGCGCAAGGACCCACAGACTCCTTTCTCCCCGACCCCTTGCACCTACTGTAGACACCAACATGGTGATCTCTGCACCTACTCTACACACTAGGGTCTCTCTGTGTAGCCCTGGTTGTCCTGGACTCACTTTGTAGACCAGGCTGGCCTTGAACTCCCAGATATCTGCTTGTCTCTGCCTCCCAAGTGCTGGGATTAAAGGCCTGCGCCACCACCACACCTGGCCTCTGGGTGTCTTGTGACCCCAAGAAATACTGAAGGCTCTGGAGAACTGGACTCGGGCTTTGCTCCCTACCACTTTCTATGTTCAATTCATCAGAAGCAAAGGTAGTTTTCCTGGCACTTTTTTCTTTTTTGAACAAGTTGTTGTGGGGGAGACATCAATCCTGTTTTGTTCCCAATCCCTTAACTTCTTCTTCTTCTTCTTCTTCTTCTTCTTCTTCTTCTTCTTCTTCTTCTTCTTCTTCTTCTTCTTCTTCTTCTTCTTCTTCTTCTTCTTCTTCTTCTTCTTCCTCTTCTTGTTTTTCAAGACAGGGTCTCTCTGTTAGCCTTGGCTGTCCTGGACTTGCTCTGTAGACCAGGCTGGCCTCGAACTCACATCGATCCGCCTGCCTCTGCCTCCCGAGTGCTGGGACTAAAGGCGTGGGCCACCACCGCCCAGCTGGGCCAACGTCTTGATCTTGCTATCTGTTAGGCCCTCCCTAGAAAGGGAAGTGTTGGCTTGGCATCCATTAGTCTGGCTGAGTCACCTGTTGTCCCTGGCTTCATGTGTCTGATTGGTCAGGCTCGGATCATATGACTATGCACGGTCGTGGGGAGTTCCTTTGGCTCAAGAGCACCCCAGGGTGATCCCAGATGTGGAGTAGCCAGGAGAACAGGGTATTCCCCCCACACCTCTTCTTTTTCAGGTCCCCTCGTGGATCCGCCGGGTTTGTTGTTTCCTCTTCTCTTCTCTCTCGTCCCTGACGTTCCATGGGGCAGCATCCTTTATTGGGAAACTGGTAAACCTCACGCCATCTTCCACCGCCCAAGTCCCCCTAAAGCGCAAGCCTACCGAGGCCTGCCTAACGCCGTCTCGAGAACAGCTCTTTTGATGACTTTGGGTCTCGCTCTTGCCTCCCTCTGCGACTTGTTCTCTGCCTGGACCGCCTTTCCTAGCTTGTCTAAACGATGAAGTTGCTCCTCAGCCTCCGACTCGGGCGTCGCTCCCTCCAGGAAGGCCTCCCAGACTTGTTGAGTAGTTAGCAGCGCCCTCTACCGGTAGTCTCCCAGAGCTGGGCCCGTTTCTTGGCTCCCTCTCACTATTCCCGGTTATTCCGCGGGTGAAGAAGGCGCTTTGCGCTTCCGTGGTGCGAGGCCATAGCTATGGTGTCCAGTCGGAGTCTGTTGGCAGATTTTGCCTTGGGTGTGTTGTGCCTGTTCTGGGACAGACAGTCCTTCAACTCTCAGTTTACGCCTCCTCCAGGCAGCTTGCCCACATTACCTTCCAGCTTCCCTCTGGCCCCGAATCACAGGCTCCATTCTCTTCCTGGCTTGCTAAAAAAAAAAGGGGGGGGGATCATGCTAGGCATGGTGGCTCACGCCTTTAATCCCAGCACTCGGGAGGCAGAGGCGGGCGGATCGCTGTGAGTTCGAGGCCAACCTGGTCTACAGAGAGAGTTCCAGAACAGCCAGAGCTACACAGAGAAGCCCTTTCTCAGAAAAACAAAAACAAAAACAAAAACAAACAGACAAACAACCCACAAAGGGGATCATGAAGGATGTGAGAGGTGGCTCAGTAGTGAAGAGGACCCAGGCTCAGTTGCTGGCGTCTACAACGTGCAGCTCATAACTTCCTGTAACTACAGCTCCTGGAGACTAGATCCCCTCTCTAGGTATCTGCGCTCACGTGTGCACAGACTCTCCAGTACACACAAAAATATAATTTAAACATGAAAATAAAATACCTTTAAGAAAGCAGGTCCTATTATGTATAAGCAATATTCAAATTAATTGTATTTACTTTTATTTATTTATTTATATGTGTGTGTGTATGTTTGTATGTGTATGTATGTTTGTATGCGTATATGCACCACAAAGCCAGCGTAGGGATCAGAGGACAATTTGGGAGAAGTTAGGCCTCTCCCTCTACTACGTTGGCCCCGGGCATGGAACTTACATTGTTCGTCTTGTTGGCAAGCATCTTCTCTGGCCGAGGCATCGTGCGGTACCCCGGTAAGTTAGGGTCTTTTTGTTTTTTGGTTTTTTTTTGCATTGCTTTGTTTTGTTTTTGACATGGAGCCTTGCTGTGTAGCCAGGGCAGGGCTGGACTTTAAGCTCATGTAAGTACTGTGATGACAGACAGGGCTCACACGGAGGCTATCTGAGACCCAGGATGGCTCAGAGCTGCCTGGAAGAGCACTTGTCCCTCCTGTGTGGTATGGTGTGGACACCATGCCTGCCTCCCTGCCTGGCTGTATGGGATGTCTGGAGATTCGAACACGGGTCTTTGCGTTAGTGCAACAAGTACTTGGCCCACTTATTCCCGGCTCTCTGCTGGCGCTCTTTTTGTTTTGTTTTGTTTTTCAAGACAGGGTTTCTCTGTGTAGCCTTGCCTGACCTAGACTCACTTTGTAGACCAGGCTGGCCTCGAACTCACAGTGATCCGCCTGCCTCTGCCTCCCGAGTGCTGGGATGAAAGGCGTGCGCCACCACTGCCCGGCTTCCTGCTGGCATTCTTTCTTGGGTGGTTTTCCTGTAGTTTCCTGTGCAGGCACACATATTACCTTGCCCATGACTGCTACTGAAGATGCAGTTTATATGCCCCTCCCCCAACTGCTGTGTAAGAGTTCTCTCATGGTCCCCCAGAGAGGGCTTTGTGACGGTGACACCTCCAGGGTTCCTGGGTCATACACTGATGTGACTGTCGCTTTCATGAGGGCTACTGTCCCTAGTGCCCCTGCTCACAGCCACCCACTCCTGCTCAGTGGCAGTAAAGCAGAGAGGCCTGGACTGGGGCTGAGTGAGTTTCGCATTCAGGTCTCTCCCTCTGAGGCCTTGATCAGAGGGAGTGAGGAATGCCTCAGACTCTGGGGACTCTGTCCTCCAGAGAGGCACCAGGCATACTGTGACCTCATCGCCTTGTGGTGCTGCCTGTCTGCATGGAGCAAGCTGCCCACCACCTGTTCCTGTCAGCTCTGGACTGCAAGCCTCGGTGGGATGGGATGGAGGGGGCGGGGCAGCAGGACTGGGTGGACAGCTGCCAACCGGGGCCTGGAATGTGTGAGAGATTCTCGTGGAACTCAAAAACCCAAGGCCTGTCCCACCATCCCTGGCCCTCTGCAGTCCAGCACAACCCAGGAAGGTCCAGGGCCACCTGAGAGAATGCCTGCCCCGCCTCTGCCACCAGCTCTGAACAGCATCTCAGTTTGTAGTGGGCGCCACGGGTGGTATCCTCCGCCGCCCGCCGCCGCCGCCATGCATGCGTGCTCAGCACAGGTGTGAGCTGTTATTCACTCTCCAGCTTCCATTTCCACCGCTCGGCACCTGCAAGCCGGGCAGAGCCTGCCAAAACCGGGCCGCGGCGGAGTCTGTGTCCGCCAGCAGCAGCCGCGGCGGCTGGTGCTTGCAGGCAGCCGCGAGGGAAATTTTCAGCACAAAGACCCTTTGCCCGAGAGAGACAGGGGAATTGCTCGGCAAACTTCAGAAGCGATCAAAATGTCCTTTCTATAAAGTCCCAGCTTTAAAAATGTTAGCAGGTGCATGTACAATAGCAAGCCAGCAGGGACCGGCTGTGGCGTAGCCATTTCCGCCCTCACCACGTTAGGAATTTGAAGCAGCATTTTCTCCAAATTGTCATTCTTGTCTGGTAAGGCGCGCTGATCTCTCCACTACGGGGAACGCTCCACTCTCCTGGGCTCCCCACATCCGTTGGTGACTGCCTGAGTCTCCCAGGTCACTGGGGCCACCTGAAGTGTTCCGACATGGGCAGGAAGGACTTTGGGGAAAAATAGGAAGGTTCCAGATCACCTCTCTGGAGGTGGTGACCTATGCTTGTAATCTCAGCAACTGGGAGCCTGAGGCAAAAGACTCATAGCTAGCCTGGGCTATATGGCGAAACTCTCAAGAGAAGCAGCCAAAATAATCCACGGTAACAGCGTTAGACATGGGGAGTGGACAAGGCTTTATGCCGACGATGAGGCATGCATGGCCGGACGGTGATACATGGACAGACCAGCAGAAGCTGAGTCTTTCATTAGTTCATCCACTCACTTCTTCAAACGCTCCATATGAGACTTATTTATGTATTTATTTAGAGACGGGCTCTCTCTCCATAGCCCCAACTGGCCTGGAACTCACTACGGAGACCAGTCTGGTTTTTCTAGGTATTCCTGGCTGTCCTGGCGCTCTCTCTGTCCAGCCTGTCTTCAAACTCAGAGACCTACTTGCTTCTGCCTCCTGAGTCCTGGGATTAGAGGCGTGAGCCCTCACCACCCAGCCTACTTTTTTTTTGCTTTTAATGATGTGTCTGTATTTGTATCTCTGTGTGGATATGGGCATACGAATATACGCGCCCACAGAGGCCAGAAGAGAGCGCCTCATTCCCGGAGCTGGAGTCACAGGCAGTTGTGAGCTGCTGGGAACCAAACTCAGATCCTGCCAGAGCAATACACACCCTTGGCCTCTCAGACGTCCCTCCAGCCTTCCACACGTGTGTTTGGGCATGTATTGTATGAGGCCCCCCCCCCCTGCTTGGGTGGCATAGCAATGCCAGAAAGATCCCTTCCATTGGCAATGAATGAAATTTGAGAGAGCAGAGGAGGAGTCGGGGAGGAGCCTGGGGGCGGGGCCTCAGGACTCAGTCTTCCGGGGAAAGAAGGTAAGAGTAAGTCAGGGCCGCCAGCCACAATTTGCATTCCTGCTGGGCACAACCAGAAGCCAGGCAGCCCGGCTTCCAGTGAGACGGAAAGGCCAGAGGACTCAGCTCAGTCAGAGGAGAGGATTCAGGGGGGAGTGGAAGGTCCAGGCTGGGACAGAAGCGCAAATCACTGGGTTTTTAACGTCCCAGAGGGTGAGTTCTAAGCGTGGAAGATGATGCTGGTTTGCAGCGGGCACCGGGGACCGCTCTGGCGCCTCTATGTGCGATGCAGAGTGGGAGATACCCTGGTACCAGGGGAACTTGAGTAGTCAGCCCGGCACACATGACTGACTTTGTGACATTGGCCTCTGGGACCCTGAGGGATGGGGAGACCCTGACAGCCACCGCTTTTTTCCTCTGGACCAAGGAGGCACGCTGCTGTTTAAGACGAGCCGAGCCGGGAAACCGAGCTGAGCCACGCGCCTGAAAGTGGATGCGTGATTCATTCCTTAGTCTGCAGAGGCCTAGGAACCGGTGTCCGGGTAGCCCTACCCACCGCTCCCCCAGGCTTGTGGTAACCCGTGGGTAGGTCAAGGCAGCTTGGGCTCCTCTTACTTTGTAGTGTGAAGGAGCAATGAGAGAGACACAGCGTATGGCCTCCCCACAGAGACTGCACCCGTGAGGTAGAGGAGCGGGAGAGACAGCAGTGTGCCATCTGTTGGATTAAAATGTAATTTTCACGTGACACAGTGGCCTGGTAATTCCCATAGCCAGGAGGCTGAGACAGGAGGATTGCCAGAAGTTTGTGGCCCCACATAGTGAGTTTGGGGGCCAGTCTGAGCTAAATAGGGAGGCCCCAGTATCATAAAAATAAACCACCACAGCTGGACACAGTGGCACACGATTATAACTCCAGCACCCAGTGAGGCAGAAGCAGGTGGATCTCTGTGAGTTCGAGGCCAGCCTGGTCTACACAGCAAGTCCAGGATAGTCAGAGAAATCCTGCCTTCAACAAAACAAAACAAACAAACAAAAAAATCACAAGAACAGCAAATGTTGTCTTTCAATCAGACATGGAGGTCCCTACCTGTAATGTCAGGACTTAGAAGGCAGAGACAGGGAGATTGTGAGTTCAAGGTCAGCTTGGGCTACATAACAAGTTTATCTTTGTCATCTTTAGCCTAGGTTACACAACAAGACGCTATCTAAAAGTCCAAGGGCTTGGGGCTGGAGAGGTGGCTCCGTGGTTAAGTGCACTTGTTGCTCTTAGAGGGTCAGGTGTGATTTCTAGCACCCACGTGGGAGCTCACGGTCATCTGTAACCCCAGGCCCAAAGGATCCAACAGGCACACGAGTGGGTGCACATACACGCATGTCCCACATATTCATACACATAAAGTAAAATAAATTTTAAATTAAAAAAAAAAAAACAACTGAGGGCGGGCTGGAGAGATGGCTCAGAGGTTAAGAGCACTTGGCTGTTCTTCCAAAGGTAAGTAACCTGAGTTCAATTCCCAGCAACCACATGCTGCCTCACAACCATCTGTAATGAGATCTGGTGCCCTCTTCTGGCCTGCTGGCTCACATGCAGGCAGAACATTGTATACATAGTAAATAAAATAAAATCTTAAAAAAAAAAAAAACAGGGCTAAAGATAAGGCTCAGCAGTGGAGGGCTTGCTTGGCATGCCACACAAAGGCCTTGACGTCTATGCCCAGCACCAGTAAATAAAGCACAGGTCTCCATCACCCAGTGCCTGCTGACAACGTGGGAAGCTGCAGAGAAGTGGGCCAGAAGGCCTGAGCTCAGCTTCCTGGCCTTTGGTCTTGGCCTTCCCCCACATTGGGCCCCAGACTCCCCCACCTTGGACTTCCAGAGTAGGGCCAATGCTTCAGAGAGATGGGATTAGCCAAAGCTGTAGAACTCAGTCTCTTGTTGCTAGTTACCTGTCTCGGTCCCTTCCCACATGGAGGAAGATGGAGGGAATGAGTGAAGGAAAAGATTAGCCCCGTTCCTGGGGCCTTCAGCGGTAGCTGGGGCTTGGTCTGGCTATCTGCCAGCTGCCTATCCCGGCCAGAGAAGCAAGCCGCCTCCCTGGGCAGCCGTTGTGAGGCTGTGAGGTCCCGTTCATGGGTTCTGAACATCACTTGAAAGGTATCAGGGACTCCAAGGTATTTTTTTTTTTTATTGACGGTAAAATATTTGACAAATGATCGCAGTATCTGCGGCCGAGGAATTGCTCTTGCTGGGGAGAGATTTTGGGGGTGGTTTAAGAGTCTTTTGGAAGCGGGAACCCCAGCGTAGGGAGGATCTCTCAGAAACCTTTAGGAGCTGGGAAGTCTTTGATTACCTTACATCTGGTTTTATGGAAACTTCTGGGAGCAGCGGAGGGAAGCAGAACTGTAAACAGCGCAGCCGGAGTGGCCTCTGCACCAGACTGCTAAATGGGGAAACGGCCCACGAGGCTCCCCTGCCACGCCGCCTGGGGAGCCTGTAGGAGTTATTAAATAATACGGCCGCGTGGAGACAGGATCGAGCCCCAGAAGAGGAATCAGCGTTTTATGCCCTTCGGTTCTGTGCAGTAAAAGAAAATATCCCCGTTAAGTGCAAATTAATTGGCTACCGTAATTGGCGCGTGGTGCTGCCTCAAAGCCTCTGGATGGGGAGGGGGCCCGGGATCTGGAGACCTGGCCGTGGTCGTGGCTCCGTCGGCACCGGTGGGAGCCCACTCGACTCACCCTGCTGATGAACAGCTTCCTGTTGTTCCGCGAGGCGGTGCTGAGCTGTCTCTTGTCTAGCACCTGGGGAGGGATGTGACCCCCATCTCGTTGCAGGATGCTGGGTCCCAGTCAGACACTCACTGCGGGCCACGTGTGTATGCACACACTATTCAGTTCCAGGGAGGGACCTGTGTTGCCTAGTGCAAGAGGCTAAAGGTATCAGGCTATTAAACACAGCTAGGTATGTTGTTTACCGCACAGGGGTGTCTGCAGCACCCTACACTGGAGGCGCCTAGCTGTGTACCTTTGGGATGGTGCTAGCCCAGAAAGACAGCTCTTTTTCAGTGTGTTTTGATTTTGTTTCGCTTTTAGATAGACACTCACTGTGCTGGGTGCCTGTGCACATCTGTGGAGGTGAGAGGTCAACCTTAGCTGTCATTCCTCAGTTGCCATTTACTTACACCCTCCCCCCGGAAGTGTGTGTGCGCATGCGCGCGAGCGTACGCACATGCATGCGCCTGTGTGCCTGCATAGTCCAGAAAAGGACATCAGATGGCCTGGAACTGGAGTTATATGTGTTTACGGACAGCCCAGGGTGGGTGCAGGCTCTCTGAAAGAACACGTGCTCTTAACTGGACGGTGCTAGTGAGGCTGGCTGGTCAGTGAGTCGAAGGCATCCTCCTGTCTACCTCCCCGCGGTGCGATTACAGCAGACATTGATGTGTACTGGCCTTTTGGGGGGGGGGGGTGGGGTTGCTGGGACTGAACTCAAGAGTCTCAGTGCTTTACAGACTGAGCTATCTCCCCAGCCCCTCCCTCAGTCGCCCCCTTGAGGAGCTTGTCTGTAATGCAGCCACAGTTTGAGGTCCCCGGGCTTCAGCATAGGAGTTTGGAAGTCTGGACTATAAATCAGACTGCAGAGGCTCCGGCTGTGCAAGGCACATGCGTGCAAGCTCTCATCTGTAGTGGACACGGGTGACTTCTATGAGGCCGACCCACCTCTCGCAACCCTGAAGTCTGTGTGGCATTGCTTGTCTTCACGTAGTTTCATGTGTGTGAGTGTAGACAGCGTCCGCGTGCTGGGAGAAGTCTGCGCTCTGAGCTTGGCGCCCCCTTGTGACCCTGCAGAGCACTGCGTGTTTTCTACAGAGCCCATACGTTGGAGGGTCCCGCACCCATGGAGCGACCCTGTTTTAGTTTTCCTTCCACTTCCGCGTGGCTCTGGGCTCTGCCCTGCTTGCCTGCGTCTGCACTGAGGCCCTTTCAGGCCCCGAGGGACATGGCCGCAGGTGTGGAGTCGGGATACCCTCACGTCTCACTCTCTGCAGGCTCCAGAGAAACAACCCCCCCCCCCCCCCCCGCTTCTTTCTCCTGTTCTCAGATGCCCTGAGACACTCAGCAGCTCAGACACCGGATGGATGACGCATGAATGGATTGTTGACATATATCTATGAATGCATGAGTGGATGGATGAGTGGATGGAGAGACGAACGGGTGGATTGATCAATATGTTGATGGATGGATGGAGAGATGGAGGATGGACGCGCATGTGACAGATGAGAGGTGGTCTCGGCAGCTAACAACTCTGATGGGTCAGGTCAGTATTTACAGGTGGGAGAAGTGCTAAGGTTGCAGAGCGTCCACTGCTCCCCAGGAGGCAGCCAGCCCTGAGCCAGGTAGCTGGCTTGATCTCTTACCAGGGGATCTCTGAGCTTGGGGGGGGGCTCTGTTGTGGTCCTAAGCTGCTTATCAAAGGGTGGGAGAGGCCACATGCTACTGCCCTGACTGGTTCAGTGTCCACTTGTGGATCTCTGTGTTTAAAAACTGGCTGAATCGTTTGTGCTAGAAGTCTGTGTGGCCAGAGACTGGAAACACCACCGATCATCTGTCAATCATCCTCCTGTTTCCATCTGTCTGTCTATCTATCTGTCTGTCTGTTTGTCTGTCTGTCTGTCTGTCTGTCTATCTATCTATCTATCTATATCTATCTAATACACATCTATCTATATTGATATCAATTTCTATTATCTATTTCTTAGTTATATGTATTTATTATCTAATGGTCAAACTATCTGTCTGTGTCTGTCTGTCTGTCTATCATCTATTAAATAACCCACATAATAGGTTTGCTCCAGGCAATAAAGCCTTAGCGCTCTGCAGGGCTTTGGCCTGACTTTGCATTTTCATTCATTCCAGGTGGCAGACATAAGCATAGGTGGGGAGCTTCAGAAAACACTGAGGTTCCCCTGGGTCTTCTCATTCGGGCCTTAGTCCTGGGCTGGCTGAGCAGTGAAAGCCTGGCTTAGCTGGGTGTCTGTTGCCCCCCAGTGCTGTCCTTTCCTGGAGATGACCCACTGCTGATCTGGGAGGCTGGCTGGGAGCCCAGGTGAGGATGCTGGGGTGTAAGGATGTTGGAAAATACCTACCCTGGTGCTAGAAGCTGTGTTCCACCAGGAGGTAAAGTCCATTCTGTTCTGGCTGCTGACTCATGCATGTGAGGGACAGCGGAGACTAAAGCAAGCCTTGCTGCTTGTCACAGATTTTTTTCCCCCTCCTGAGGGATGGAAGAGACACACAAAGCGATGCCTACCCACTTCGAAGGTCTCAATGACAAACCAAAGTGTTATTCCACCAAAGGGTTCTCCCCAGGGGACTGATGGCTTTGTTGGTCTTGCTTACAGAGTGTCGGTGTGGGACACAGGACACGAGCGTGGGTGGGTACCTTAAGGCAGCCACGCTGGAGGGTCTGCATCCAGCATGAAGGCCGCCTCCCGCGGCTGTTTGCGTGGGACTCCTCCCCCTAGCCCTCCCTAGCCTAGATACCCTAGCCATCCCCCTGACGCCTGTGTGCGGTTAGAGTGAAATTGCATACAAACATCTGAGAGGAGTGGATGGTGCTCAGGTGCAGAACCAAGGACCCTCCCCATCGCTCCTTGTAGGAGGGAAAGTCAACAGTCCACAGGGTTGACTCTGATCGGCTTTTGCAGGTTGACATCGCTCCCATCAGGTCTGGCACAAGGTCCCCAGCGTCTACTCTGACTTTCCTTTCTTCTTCCAGATCTCGGGGGAATCTTATTTGTCTTACAGCACATATACGACATCTACGTGTATTCTCTCAGGAAATCAAGCGGCGGCGCTGCGCAGCGATGGAGAGGCGCTTTGTCAGGGCCTCCTGGCCGCTCACAGCTCAGGGCCCTCAGCCTCTAGGCATCACCTTGGCCTCTTAGCCTGGCACTGCCAGCACTCAGGGCTGGCCGGTTGGGCGTTGCCTATCTGTGTACTGTCGGCTTGGCACCCACTGCCACCCTTTTCGAACCGGGCAACCGAAATGTCCATAGAAGCCGGGCGGTGGTGGTGCACGCCTTTAATCCCAGCACTCGGGAGGCAGAGGCAGGCGGAACGCTGTGAGTTCGAGGCCAGCCTGGTCTACAAAGCGAGTCCAGGACAGCCAAGGCTACATAGAGAAACCCTGTCTCAAAAAACCAAACCAAAACAAACAAACAAAATGTCTGTAGACATTGCCACGTGTCTTCAGGGTAGAACCGCTTCCCTGTGTGACCCCCTGCCTGCCTTGATGGTTGGCGTTACTCTATGAAGTGCTTTTGCTGAAGTATAAAAGCAAACACATAAAAGCCTGCTAGTGTAACCGGCATGCCTTTCTTTGTTCCGTTGTTTGTCTTTGTTTATGTTTTCTTGCGACAGGGTTTCTCTGTGTAGTTCTGGCAGGCCAGGAGTTCACCCTGTAGACCAGGCTGGGCCTTAAACTCAGAGATCCACCTGTCTCTGCCTCTGGAGTGCTGGGTGTAAGGGTGGGCGCCACCACTACCTGACTGCATGCCGCTTTTTCACTGTCCTCCAGTCTGTCCATCGCTTTGTAAGTCCAGGGAGGTGCCCCGAGGTTGGCTGGGTTCTGTTTGCTTTGAGACAGGTCTCACTACGTAGCCATGGCTAGCCTCGAACTCACAGCAGTATCTGCTTGCCCCCCGCCTCCCAGGTGCTGAGATTTCAAGGTGGGTCGTACAAACTGGACTTCGTGGGGACAAAAAAAAAAGAAAAGAAAAGAAAAAAAAGAAAAAGAAACAAAAACAACTCAAAGTTGGGTTGGACTTGGTGGGGAGGTAGAGGGGGTGGTTATGGGAGGAGTTGAGGGGCGTAAAAATGTCCAAATTATGTTGTATGAAATTCTTGAAGGATTAATACAAATATTGCTTTTTTTTCAGTGGAGGGAAAGACTTGTATCACCATACCTGATTGTTGTTTTTCTTTGTAATGCCAGGACTGTGAACTGCTAGCCAGGAACTCTACCTCCCAGTTATAGTACTAGACCCGCCCTACCTCCATTTTCTTTCTTTCTTTCTTTCTTTTTTATTTTTTGGTTTTTTAAGACAGGGTTTCTCTGTATAACAGCCCTGGCATTCCTAGACTGCTTTGTAGACTGGACTGGCCTTGAATTAAAAGATCCACCTGCTTCTGCCTCCTAAGTGCTGGGATTAAAGGCAGGGGCTACCACATCACCTGGCTCCCCACTCTTTTTTTTTTTTTTTTAAACAGCTCTGGCTGGCTTTGAACTCCTTATAAATCCTGGGCCTCATGCATGCTAGGCCATCACTCTACTAACTGAACTAATTTCCAGTCCCTGCCTTTTGTTTTCTTTGAAGTAGTGTCTTTTGTAGCTCAGGCTGGCTTTGAACTCTTGATCTCCTGTCTCAGCCTCAGGCAGGTACCACCGTATTCAGCTCTAGCCTTTCTGTTTAAGGATCCTCCAGAGGGAGTAGGTACTTGTGGGCTATAGGAGATGTGCTTTTAAGGCACTAAGCTTGCCCCAGTCATAACAGTTTATGCACAGGCCGGTTTCTAGGTGACTCAGCGGCTAGGTGACTCCTGACATCAAATGGCTTTCCCTGGCCTCTCTGCAGTCTCCTGCATTGCTCTGTGTGGTTGGTCAGAGCCCTGGGGTCTGTCTGTGATGTCAGAGGCAGCAGATGCTAAATGCCAAAGAGACAGATAGATATTGGAGGGCAGGCCCTACAGGCCAAGCAGCCTGAGTTGAAGGGAGGGAGGTGGGAGAGGGTGGACCAGCACCCACATTGGAGCCTGGTGCCCTGGGGTTACAGTGAGTGATCAGATCAGCAAGGCTAGAGTTTAGGGAACACGTGTGCCCCCCTAGGAGCAGAGGTTCTAGGGAACCAGGTAGTCCCAGGGGAGCCTGAGACAGGGAGGGGTCAGGTGCTCTGGAAGCTGAGGCCCTGTGCTCTGTGTCTGCTGAGGAGCCACACCACAGCGGTGGCCTGAGACAGTAGGGCGTGCTCCCAGCTGTGGAGGCTAAAGTCCAACGCTGAGGCACCAGCTGTCCTGGGGAAGCAGCCTTCCGGCCCCTCCTAGGCCGTGGCTTGTGGCTGCCTCCCTGAATCTCTGTCTGCTTCATCGTATTACCTCATTTGCTATGTAGCCCAGGCTAGCCTCCAACTAGCTATCCTCCTGCCTCAGCCTCCTGCATACCACGCCCTGGCACACAGCCTTCTGTTTCTGGGCCACAGGCTTCTCTTTGCATTTGGAGGCCACTTTACTCATCCCAAGATGCTTACCTTCACTATAGCTGCAAAGACCTTTTAATAGACGGATTCTGGACTTGGACACGTCATTTCTTTCTCCTGTACCCTCCTGCTGCCCCACCCTCCCACCCAAGGTCACCCTTCTAGGTTCATGTTTAGATCCTGCACGTGAGGGGAGGCATCCAACATCTGTCTTTCAGGTCTGCCTGGCTTATTTCCCTTAACACAGTGACCCGACCCCCCACCCCACACACACACACCCAGGTCCATCTAGCCGGCTACAAATGGCATTTCAGTCTCCTTTATTTATTTTTTACTTTATGTGTATGAGTGTTTTGCCTGTATGTGTGTACACGTGCCACTTGCATGCAGTGTCCACAGAGGCCAGAAGAAGGTGTCCCGCCCGCCCCCCTCAGCCCCTGAACTGGGATTACAGACAGTTGTGAGCTGCCATGTGGGTGCTGGGAATCAAACGTGGGGCGTCTGTGGGAGCAGCCGGTGCTCTTAACCGTGGAGACATCTCTCTGACCTCTAATTTCAGTCTCTTTGTGACGGAGTCAAATCCCAGTTTGTGTGGGCAGCATATTTTCTTTATTCACTCAACAGCTTATGGGCATCTCTGTTTCCTGACTACCATGAATAGTGCAGCCATACTCGTGGATGTGTAAGTGTCCTGGCGGTATATCGACTTAGATCCCTTTTGTTATTCTATTTTTAGCCTTTGGATAAAGCTCCATACTGATTTCCATAACGGCTGAATTAGTTTACACGCCTACCATCGGTGAATACGGATTCCTCTTTCCCCACATCCTCACCAGCACTTGCTGTCATTTGTTTTCTTTTCTTTTCTTTTAAGATTTATGCATGTGTGTGCATGTGTGTATGCATGTGTGTGCATGTGTGTGCATGTGTATGTGCGTGTGTGTGCGTGTGTGTGTAGGTGCCCATAGAAACTAGAGGAGGCTGTTGGATCCCCTGGAGCTGGTACTTGAGGTAATTGTGAGCCACTAAAACTCGGCAGTTGCTCTAAACCACTAAGCCATCTTTCCAGCCCATCATTTATTTTCTTGCCGATCGCTACTCAGACTAGGGTGAGAGGAACTCTCAAAACAGTTTAAACGTGTGTTTCCCTGACGGCTGAGAACGCTGAGCAGTCTTTTATGCATTTGCTGGCTATTCGTCTTCTTTAAGAATGGCCTGTTTAAATCCTCTTTTCCATTTATCCATTGGTTTATTTATTTATTTGCTTTGGAGTGCTTAATTTTTTTTTAAGTTTATTATAGGTCTCAGATAGTAACCTTCTATCATATTAGAGTTGGCAAAGGTTTTCCCTCTCCTGTCCTCTGGCCTTTCACTCCGCTGGTTGCTTCCCAGACAGAACCTTTTAAATTTCACAGGATCCCGTTTGTCAGCGTCTGCTGTTGTTTTTTTAGGTTTCTGGGGCCCTTTTCAGAAGGTTCCTGCCTGTGCCTGATTTTTGATATGTTTCCTCTCGGCTTTTCTCCGGCAGTTTCAAGGCTTTAGGTCTTACACTGAGGTCTTTGTACACACACACACACACACACACACACACACACACACACAGAGAGAGAGAGAGAGAGAGAGAGAGAGAGAGAGAGAGAGAGATCTAGCTTTGCTTTTCTTCTTGTAACTACCCAGTTGTCCCCTGCGCCCCCAGCACCTTGTGAAAGAGGTCGTTTCCACCAGTGTGTTTCAGTCTTTTTGTCAAAAACAGGCAGCTGTAGCCATGTGGCTTTGTTTCTAGGTCCTCGGTTCTATCCCATTGGTCTCTGGGCATGTTTTAGGGTCTTAGTCTTTGTCACCGTAGCTCTGCAGTGTAGTTTGAGGGCAGGCGTTGTGATGCCTCCCAGTACTGTCAGGTAAGGTCTGAATGACCACAGGCTGTACAAGTGCAGGCTTACTAATCAACCAAAGAAGGCATTGGCCACTCTGGGATGCCTTCCCTGACCGTCACTATGTGGTCTGTAAGGTCTCGTGCCCTTCTTGTAGACTCGGCAGGGCTGGGTCACGGCCTGTCGTCTCTCAGCCCCAGTGTGATGGCTGTCCCGGGCATCTAAGGTGTCCTGGCTGGCTGCCTCACAGGGCTCTCTGGGCTCCCTAGGGCTACAGCACCGTTTGAGTAAGCATTCCAAAAGCCAGTCACACGCTGTTCACAGGGAGGGCGGCGCTATGAGTGTGCTTGGGGGCAATTCTATTTCCAATCTAAGTCTAGGAGGAGGGACCTTTAAAGGGCCACAGCTCTGATACCTTCCCACCTTCCTCCTAATGTTCTCAGCCATCAGGCAGACAGGAGAGGGGCGACATTTTCAGATGCAAATGTCTCTCTCAATGGAAAAAAAGCCTTAAAGCTAACAGATGAGGTATAGGAAGAACAAGACAATTTCTTTAAGAATCTTCATTCTCTGGGTTATAACATCACGCGGGAGTATATGTGTGTGTTGTGTGTTTTTTTTTAATCTTGCTATCATGAGCAGCAGGTAGGAAAATGTTGATCTTTAATGTGTTAGTAAAACAGCATACATTTGAATATTGGCTTTTTCTGCCATCTGCACCAGTTGACACTGTTTCTCATACCAGCTTATTACATCTCTTGTACAAACATACTTTTGGGTGTCTGTTGATTTATGCTATAGTTGCTCTGGGATTTGTGTTAAAATAGCATTTTAAAACTTATAAAATATTGCTATTTTTTCCCCCCCTGCTTGAGTCGTTGTCACTTGAGAAGCTCTGGCGTGGCACAAATTTCCCAAGGATGCGGTTGTCAGTGCTGGTGCCCTTGAGGAGGGGGGTAGAAGATTGGGGCAGGCTAACCCAGAATGCTCTAGAAGGTCTAGGAGTGCACACCGAGGGTGCTGGAGTGAGGTCTCCCTGGGGCACGCTGCAGGATCGGCAGTGTTCACCTTCAAAAAAACGTCAGCAATAGTGATGAGGCGATGTGGGGCTGGAGAGAGATGGCCAAAACCGCACAGCTCTCCCAGAGGGCCCGAGTTCAGTTCTCAGCCCTTACGTGTGGCAGCTCTCAACCACCTCTAATGCAGGCTCCAAAGGGATCTTATATGTCTGGCCTCCTCAGACAAGTGCACATACCTCCCGCCCCCACAGGCCCAACATATATACACAATTAAAAAAGAGAGATTAGGACAAAGAGGGTCTTCATAAAGCTTTTTGTTTGGGGTGGAGTGGGGACTGGGATTCGAACCCGGGGTCTTCCACATGATAGACAAGTACTCTACTACGGAGCTACAGTGACACAGGCCCTCACTGAGTTGCCCTGGTTGGCCTTGAACTTACACTATAGGCCAGAGTGACCTTGAATATGTGATCCTCCTGCCTCAGCCTCCCAGGGCTGGAGATTATAGGCCTGTATACAACCTGGGCTAATATGCTTTACTTCTGAAATAGCTTTCTTTAACTAAATCATAAGCTAATCTCCCTGAACTGGCTTGGAATGGGGGCAATTTTGCTGATCTGCAGACCCCGACAAATCTGGGGCTCCCTCATACAGAGCGCAAGGTAGACCATCGCGGCATTCCGCATGTTAGGCTGGGGCAGGGGCTGGATTATGGTGCCTAAAATAGGATTCTTTAGAGCCTTGGGGGAGATTTCTCCCCCAGCGGATGATGTCTGCAGCAGGCTGGTGCCGAGGCGAGGCGTTCTGACACACTTAAAAAAAAAAAAAACAAACCCGGTGCAAACTGCCACAGATGGAGGAAGAGTCGGGATTCAAATTGGAGGCTGTTTTCTAACACGTTAAAGATTTGTGTTTTTACTCACTGCGGAGCACGGGACCAAGACGACTTTTTCTTGTTGTAAAGACAGAACAGGCAGCAGACTCAGCCCTCTAAAGCAACAGTGCCAGGGATGGCGCGCGCCTTTCCGCGCCTGCGACAGCCCGCGTGGAAACGGAAACACAGCCCATCTCCTGCTCCTGGGACTCCGTCCACTCAGGACTCCCCCAGCCTGCATCCCTGTCTTGCTACGAGCCAGGTTCTGCTCCCTGTTATTAAGGCTCAGCCCAGCAGTGACTACAGGCAGGAAGAGTAAGAACGGTTGGCATTCTAGCTCAGTGGTCCTCAACCCGCCTAACGTTCAGTTAATACTGCCTAACACAGGTAATGCTGTGCTGCCCGCCAACCATAACATTATTTTCACTGCTGTTTCCTAACTATAGCTTTGCTGCTATTATGGGTTGTAACGTTAATATCTGATGATGTACAAGATACCTCCTGTGTGACCCCAGGGAAAAGGTGAGTTGATTCTCCCCGCCTCCCCCGGGGTCGCAACCTACAGGTTGAAAACCGATGTCTAGCTTTTAAGCCAAATTCCCTACGTGCTGTCCCATCACAGAGAGGGACTCCAGGTCCACTGTGCAGGACCTAAGACTGAGGTACCGAGAGGTGGAATTACCTGCTCAGGGCCGCCCAGCAAGAAATGTGGTGATGTCTCTGCCCTTGGGGTACCCTCAGGACCTCGGCACTCTCTTGGGCTCCCCCACGCTCCATCTTTCGGCACTTTTTTGTCTCTCTGGAATCTCAGCTCAGGCCTAGGGAAACAGCAAGGGCTCTTTGGGTCTAAAATGGAGTGTGTGGTGGGGAGGAAGGCAAGGGGGTTCCTCACTGTGTAGCCCAGGCTGGCCTCATGCTCTGCCTGCCTCAACCTCCTAAGTAGCGGGATTATGAGTCATGTGCAGTTCGTTCCCTAATTTTTTATTTTTGTAAAATGAGGCCCATGGTGGGGGACCTGCCTAGGGAGCTTTGACATGTAACCGAAGTAATAGAAAAGAGTGACAAACGGGGACACAGCTCAATGCCGTCAGTGCATGGAGTGGTCCACGGGAAAGCTGTCTGCAGGTCTGAGTACCAGGAAGGAGTGTTTGGTGCTTCTGATGCTTGGAATAGGTTATCTGGAATGAGGATTTTGTTGTTGTTATAAAATTTCTTTTTAATTTTCACTTTCATTTAAAAATGTTTATTTATTATAATTTATTCATATTACATCCCAATTGTTATCCTCCCCTCGCTTGTATCTCGCCTTTCACACCCTCCCTCCCTTTTCTGCCCTATTCTGACTTGCTCCGGGCTGGCCACCTTCTACAGAAGCCTCAGGACTAGGCGCCGTCTGCTGGCCAGTGCTGGTAACGCATGTAGAGGCGCTTAATGGCCATTACTAAGGAAAGGCCCATGAGAGGGACTAGGACGGAGAAAACCTAGGAGAGGGCACCTCCTCTCCTTCTTGGAAGTAAAGTCCCTCGTGAGCACTCACATTCTCTCTGAGAGTAAGGTATGGTGTCTCACACCTTAAGACAGGCCACGGAAGGCTTCTCTGCGTGGTGGTCTTCCATCAAGGGGAGAGACTCCGGCCATCCCGGAGTATAGTTCCGGGGATCCTGGGACAGGGCTGTGAAGACAGCGGCGTCCAACAATCAGGGCTAGAGATGTGTCTGAGCAGTAAAGAGCACTTGCTGATTTTACAGAGGTTCCCAGTAACTCCGGTTGCAGGGGACCCGACACTCTCTTCTGACCTCTGTGAGTAACCGCATGCATGCAGTGTGTACACGCACGCAAGCACGCATGCACGCACTCACAAAGAGCATCCACCGGTCAGCGGAGCCTGTGGGCGTGGCCAGCCCCTCCATGCCTTCCGCACATGCTCTGGACTTTACAGTGTCCTTCAGAACCCATGGGCCAAAGGCTTGGCTCCAGGCTGTGGGACTGGAGACTGGTTCTTCTGGCGGGGCATGGATCAGGACCTGACTACCTTCTGTGAAGCAATCCTTTGCTGAAGGCCGAACCCAGGTCTTCTGCAAGAGCCACAAATGCTTTTAGCCAATGGGCCATCTGTCCAGCTCATTTACTCCTGTTTTACTTTTCCTCCTGTCACCCCCCATCCCCCTTTTTGAAAGCAAGGTCTCTCTCCTATGAGGTTCCCAAGCAAGGTGCAACCTCCTGGTCACCTCTTGTCACAAGCATATGCCAGCGCACCCAGCTTCTTGGATGTTCCGGTAGCATCAACACCATGGCAACTGGGTTTACCAGACACTCTGTGTCACCTAGATGGGTGACAATATCTGATTTGGGGGAATAAATGAAATAAGGCCAGGTGTACATTGGTGTGAAGTGAAGTCCACCATGGACATAGTCTCTGTGCGTAAGATTGTCTGAAACCTACAGCCGAGGACCCACTACTTCCTGAGCCTGCCGCACTGCACTCTGGGTTGCTGGGGTGGGCGCTCGCAGGTTACCCATAGCACACTCAGCAATCTGTGACTTCCATCAGAGAGCGTGTGAGCTTCTCTGACTAATCAAAAAACCATAGTGTAAATACCAAACTGGCTTTCACGGTCTTGCTGTGGTGCTTGATTTGAATGGATGAAGTGCTGAAGTCTGGGACTCCCGCAACCTTCACGTCAGCAGAGATGAGCTGGTCAGTGTCTGGGAGAAAAACCAAAGGGGATCCATATCAGACAACATGGTGATGTAAGAAAAGGAGTTTTTGCTCGCGCCTGTAATCCCAGCACTTGGGAGGAAGAGGCAGGCAGATCTCTGTGAGTTCGAGGCCAGCCTGGTCTACAAAGTGAGTCCAGGACAGCCAAACCAGAAGAAGAAGAAAAAGAGGAGGAGGAGGAAGAGGGGTAGGAGCAGGAGGAAGAGGGAGAAGGAGGAGGAGGAGGAGGAAGTGTGGGAGGAGGAAGAGGAGGAGGAAGAGGAGGAGGAAGAAGAGGCATCCAGCACCCTCCTCAGTCACTTTTTGTATTAAAGAATTAGTGTCATTTTGGTGTTTTGTTTCAGGTTTTGAGACAGAGTTTTTCACCATGTCACCTGGGCTGCTGTTGACTCTCCTGTCTTCCTGCCTGTACCTCCAGAGTCACCACTGTGACCTCTATTTTACTTGAACATCAGTGTCATTTGGGCTTTCTAGCTTGTGAGAGCATCCTGAACCCAGCTGGGTCACGGCCCCTCGGGAACCTCCCTCCCAATCCTGCTGGAAGCCAGCCTTGGTTTCTCATCTGTAAGATGGGGGTGATGCCAGGCTTCTGCTGGGGCTGCTGTTCTACTTCAGGGGGAGGGGGTGCAGGATGAAGGGCTGCGGGCTTTGTGAGTGACACCATAAGCCTTCGCTGCAGATACCCACAGCTTGCTCATGCCATCCACAGGCTAGCTGAGGTACTACTCTGGAGCCAAGATGGAGAGGGAGTCCCCTAGATTGGGACTGCCACAAGTTTCCAATAATTTATCAAGAATCAAGAGCCAGATTTCCTCTGGGAAATATTAGTCCTCAGGTTTACAAAGTGCCTCGGCTGTAAATACCCATAAAAACGACAATTTGTTGGGCCATATTTATTCTGAAGCCGGTCAAAAGATATTAGCACATTGAGACTGGATAAATCTGCCAGTTCCTGAATTCCCTGGTGCTCCCAGCATGCCCTTCTGCTTATGCATGAGCAAACAGGATCCCCAGGCAGGCTGGCCTGGTGTTTCCCACCCTGAGGCTGAGGGTGGTCCTGGAGCTGAAGCCACGGATGCGCAGATGGGCCCCAGCTTCAGGAGAGAAAATCTTCCACGTGGAGAGAGTTGCAGAATCCCAGCAGGATCTGACACACAGAGGCTGAGCAGGGCACTGAACCTGGCTCCCATGGCAGCACCTTCTGGGAAGCCGGCCCCTGACTTCCTCTCCCTCTCAATATGGAAGGACTCCCCTTCCCCTCCCCTCCCCTCCCTGCCCATCCTCTTCCTCCTCAAAGACAAATGAGGAGGAGACAACAGATATGAATATGGAGATTCACTTGGGGAGAAGGGGAAGGGAGAGGGGTTATGGCCTGAATGAACCCTGAGGGGAGAGAGAGACAGAGACCAAGACAGAGAGAGAGAGGGAGAGAAAGACAGAGAGGCAGAGAGAGAGAGAGAGACAGAGAGAGAGAGAGACAGAGAGAGAGAGGAGAGAGAGAGAGAGAGAGAGAGAGAGAGAGGCAGAGAAAGACAGAGAGGCAGAGAGAGAGAGAGACAGAGAGAGAGAGAGAGAGAGACAGACAGACAGACAGACAGAGACAGAGACACTGAGAGAAACAGAGAAAGAGACAGACAGACAGACACAGAGAGAGAGAGAGACAGGCAGACAGTGAGACAGAGAGAAAGAGAGGCAGAGACAGAGACAGAGACACAGAGAGAGAGGGAGAGAGAGAGACACACACACAGAGACACTGAGAGAAACAGAGAAAGAGACAGACAGACAGACAGAGGGACACAGAGAGACAGACAGACAGACAGTGAGACAAAGAGAGAGAGACGGGGGGGGGGGGGGAGAGAGAAAAGGGGTTCCCTTAGAGAAAGTGCATGAGAGAAGAGCAGGAGTAAGAGAGAAAGAAGGAGACAAGTTGGCCCCTTTTATATCCCTGGCACACCTAGTGGCAGGCTGTGATAATGTCAGAGGTTGCTAAGCAACCTAGAGGCAGGTATGCTAACCCTGGCTACTGTAGATATGCTCTTCCGCCTTATCATTGGCCCCAGGATGGTGCCATGGACGAAAGGAATTCCAGGGTCCTTACCTTTCCTCTTTGTCTTTCCTTCCTGACCGCAGGAAGGCAGTTTACTCCCCTCCAGGCTCCTCAACATGCCAGGATCCTCACCAGAGGCCCCCAAAGCAACATTTCCAGCCGATGGGCCATGAGTTTTCTAAGACCACGGAACACAGCGAACCTGTTTCCTCTGAGTTAATTCTCTGGTGCACTTTGTCACGGTGACAGGAGGCTAACACAGAGTCTGCGCACATTGCTGCCTGTGGCCTTGTGGTTGGCCTAGGCTGTTGGACAGTTGTCCTTCGCTCTGTAGATTCTGACTGCTCACAACCAGGTCTCGACTCATATGCGTTGAGAGCACTGATACCACACACACACACCATCCCCTCTTTATATTTGAGGACAAGAGCAGAGGAGCCTGGCTTCATTGCCCCCAAGTCCTGGCACACCCACAGCACAGCTGAGCACACAACCACTTGCCCACTGGTCAACATCCCTTTGGTGAAGAAACAGACGCTGTAGTGCACGGTACTACTGGCAAGGTCTCTCTACACTGCCCAGGTTGGCTGAGAATTTAAGTAACCCTCTAGTTTCAGCCTTACGGGTGCTGGGACTGTGGTTGTGTGCACATCATACAAGTTTCTGAGACACTCCACTTTGAACTGAGCAGGGGCTGGCAAGGTCAATGGCACAGAAGATAAAGGCTTGGCCAAGGCGGAGATGGGTAACCAGTGCCCACAGCCCCAGGATATCACCTGAGCTACTAGGTGGGTCAAGGTCAGAAATCTTAAGTTCAAGGAAGAGCATCGGAGAAAGCT
This sequence comes from Acomys minous, assembly GCF_964271855.1. Taxonomy (NCBI): domain Eukaryota; kingdom Metazoa; phylum Chordata; class Mammalia; order Rodentia; family Muridae; genus Acomys; species Acomys minous. Next base: position 1,541,230 of record NC_140502.1, on the reverse strand, counting down.
TTTGTGAGGCTGGTAGGAATGGTGGCCTCAAAGCCACCCAGAGCTATGGCCAAGACAGGCTTCTTGCCTGAGGCTCCGACTGGCCTCTTTTGGTTGGAGCACTGAGCAGCCCGCCATTACCCCCGCTATGGATTCTGTGCTGACAGACTGTAGATCTCCCCCCAATACCTGTTTCCCCAATTGTTTATCTCCTTTGATCAGAAACACAGAGGGCAGGCAGGGGCACCCCAGGTAAATCAAACATTTCCTGTCTCCCAAAATGGGTTTGTGAAAGCTTATTTCACACCATTACCATTTTTCTGCTTTGAACCGTAAATCAAAAAAAAAAAATTAAAAATCATCCATTCATCCACTTTAAAAGTAATGCCTTTCTTATGCATAATTACTTGGACCCAGTGGAGATTTGTGCACGATAAATCCACTCCTTTCAAAGGTTCCCCCAAGTACATCCGTGACATTAAATTGGTGTAGAGCAAATTTATTTATTTAATAGGCTTGTTCTTTTAACTGGTCTGATAACCATTGCTGTTCACTGTTTGGTTTGTCGGGGAGGGGGGGCTCTGCATTAATCTATCCGATGTATTTCTGTGGCAGGTATTTATGTAAAATACTTCTCGGGAAATGAGGGTGAACGCAATTTATTGGCTTAGCACATTGACTCTTAAGTGGCCTTCGGGGGGTGGGGGGGGAGCCACCTGGTGCTCCCTGAGATCAGGGGAGAGTGTCTTAAAATAATTTAAAATAATTAAAGGAAGGGAAAGGGCACGGGTGGAGTGGGCTTCCAGGAGAAAATGTGGAACGTTGCGTTTGGGTGAAACTGGACTGTAAGAAAAAGAAAGAGGCGGGGAAGATGAAGGAAAAAAAGAAGAGAAAGAAAATGTGAGGAGACAGATCAGTAACAATATGTACTTTCACAGCGTCTGGGTGAGCTGAGTTGGAGGCAAACCTGCCGGTCGGTTGGGCCTTGTGAAGTTGTGCGCTTTATGTCGTTTTTGTTTGTAGCTCCTGATGGTGTTGGAGTGAAAGCAGACAGGCCCAGCTGGTGGAGGCGGGGGAGAGAAATGCTGAATTTTTAGCAGCTCGAGTTTATTTTTAGGCATTTGGGCTGTATCTTTAGCTTCCCAGTAAAGGAGCCCATCAGAAAACCACATGTGAAATCATTAGAATGTTAAAAAAAAAAAATACAAGACAGAACCTGAGCCACCCCAGGACCAAGCTGTGCAGATGGGCTCCTCCAGCCTGAGAGAGATGGGCCAGGCAATGCCTGGCACCCTGCAGACCAGGCTCCCTGCACCCATCCCTGGAGAGACACAGGGTGCAGAGCCCGTGCAGCCACCAAGCACCGGGTCTCCTGTCTAGCTGGAGTCCTGCCCCCGGGGTGGGGTCAGACCAGGCCCCCACCCCCAGCTCAGGGACAGAGAACCTGTAGTGGACATTGTGAGTGGTGTGACCTGGCATTTGAGACCTTGGTCTGTTGTGGATACAGAGAGCGCTACCTGAGAGAGCGGGCCTGGGCAATGAGGATTTGGCCTTTTTAGAAGGAACGCTTGGTCGCTCTTGGACTCCACTGAGACCTCTGGAGTTGGCTTAGCGAGCAACATGTGGCTTGCATCCATTCCGGAGACTCTCTCGGGAGGCCCCAGGCATGCTGCACTGCAGTCTCCTGGGAGTCGGCGCAGACAGGTGCCGGCTTGGGAGGTGACTTTTCTCCTCTTCTTCACCAGTTCTCCTCCTCCCTTTCCTCCTGCCTCCCCTTTCTAGGTCAGCCTGGGGCTTCTTGTAAGCCAAGCAGGAGCTCTACCACTGAGCCACATTCTAACTCCCACCCCCGCTGGGGTTTCTAGGCAGGGGCTCTACCACTGAGCCACACCCTAGCCCCTCACTGAGGGATTGTAGGCAGGGGCTCTACCACTGAACCACACCCCAGCCCCTCACTGAGGGATTGTAGGCAGGGGCTCTACCACTGAACCACACCCCAGCCCCTCACTGGGGGATTCTAGGCAGGGCCTCTACCACTGAGACACACCCCAGCCCCTCACTGGAGGATTCTAGGCATGGCCTCTACCACTGAGACACACACCAGCCCCTCACTGGGGGATTCTAGGCAGGGGCTCTACCACTGAGCCACACACCAGCCCCTCACTGGAGGATCCTAGGCAGGGGCTCTACCACTGAGCCACACACCAGCCCCTCACTGGAGGATTCTAGGCAGGGCTCTACCACTGAGCCACACCCCAGCCCCTCACTGGGGGATTCTAGGCAGGGGCTCTACCACTGAGCCACACCCCAGCCCCTCACTGGGGGATTCTAGGCAGGGGCTCTACCACTGAGCCACACCCCCAGCCCCTCACTGGGGGATTCTAGGCAGGGGCTCTACCACTGAGCCACATGCCAGCCCCTCACTGGGGGATTCTAGGCAGGGGCTCTACCACTGAGCCACATGCCAGCCCCTCACTGGGGGATTCTAGGCAGGGGCTCTACCACTGAGCCTACCTCACCAGGTAAGAATGCTACTGCTGAGCTCACCCCCAACCCCTGCAAATAATATTCTTAAACTGGTTTCAGTCAGTCTCTGACCTCAAAGTGGCCTATGTCCCAGAGGAGATAAGCAGACCGATGGTGACATGTGAGAACACCTGCCCACCTCTCCTCAACTCATTTTCTCACTGAACTCTTCCTCTATGTGTCTTTTTTAACTTTGAGGCCAAGCACACAGTAGATGCTACCACGAACACCCCTCAATGTCAAATGCAATGGGTAATGGTGACACCCTGGTTTAGAAGTGTGCAGAAGGTGGCATGGGGCACCTGTGAAGCATCCCAGCCCAGGTGCCTGTAGTGCCACCCAGACCCCACCCTGGGGACCACAGCTGCTGGTCAGGGGCAGCTTTCCCGGTGGCATGGGACAGACAAACAGTGATCAGCTGTTAGACATCTTCTGCCTTAGCAGCCCCAGTGGCTGTGAAACACTCCAAAGCCTTGGAGTCCTGTTCTGGGTGTCACCTTAACCACAGTGTGAGGGACCTGAGGACATATTCCAAATCCCTCTGGGTGTCAGACTGTGTGTGTGGGTTGAATGGCTGTGGTCCCCAGTGCGGAGAGGAGCAGTGGGCAAAGGCCTGAAGAGGAGAAGCCAAAGGCTTGCTGGAAGCTTCTGGGGCTCCTGGAGCCTCCCAACCTACTTGCTTTGTTCAAAACTCTTGTCATGACAGTATCATTCTGTGCTGTGGTGGTGCAGGCTCTGCCTTCAGAGGCTAGCTCTGACTCACCTGACATCCCTCTGCCCATCCATCGTGTGTGTGTGTGTGTGTGTGTGTGTGTGTGTGTGTGTGTGTGTGTATGCAAGGTTCTCTAGAGATCAGAACTGAGAGAGAAAGAGGCCAGCAGAGGGTTATCAACCTGGCTTACATGCTATAGTCCAGCTAGTCTGACAATAGCTGTCTACAAACTGAACTTTAAAGAATCCAGTAGCTAGCCGGGCATGGTGGTGCACGCCTTTGATCCCAGCACTTTGGAGGCAGAGACAGGCGGATCGCTGTGAGTTCGAGGCCAGGCTGGTCTACAAAGCGAGTCCAGGACAGCCAAGGCTACACAGAGAAACCCTGTCTTGAAAAACAAACAAACAAAGAATCCAGTAGTTGTTAGGTTGAGGGTGCAGGTCCACATTGGTCTTCTGTAGACGCTGGGATCCCACAGAAGGGCGCCCTAGTGCCAGTGAAGGGACGTACTGTCAGTGAGAGTGTCCGCAAGCAGGCGCAGAGAGAGCTGGCTTCCTTCTTCCGTGTCTTTTGTGCAGGCTGCCACCAGAAGGTGTGGCCCAGATTAGAGGAGGGTCTTCCCACCCCAAAAGATCCAGATTTGGATCTAGGCGATGGTGGTGCACATCATTAATCCCAGCACTCAGGAGGCAGAGGCAGGTAAGTCTCCGAGTTTGAGGCCAGCCTGGTCTACAGAGTGAGCTCCAGGGCAGCTAGGGCTACAAAGAGAAACCCTGTCTCAAACAAACAAACAAACAAACAAACAAACACACACAATCTAGATTTGGTAGTGTTGGCCTTTCCATTTCAAATAATTCAATCAAGAAAAAATTCCTCACAGGGTGTGCACAGTTGCTGGTTTTAGTTAATTCCAGATGTGGTCAAGAACAGCTGCCATGCAGTCTGTCACCTGTCCAATTATAGTATCTACGTACCCACGATGTTTTAAGACCTCTGTCTCTCCACAGTTGCCATTGACTACCAAGGCGGAGGATAACTACCTCCCTCTTGCCTCTCACTGGGAGCCTGGCTCTGCCAGACCCTTCCCTCCCCTCAAGTCACACGGAGAAAATGAACCATCACCATCAGCCCTGCCCTACCCAATGCTTTTAGCCATATTCATAGCGTTCCTCAGGTTTGTGATTCGACAACTTTAAACTCCACTCAATAGCTCGGCTTAGATGTGCATAGTGCGCACTTTGGAGGCTGAAGCAGGAGGATTGCTGTGAGGTTTTTTGTTTTGTTTTGTTTTGTTTTTGTTGTTGTTTTTGAGACAGGGTTTCTCTGTGTCACCTTGGCTGTCCTGACCTTGCTTTGTAGACCAGGCTGGCCTCGAACTCACAGCGATCTGCCTGCCTCTGCTGGGATTAAAGGCATGCGCCACCACGCCTGGCTTTGCTGTGAGTTTTTATAGCTTCTTGGGCCACACAGTGAGTTCCAGGACACCTAGGACCATGGTGTCCAAAAAAACCAAACAAGCAAACAAAAAAAGCCAATAAATAAACAAATGCCACTTTTAGACTCATGTGTGGGGGAGGACGTACTCTGGCCTCAGAACTCAGGGATCTGAGGCAGAAGAATGACACGTTCAAGGCCAGCCTGCCCCACATCAGCTGTCTCGAACAACAAACAAGGAAGAGCTCTAAGCAAAGTCCACGCCCTTGTTTGCAGGGTGAGCATGCAAAGTTGATTCTTGAGGTCATGTGAGTTTTCTGGAAGGCTCAGGTGAGTCAGCTCAGCCTCTTCCTCTGGCCTCTATGAACCATGTGCTGGGAGCCCCAGGTAGGTGGCTTACTACAGCAGGCTCCCAGTGCCCACTGGGCCAGCTCTCCGTCCTCTGTTTGCTGTCACTGTTCGCTCTGTTTCAATGCTTTTCTCAAGTCTTCTCCTAATTGTCCTCATCTTCCCTTCCTACTTTCCAGGGAGGCTATGACAGGCTTCCCCGGTGTGTGCTGTAGGATTTCATCGTAGCCCCGGCCAGGCAGAGAGGGAGAGTTTCTGGAATCAAAGGCATTGTGTAGCCACTCCATGATGTCCAGGAGAACTCAGTTCCTCCTACAGAACAACCAAGGGAAACCTCCCCTGCTACAGGAAAGTAGCTCTGAGAAGAGATGGCTTTGTGGCGCTTGCTGGCTTTGTTTCAATACACCCAAGCTGCAGGGGCTGGTGAGAGGCAACACTTGCCTGGGGTGCCCTGAGCCCCAGAGCAGACCAGCTGCTGTGTACTGCCCAGGCCCAGTTGGACATCTTCTGAACCTGAGGGCATGCTGTGCACACATCCCTGCAAAAAGGGAGGAGGTGGGAAAGACGGCAGGTTAAGAGGTCAAACTGGTTCTAGCTTGAACCTTACTTAGACCAGCAACTTCGTGGCCCTGCAGAGACTCTTCACTTTGTCGATGGTTTTTTTTCTCTTCACACAAGGGATTAGAAGCAGGTGTGTGGCTCGCCGACTGCTTGCTGAGCATCAGCTAGGCCCAGGGTTCCATCCCAGCGTTGTAAAATGAAAACCAAACAGTCCAACATGGAACTGAGGGAGGAAAGGAAGGAGATAGTTTCAACATTCTCGAGGGCGCTGAAGAGCAGCTGACAAGGGGTGTGCGTGCATATATGTGTGTGTGTATGTGTGCACGTGTGTGTGAGTGTGTGCACGTGTGTGAGTGCATGTGCATGCATATGTGTATGTGTGCGTGTGCGTGCATGTGTGTGTGAGTGCATGTGCGTGCATGTCTGTATGTGTGTGTGTGTGCATGAGTGCATATGCGTGCATGTGTGTGTGTGTGCTCGTGAATGTATGTGCCTGCATGTGTGTGCATGTGCACATGCACCACGTGTTTGCAGATGCCTCGGGAGACAAAAAGAGGTCATTGGATCCCCTGATGTTGGTGTTAGAGGTACCTGTGAGCCAACTGCCAGTGGTGGCTGGAACCCGAACTCAGGTCCTCTACAAAAGCAGCAAGTGCTTTTCTTGACTGCCGAGCCATCTTTCCAGCCCCACCCTCCGAATTCTTAAAACGAGCCAGTGGCAGGACATCGTAGTACAGGCCTGTCATCCCAGCTACATGGAAGGCTGAGGTAGGAGGATCGAAAGTTCAAGGCCAGTCTGAGTCACAGAGTTCAAGACTTGCTTGAAGATGTGGGTTGGTAACAGAGCACCTGCCTGGCGTGTGCAGAGTCCTGGGTTCAAATCCCGAACAATGCATCTGGGACAGGTGCTTTAGTGGGTCTAGGAAGCCTTCAGTGAAGGGTCCTCCCAGCTCCTGTGTGGCTGTATAAAATAAGCAATGAAAGAGAGGCTGGTCAAGTGGGTGCTAAGACACTGCAGAGGGCACACCTAGGTAAGACAAGGGTGCTGTGTTTCTTGCTCCGTGGAATTTTCCTGGATCTACTGGGGACTGTGGTGAAACAGATGTTGACCCAGAAGCCTCTTGGCTCATCAGGCAAGTGGAGGTTGGTCGCTCAGGCAGGGCTGTGTCCAGGAGAAGGACACAAGTCATTTAGACAGCATGGTTTCCTCTCAAAAGCCTTTCCTTGCTCACCGCAGCGGGCAACTTGACTGTTCAAAGTGAACATGAGCTGCCGTGCGTGCCCCCCTCAGAAGTCATCGGCCTGGAGCGATGGCTGAGGTGACCCTCCCTTCTCCCCATCTGCCCATAAGCATATCATAATGAGTCCTGGAAACCACAGTGCCCCCAGGGAATGGCACCCCTGTCTCACTCTATTTAGAACTGTGGTCTCGGAGCTCAGAGAGACCTCTTCCAAGGGCTTGACAGACCGGACACACAAGGGCCAGGCACACCGGACACGGTGACAGGGGCGTGGTCCTGGGTCTGGAGGTGAATGACACTGGGGCTACCACGTTGGGAGAGTGGATAGAATTGTGTGGTGCATTCTGGGTAAGGAATGGCCAAGGCTCATGCTCACCCCCACCTACCTCAGCCCTCAGAGAGATCACCTGGAGGACAGCAGGTCCCAAGGCTCCAGGGGACAGAAGAGGGAAGGCAGAGGGCAGGGCCCCAGGGGTAGGATAACTAGATAAAAGAAGGCTGTGGACTTGTGCTGTGGTCACACAGAGACCAGATTTCTCCCAAAGAAGGGGCTTTAGGGACAAAAGGGACCATGATATTGTGATACGCTGCCTTTAAAGAAACTTCCCCCAGCCGGGCGTGGTGGCGCATGCCTGTAGTCCCAGCACTCAGGAGGCAGAGGCAGGCGGATCGCTGTGAGTTCGAGGCCAGCCTGGTCTACAAAGTGAGTCCAGGACAGCCAAGGCTCCACAGAGAAACCCTGTCTGGAAAAAAAGAAAGAAAGAAAGAAAGAAAGAAAGAAAGAAAGAAAGAAACTTCCCCCAGGAGGGTTGAGCTAGCCAGGCGAGCCATACTTGGTGAAGTTAAGAACTCTCCCCATGCCCAATCACCGATAAGAGACTATTGCAAAGGCAGAGTTCACCGCCCAGGAGCGTGCAAAGTCACAGGGAAACGGCGGCTATAATTATTTTCTCTGATTTCAAACCCGACATCTCTTTTTAAAAGTCCCGACCTTCACTTAGCACTCGCTGTCTTGAACTCTAAAATTAAAAAAAAAAAAAAAATCAAAGATTTCCCAGGAGATAGGTAGGACACTCTCACTACAGAACTGGAGCCCTTAGATCAAAGACCTGCCTGGCTTTTAACAAAAGTCGCCAGCTCTTACCTATCGCGCTCCAAATCACAGCCCAGGCCCCAGACCTCGGGGGAGACCTGATTCCAGAAAGACTTGATAAGCCAGGTGGCTCATGGCTTCCCTTCTGGTTCCTGGGGGGAAGAAAGACTCCCTTAGCCAGGGCTCAATTATTTCACACTCGTGTGGCTCAGGGCTGCTCAGAGAAAGTGCAAGTCCCTTGAAGCAAGTGTCCCATGGTTACACAGCCCGTGGAGAAACAGTCACTCGCGCTCCTCTTTCTCCCTACGGCCCAAATCTGTCTAGATTTATTGCATTTGTGTGGCTGCGATGGGATCGCAGACAAAGCCAGGCGAGGTGCGATCTCAGAGGTGGCAGTCGGTCCCAGGGGACCCGACGAAGCAGAGCAGCTCCCACGGCAGCCAGGAAACAGTCAGTGTGTGGGGGAGGGGCCAGGACCTAGCCTCAAGGGCACTTCCTCTGGGATGTGCTTCTACCCCAGTAAGTCCTTCCCTTTCACGACCTCCCATAATGCACTGTGTACATTAAAGGGTTACTCCATTGGTTAGGACAGGCCCCCTCATAGAAGCATCGAGATATGGAAGCATCCAGATACGGCCTTCACTAATCTCCTTGGTGCCATCGAGGTAAAGGGCTGAGTGGAATTGTTGGACGTGATAACAAAGGGCTGCCTGCATCTAGTGAGAAGCCGTGGAACATCTGGCTGGCCGAGGCCAGGTCACAATGGCAAGAGAGGAGCAGAGCTAGCGACGGAAGTCCACAGGGGGTGCCATCTCAGCCCAAGGCAGGCAAAGCCGTGTGCGCTCTCAGAGGACAACCCCAGTAAACCAGTAAACCCCGAGACCATACACAGAATGACACCACCGTGTCTTCAGAAATGTAGCAACTGTCACTCATGTTTTAGTTTACTTCAGTCAAAAACTGAGAATCAGCCGGTTTTCAGTAATTCTCAGGCACGATTTGGGGGGCGCGGCTAAATGAAAAAAAAATCATGTCAGCCATTTTAAGTGGATTCTGACTAGGATTTTTGTGCCCCCCCCTTTTTTTTTACCTTTAAAGTGTGCATCTATTTATTTATTTATTTGTTTGTTTTAGTGTGGGTGATAAGCGTGCATGTGCCATGGTGGGCATGCAGAGGTCAGATGACAACTGGTTCTCTCTTTCCACCATGCAGGTCTGGGGATCAAACTCAGGCTATCACGTTTGGCAGCATGCCTTTACCCACTGAGCCGTCTGCATAGCCCTCCCGACGGCTTCTTTTTGTAACTAAAACAATCATTTCTTTTCAAGGACTTGAGTTTCTTCTTTAATGTTTGTGCCTTTGTTTGAGACAAGGTCGGTTTGTGTAGCCCAGGATGGCCTGGATGTCTCAATCCTCCTGCCTCAGCCTCCAGACAGGACTGTTACTAAGCATTGCTGGGCCTGGTTTCTTATTTAATTTCTATTGTTGCTTTTGATAAAACTGACTAATTTGTGACTACTTTAATTGCTAACTAAAATTGTTTGTTTGTTTGGTTGGTTGGTTTTTCGAGACAGGGTTTCTCTGTGTAGCCTTGGCTGTCCTGGACTCGCTTTGTAGACCAGGCTGGCCTCGAACTCACAAGGATCTGCCTGCCTCTGCCACCCGAGTGCTGGGATTAAAGGCGTGCACCACCATGCCTGGCTCGCTAACTAAAAAATTTAATGCTTCTTTTTCATTTTGAAATTATCTAAATTTTATGAGAAAATGGTGAAAAAAAAAATAGGACAAAGAAACTAAAGATACAGAGGGAGAATGATATGCTTTAAAAAGAAAGAAGGGGACAGTTGTCTCAGTGGGTAAGAACACTGGCTGCCTTTGCAGAGGAGCTGAGTTTGGTTCCCAGTACCTATAGGACAGCTCACAAGCATGTGCACCTCCAGTCCCACAGGATCTGCTGCCCTCTTCTGGCCTCTGTGGGCACTACACACACACATGGTTCACATGTGTACATGCAGACAAATACTCATACACATAAAAATAATAATGAAAAATAAACAACAATTTTTGAGGCAGAATTTCTCTGAATAGCCTTGGCTATTCTGGAACTCACTCATGTGCCACCACTGCCCTGCTGTAAACAAATATTTTTTATAAGATTTATTTATTTACAGTGCTCTGCCTGCATATACACCCACGGGCCAGAAGATCTCATTATAGATGGTTGTGATCCACCATGTGGTTCCTGGGAATTGAACTCTGGACCTCTGGAAAAGCAGTCAGTGCTCTTAACCACTGAGCCATCTCTCCAGCCCCATAAACAAATATTTTTAAAGGACTAAGACACCCTCCCCCAACTTGGATCCCTAAATACTGGTCTTCACATGAGTGTCTTGTCATTTTCTCTTGATGGATAGGAAGTAGATGATTTCTTTCTGAAAACTATGGTAAGTCACATTTGCAATTCTCCTTTCTCTCTAAGTACATCATTAAGAATTCTCTAAAGGAGAAGAGAAACCAAGGGGATGGGACATTGCTGAGATAAGCTGCAGACCTAAGGCAGGGTAGGCTCCTGGGAGGGCATAGGGGTGACTCTAGCAAAGACCACTAATAGCAGGGGTCATGGAGACTGAAAAGCCCACCTTTCAGCCAGACAGGACTGGTAGTGAAAGGAGGGCAACACCAACTCACCCACAAAGACCTTGACTCAAAATTTATCCTGCCTAAAAGATGTGCAGGGATAAAGATAGAGCAGAGATTGAGGGAATGCCCCACCGATGCCTGGTCCAACCTGAGACCCACGCTAAGGGAGAGAGCCGACCTCTGACGCTATATATATAACAATACTATGCTACGCTAACAGACAGGAGCCTAGCAAAGGTGTCCTCTGAGAGACTCCACCCAGCAGTGGATTGAAACAGATGCTGAGACTCACAGCCACCAGACACTAGGCAGAGCGTGGGGAGCCTTGTGGAAATGTCGGGGAAAGGACCGAAGGACGCAGAGGGTACAAGAACTCCAGATGAAGACCAACAGAGTCAAGTAACCTAGGCCCTCAGGGGTTTACAGAGACTGAAGCACCAGCCAAGGATCATGCATGGCCTAGACCCAGGCCCCCTACACATAGGCACCCGATGGGCAGCTGGGTCTTCATGTAGGTCCCCTAGTAAGGGGAGCTGGGGCCGTCTCTGACATGGACTCTGTTGCTTGCTTTTTGATCACTTCCCCCTGGCAGAGCTGCCTTGCCAAGTCACAGGGGAAGAGGATGCACTCGGTCCTGGATGCTGATGAGGCTTGATATGCGGGAGGGGTGGGGGTCGGGTAACAGGTGGGGGCGGGGCTCCCCTTCTCTGAGGAGTAGGAGGAGAGTGGGGATAGGGGACAGAGGGAGGGAGGATGGGCCTGGAAGGGGAGGAGGGAAGGGGCTATGCCTGGGATGTAAAGTGAATAAACACATTTTAAAAAAGGGGAAGAAGAAGAAGAAGAAGAAGAAGGAGAAGAAGAAGAAGAAGGAGGAGGAGAAGAAGGAGGAGGGGAGGAGGAGGAAGAGAAGAAGGAGAAGAAGAAGAAGGAGAAGAAGAAGAAGAAGAAGAAGAAGAAGAAGGAGAAGGAGAAGGAGAAGGAGAAGGAGAAGGAGAAGGAGAAGGAGAAGAAGAACTCTCTAAAGACTAAGATGTTCTTGTATGGAATCTCCATTCAGTTATCACCAAACCCTTTACTACATCACTGGGATTCTAGGGACTTGAAGGTGACAATTCAGACATCTGAGAGGTGGATGATGTTTGTGGTTCCCGTGGTTTGGACACAGTGAACCTACTGTAGCCGCATCATTCAAGCACCAGCTTGGGATTCCCTAGTGCACCTGGCCTGTCCATTCACCACCAGGCACAGTGCTGAGGCTGGGATCAGCAGTCGGACTCCGTCAGACTAACAAGCCGAAGGTGATGTGCCCATTTCTCATTTTTTTTTCTCCCAATGCCTCATCTTATCCCCTACTCTGGGGCTTCTGTGAGTTGAGTTGCACTCAACTTTAAGAATCATTTTCCCCAAGGCAGCCACTTCTGAGAACACACTGCCACACTGTGGTCAGAAGGGCACACTGGCACACCTTTGGGGGGCCCCCACTCCCAGGGCCTGAGAGGAGGTGAGGGACGGAGGCTGGGCACTGACACACTGCCAAGGCATGAGAGGTCCTTGTGTTTGTGGGTAGGCCAAGTAGACTGTGCTGTGTAGAGTCTGCTGAGCTGTGTGGAATTCACTAATAACCTTGGGACCCTGGGTCACAGGTGCTGTGTTCAGTACATTTGTATGTCGGCATGGACGAAGAGCAAACTGCGGCTCTCACCCAGGGAGAAGGCCAGGACTCATTTCTATGACCTTTTGATCAGGAGTCAACATGGGCAGAGCAACAGTGATCATGCAAACACTTGATGGGGCTGGGGGCAGTGAGGGGAGGGGGGAAGGGGAGTGAGGGAGGCAGAGGGTAGAGGCAGGCAGATGTCTGCAAGTTTGAGGTCAGCCTTGTCTTCATAGCAAGTTCCAGGACATAGTGAGACCCTGCCTAAATACAGACCAAGGGGAAAAAATTTTAATTCCATACTTTTAAAGTTAAAGTTAACGGGGAAAGTAAACAAGAAACAAAATATCAAAATTTCAAACTGAGGCAGGATTAGCAAGGAGTGTGGAAAGGGAGCAGCGACACTGGGTGACAGAAGTGGACCTGTGTGCCAGGTTTCATGTGAGGCTGATGGTCTCTGAGCACAGGGTGTCAGAGAAACTTATGTATGGGCACCCAGAAGTTCCGTGTGTGCTTGGGGTGGCCATGAGGCAGGACACAGGTGGAGGCCTCTTAGCAGGGCAGGCCTGGCTACTCTCCTCAGGGATGCAATTTCTACAGCGACCAGACGTCCCCTAACAGATGGCCACTGCCTCCGACGATGCCTTCCTCCACACAAGGCCAATTCCTGTGAGAACTGACCGCTACATTCGGCGTGGGGTCGTTGCTATCGTTGCCCTCCTGGTACCCCTAGTCTTGGGCTGATAACTATCTGATCAGTTGTCAGGGGATGGCCACGGGATGTGTTTTGTGGTAGGGAGCGCTCACAGCTACAGCTCGTCCAGAGCACTAGAAGGTCACACTTATGACTTACACTGCTGTGACGGGAAGGGCCACACCGTGTGCGGCTGGGGTGCTGTCTGCTAAACCATAGCTTGTGCACCTCTGCCACAGTGGGTATGCGGAGGCCACGTGCTTTAATGCAGAAGCCTGCTGGGAACTAGATTGCTTCCTCCCTGCCACCTTCAGGGTCTCTCAGGAGAAACCTACGCTTCCTGTCACCACAGCTGAGCTAGGTTATTCTTCTTCTCCTTCAGATTTATTTATTTAGTATAAAGTGTTCTGCCTGTATGTACACCTGCAGGCCAGAAGAGGGCACCAGACCTCATTACAGATGGTTGTGAGCCACCATGTGGTTGCTGGGAATTGAACTCAGGACCTTTGGAAGAGCAGACAGTGCTCTTAACCTCTGAGCCATCTCTCCAGCCCCAGCTAGGCCCTTCTATTAAAGAATGCCACCTGTTCCACTGAGCAGAGACAGGGAGGAAGAAAAAGAGGGGGAGGGAAGAAAAGAGAAAAATGGAAAAAGAGGAGGATGATGGGAAAGAGAGGGAAGAGAGGAAAGCGAAGGGAAAGGAGGAAAAAGAGGAAACTGCAGTCCTGCAGTCCTAGTATGTGGGAGGCTGAGACCGGAGGGTCACAGGTTCCAGGCCAGCACGGGCCACATAGAGAGAGACCTTGTCTCAAAAGAACAAAAGAAAACAAACAAAACCATGAAAATACAACCATATGAAATAGGGGAAGTATTTGTAAATTATTTATTGGATAAAAGCTTAACATGTAAAATATATGAAGAATGACTATAGCTCAACACAGCAAGAAAGACAAACCAGTCCTTATAGTGCAAATCTGTAACTTCAGCTGCTTGGGAAACTGAGGTTGGAGGGGGGTGGGTTATACATTCAAGGATCCCCTGAGCTATAAAATGAGTTCAAGGTTAGCCTGGGCAAACCATGTGACCTGGGCTGAAAAGTAAAAAGTAGAAACAGGGCCGGGATGTGTAGGCATAGGGTTATTGTGTGATTCAAATTCTGATTTTTGTACCTGTACCTGTGTCTTGTTGAAGTCCTTGTTCTGAGAATGTCCTGTCTTGATGGTGTGTAAACACTGCTCCCCATTTGTCCCCTGTTATGCCAATAAAGCAGCTTACAGCCAATCGCTGAGCAGGGGAGAGACTAGGGCTGGACTTCCTGCCAGCTGGGGAGAGGCATTAGAAGAGCAAATAAGGGGATTCTGCCAGGGGATTCCACCATGGGAGAGGTCCAAGGAGACATCAGAAGAGAGAGTTGAAACAAGAAAAGTCACACAGTGCAAGTGTTCCTGGGATATATTATGGGAGGAAACCAAATTAGTTTAAAGGGTTGAGAATAGTGTAATAGAAGCCTGGCATGGTGGCGCACACCTGTAATCCCAGCACTAAGGGGGCAGAGGTAGAAGAATCTCTGAGTTCAAGGCCAGTCTGGTCTACAGAGCAAGTCCAGGACAGCCAGGACTACACAGAGAAACTCTGTCTCGGACTCCTCCCTGAAGAATAGTGTAATGACTTCTTGGTTATTGTGTTGTGAAGCCTGTTATTAAACAAATATGAGCCAGGCGTGGTGGTGCACGCCTTTTATCCCAGCACTTGGGGGGCAGAGGCAGGCAGATCACTGTGAGTTCGAGGCCAGCCTGGTCTACAAAGAGAGTCTAGGACAGCCAAAGCTACACAGGGAAACCCTGTCTTGAAAAAACCAAACCAAACCAAACCAAACCAAACCAAACCAAACCCAAAAAACCAAATAAACAAATATGAAAGAGTCACAAGAGAAACAAACACAGTTTCGTGAAAATAACTTTAACAGGAAGGCAGCTCAGTGGTGCAGTGCCTGTCTGTGTGCAGTGCCTGTCTGTGTCCAGTGCTTGCCTGTGTGCAGTGCTTGCCTGTGTGCAGTGCTTGTCTGGAACAGTACTTGCCTGTGTGCAGTGCCTGTCTGTGTGCAGTGCTTGCCTGTGTGTAGTGCTTGCCTGTGTGCAGTGCTTGCCTGGTTCAGTGCCTGCCTGTGTGCAGTGCTTGTCTGGAACAGTGTTTTCCTGTGTGCAGTGCTTGCCTAGTGCAATGCTTGTCTAGGTTTAGTGCCTGTCTGTGTGCAGTGCCTGTCTGTGTGCAGTGGTTGGCTTGCCTGTGTGCAGTGCCTGCCTGGTGCAGTGCCTGTCTGTGTGCAATGCCTGTCTGTGTGCAGTTCCTGTCTGTGTACAGTGCCTGTCTGTGTGCAATGCCTGTCTGTGTGCAGTGCCTGTCTGTGTATAGTGTCTGTCTGTGTGCAATGCCTGTCTGTGTGCAGTGCCTGTCTGTGCGCAGTGCCTGTCTGTGCGCAATGTCTGTCTGTGTGCAGTGCCTGTCTGTGTGCAGTGCCTGTCTGTGTGCAGTGCCTGTCTGTGTGCAGTGCCTGTCTGTGTGCAGTGCCTGTCTGTGTGCAGTGCCTGTCTGTGTGCAGTGCCTGTCTGTGTGCAGTGCCTGTCTGTGTGCAGTGTCTGCCTGGTGCAGTGCCTGCCTGGTGCAGTGACTGTCTGTGTGCGGTGCCTGTCTGGTGCAGTGCCTGTCTGTGTGCAATACCTGTATACAGTGCCTGTCTGTGTGCAATGCTTGCCTGGTGCAGTGCCTGTCTGTGTGCAATGCCTGCCTGTCTATGTGCAGTGGTTGGCTTGCCTGGGTGTGGTGCCTGCCTGTATGCAGTGCCTACCCACATGCAGTGCTTGTCTGGGTGCAATTCCTGTCTAGGCGCAGCGTTTGTCTGGGTGCAGTGCTTACCTGAGTAAGCTCAGTGCCCAGCACCACACAAACCCGAAAGCAAACAAACACAATCTCAGCAACTGGAACGAGCAATGATGGAAGGACTGGAATAGTTACTCCTCCCACAACAACAAAAGCATAATGGCCCCGCGAAGCTATCCTCAGCCTCACTAATTAGGGAGACACAAATCAAAACCACAGTGAGACATCACCGCACCTCCGATAGAACGCCTGCTGTGGGCTAAAGGACAAAGTGAGACAGAAAACGCTCTGTGGGACGAGAGGCTGGAGTCTTCGCGTACGGCTAGTGAGACTTTAAAATGATGAAGACGCCGCTTTTAATTTAAAAATAGAATTTCTGCACAGCCTGGAAATGCCACCCTAAGACTGAAGCCAAAAGAGCATGAAGCAGGAAACTTGCACTCGTGGGGTTGTTCTTAGCAGCTTATAAACCAGGAGCGATCAGTACCACTCATCTGGTGGGCAGATCCCGCGAGGGCCGCCTGCGAAAGCCAGGATCCGAGGGGCGGATCCAGCAAGGTTAAACGAGCAGCATCCACACAGAAGAAAGGCACTTCCGAGTCAGGCTACCACCGGGAGGAGCCCTGAAGGCTTCGGTGGGATGAACGCACGCTTCTACTAATATGAAATCCCCAGAATAGGCCAAGCCACAGGGACAGGGCTAATTCATAGATACGTGGAGTAGAGTTGGAGGTGAGGGGTGGGTAGCAGTTATGGATATATGGATATCATATTTCTGTTTGAAGTGATGGACAAGTAATTGTATTTAATTTGTGTGTGTGTGTGTGTGCGTGTGCGTGTGCGTGCGCGTGCGCGCCACATGTGTGTAGGAACTAGACAGGGTTTTGGATCCCCTGGAACTGGCGTTCCGGGAGTGGAGAGGGATTTTAACCCAGAAACATGGCTGCTGCTGCAGTGCATCACATCCAGAGACCTAGGTCTATAAGATCCGGCTGGAATGCAGACGTGCCACACACTTTTAATCCCTCTGGCTGGAATTCTTACATGTCCTTAGTACACACACCTTTAATCCCAAACAATGACAGTAAAGTTAGTCTGTAGAAGGAAGCACCCATGTTTGAAAGTGATGTCCAATTGAGAAACAGAAAAAGATATGACAGATGGAATATGCACAACTCTCATGAGAACAGAGAGGGAAAAAAAGGAATTAGGGCAGTGGCTGCAGCGTGAGCATCAGGGAGAGAGAGAGAGAGAGAGAGAGAGAGAGAGAGAGAGAGAGAGAGAGAGAGAGAATAAGAAGGAGCCAGAAGATTAGAACAGATTGCCCAAGTTAGTATGAGGCCAAAGTGGAGCAATTCAGTGAGAAACTAGGAGAAGCCAGATTGAATCAGTCAGCTAAGAGAGGAGTTCGGAGCCAAACAGCTGAATTGAACCAGGCAGAAAGCTCAGAAAGAACTAGAAAGAGTAAGCTTAAGCTTATTCAGCAGTAAGTCTCAGAGGCTGAAAACATCCTAGGCCTAGATTAGATTGTACAGAGGCTAGAAGCTTCCAGGACTAGGCCTAGGCTAGCAGAGGGAGGCAGTAAGCGCCCCAGATGACAATTACCTCAGATGACTAAAGGATGCTTTACACAGGAGGTTGTGAGCTGTGCATTGTGGGGGCTCATGCTATTGTCAAGAGCAGTAGAAGCTTTTAAATGCTGAGCTAGTTCTCTAAGTCCCAAGGTTTTGAACGTAGTAATCAATGTTATGCAGTATTGTAAATATAATTAATGCTACTGAGTTTAGGTCTTAAAGTGATTCAAGCAAAAAAAAATAATAATATTAATAAAATAAAATAAAGTGATTCAAGCAAATATCTTTGGGCTAGAGACATTTTACCAGAATAACAAAGAAGGCCGTAATAATAATACTGACAGGAAAGCAGCGATTCCTGTGAGGAGACAAGTCATGGCTCTGCATTAGTGAGAGGACGTTTGGGGCTCAGGATTTGGGATTCACTGGTAAGGCCTTCTGTGAGTCCACGACCTGCAATGATACTAAGTGAGCGGCCTCAGCAGCCAGCGTGGGCCAGCGGTGAGAAAGCAGTTAAGGACTCAGACCACAGACAAGTCAGGGTGGTGGCCGTCAGTGCGAAACCTCTTGACTGATGGGCATCAAAGTGTGTATCAGCCAGCTTTGCCAGCCTGCAGTGAAACACCCGAGGCAACTAATGTGCCAAGGATGAAAGGTTTTTATTCAGCTCACAGTTTGGAGAGGTTTAAAGTTCAAGACCATGGGGCTGGAGAGAGATGGCTCAGCGGTTAGGAGCACTTGCTGAGCATGCACACAAGCATACATGCGTACACACAATTAGAAATAAAATCTTTAACATTCAAGATCAGGGCCGGGCAGTGGTGGAACGCGCCTTTGATCCCAGCACTCGGGAGGCAGAGGCAGGCGAACGCTGTGAGTTCGAGGCCAGCCTGGTCTACAAAGTGAGTCTAGAACAGCCAAGGCTACACAGAGAGACCCTGTCTTGAAAAGCCAAAACCAAAACCAAACAAACAAAAGACACCCCCCCCCAAGATCCTAAAACATTCAAGACCAGGGAGCTGCAATGATTTCGTCTCTGGAGAGGGAGGAGGATAGCGTAGCCTGGCAGGAAGTTTGAGGGCTCAAGGGACTACTGTGTCTGTCGAGAGAGTCATTGCTCTGTAGGGCAAGTGGGCTTTGAACTTGGGAGCGTCCTGCCTCAGCCTCCCAAATACTGTTATTGTAGATGTTTGACAAAACGCCTGCTTCAAGAATTTTTTATTTTACTTTTATGTACACATGTGTACATCTATGTGTTTATGTCGCCTGTAGGAGGCCGGAAGAGGGGGTTGGATCCCCTAGAGTTACAGTTCCAGCCAGCTGTAGGCTGTAGGCCATCTGACGTGGGGGCTAAGACCAAAATTCGATCCCTGGCAAGATTAGTGAGTGTTCTTACCCACTGTACTGTCTTCAAGTCCAAATAATCACACACACACACACACACACACACACACACACACACACATACACACACACACACACATACACACACATACACACACACACACATACACACACACACATACACACACACACATACACACACATACACACACACATACACACACACACACATACACACACACACATACACACACACACACACACACACATACACACACACACACACACACACATTTTTCAAGACAGGGATCTTGAATTTGCTCTGTAGATCAGGCTGGCCTTGAACTCAGAGATCCACCTGCCTCTGCCTCCTGAGCCCTGGGATTAAAGGCATGCGCCACCATGGCTGCCACCCCCTGTTAATAATCATATCTTTAAAAAAATTTTTTTAACATATTTATTTATTTATCTGCATGTGTGCCCACAGGCCAGAAGAGGGCACCGGATCTCATTATAGATGGTTGTGAGCCACCACATGGTTGCTGGGAATTGAACTCAGGACCTTTGGAGGAGCAGTCAGTGCTCTTAACCTCTGAGCCATCTCTCCAGCCCCATCTTTAAAATTTTTTAAAAATTGGTTTATTTCATGTGTATGAGTGTTTTGCCAGAATGTTTGTCTGTGTACCATGGGCCTGGTGCCCACCGAGGTCAGAAGAAGGCATCACAAGCTCCTGGATTTGGAGTTATGGAGAGTTATGAGCTGCCGTGTGGGTGCCAGGAACCGAACCCAGGTCCTCTGGAAGAGGGTTAGTGCTCCTAACCACTGAGCCATCTCTCCAGCCCCCAAGAATCACATCTGAAACAGACGTTCTCGCCAGATACCTAGTGATTGGGCCTTAGAGAAGACTGCATGCCATCACTGACCTCTTCCCAAGCATTTCACCGCCCCCTACAATAGCCCCCTAAGGACCACCGCCAGACTTGGATGGTATCCGAACCGTACCCACTGCCAATGCAGAGAGACTTGTTGAACTGCAGTGATGATTTCAAGACCATTCACAGAAGGGTTTTGTCTGGCTTCCGTCTTGGAGGCGCGTGACAGGACAGCCCTAGGGATCTGAGAGGTTGGAGAGCAGAAATACACTTTGTCAGTCACCAGGCCTCAGCTGGCTGCTGTGGTTGTTTGGTACAAAGTCAGCTCACTGGGCCCTGCTGCGCTTTGCCAGGCGAACACGCTTGCTTTGGCCCTGTGGTTTTCCCAATGATGTGGCGTGGCATGGCATAGCTGAGCACACATACGGACAGACAGACAGTGGGCCCTGGGTGTGGGGAGCAAACCCTGTGAGGGTTTCTGTAGTCTCCTCAGAACCCTGCAGCTGAGGTCCTGGTGAGCAACCATGTCAAAGATGCTGCTGATCTCCAGAGCGCGTCCGGGCTTCAGCTGCCCTGGAGAGGTAGTAGACTGGGACGGCCAGACTGATTCAAACAACAATACAATGGCTGTAACACACAGCCGCTCAGCGCTACTACCCCGATCGTGTAAAAACTTCTAGAATAGTTCCATCCCACAAAATTTGGGGAAATCACAAATCGTTTCCTGTCCTTTTCAACACGTGGAAAAGACGGAGGACGGGGTCCTGTGCCCTCTGCCATAGCTATGAGTCATGACGCATGGATTTCCTGATATATAGCTCCCCCTAGTGTTGCCTTTGACTCATAACCCCCGGTTCTCAGTGAAGCCTGGAATTCAACCTCAGCAAAAACAGCTCGGGGAAGGGGGGAGGGGGGGGCTTCTTTCACTGCTGGTTTGCTGGTTCTCCAAGTAGACATCCGCTGTTTGAATCTCTGGAAACTAAATCTGCGTCACCCTTATGTTTAAAATAGAGGAGGCACAGAGCTTTTGCGTGTGGTTCCAAATGGAAATGCCCACGTTTTCATAGCAGGAGGCGGCTAGACAACGTGTGTGTGGTAAATACCAGGCCCATGTGAATCCCTTCATCCCCCTGGTGCGGGAAGCAGACCCACACAGAGCGTCTGCTCTCTTTATAGTTTTCTCTACAGTCTACTTTAGTGCATCTGTGTAGGGTGGCGAACGCCGCTCTCCAAAATAAAGTCACCTTTGCCGTAGCTGGAATTCAGAAATTCTACACTTGTGTGGCTTAAAAGCTTCGGCACACTCCAGTGTGGGGCCTGTTCTTCTACGCTTTGGGTAATTTGTATGCATGAGAAGGCAGCGTAGTTTGGGTTTAGTTTTTCAAAGGAAGTATTAAGGGCAAGAATATGATTTTAAGTGGTTGGAAGAAAAAAAAATGTGTGAATTTAGTTCCAGACTCTAAAAAAGAGAAAAGAAGATGTTATATTTCCGTCTGAGACGTTGCAAATCACTCTAGGATGGGCCACAGACTTCTTGCCCTGCTCACCTGTTCACAAAAGGGTGGAAACCTTTCCAGTACGCCCAAACTCCTGAGGGCACAAAACCTCAGAAAGGCACTCAAGCTCCTGTGTGGGAAAAAAAAAAGGTGTGCAAATTGATGGGGTGTGATATACCAAAAATACCCTAAAGACTAATTTTATTTATTTGTTATTTGCACACGTGTGTGAGTGCACCTGTATGTGTTTATGTACATGCAGGACCCAAAAGAGGCCAGAAGAGGGTGTCAGATGCCCTGGAACTCGAGTTACAGACAGTTGGGATCGATTGGAGGAGTGTCTAGTGTTTGGGATAATCTGGTGTATTTTTATGTTAATTACTGTTTACTGTCTGACCCACCTGAACAGGGCAGGAGATAGGTGGGGCTTAGAGAGGAAAGAATTCTAGGAAGAAGAAAGACTGCCACAAGGGGGGGGGGGAGGAAAAAGAAAAAGACCACCAGGAGGAGAAGGAGAGAGACCTAAAGTGAAGACAGAAAGACCGCCATGGGTTAGCTGGAGGACAAACACATGGCCACTGGCGTGGATGGAGAATCCAGCCCAGCTAAAGAACATGAGCAAGTATTTGGCGTTTTGGATGGAAGGTAGTTTAGAGGCTTGATATCTGCCCTGCCCCAGGTTAACCAAGGCTATTTTAAAATATAACTCGTGTCTGTGTCTTGATTGATTACTAACCGGGCCTACAGGTAATATTGATAATACAAATTAATTTTAAAAACAATAAGTGGTGCCCAATGTGGGGCTCGAACACATAACCCTGACAATAGTCTAGGGACACAGGTCCCAGTCCAAGTGCTGAGCCATCTCTCGAGCTACATAAAAAATTATATATATATATATATATATATATATATATATATATATATATATATATATAGTGTGTGTGTGTGTGTGTGTATGTGTGTGTAGTTTTGTTTGTTTGAGTTTTTTGTTTTGTTTGGAGACAGGGTTCTTCTATATATCTCTGGTTGTCCTGGAATTTATTCTGTAGACCAGGGGGAGCCTCAAATTCACAGAGACCCACCTATCTCTGCCACTAGAGTGCTGGGCTTTAAGGGGTGTATCGCCACTACTGGCCCATCAAAATATCTCAAAGGAAACAAATTCTAGATTTATATTCTTGATGCTGGAGGGATTTCTTAGCAGTTAACAGTATTTTTTGCTATGCTAGCCAAAAGTGGTGGCATATACCTTTAACCCCAGCATTCAGGAGGCAGAGGCAGGAGGATCTCTGTGAGTTCATGTCTAGCCTGGTTTACATAGTGAATTCCAGGACAGGACAGCCAAAGATATAGAGTCAAAGAAGAAGAAGAAAGAAGAAGAAGAAGAAGAAGAAGAAGAAGAAGAAGAAGAAGAAGAAGAAGAAGAAGAAGACTTGTTATTTTTGCAGAGGCCAAGTTCAGTGCTAAGAACTCATATGGTCACTCACAATCATCTGTAATTCCATGGGGATCAAACACCCTATTCTGACCTCCCTGAGCACTAGCCATGAACATAACACACACATGTACATTCACACTGTGCTGGGGTTTTTTTTTTTTTATTAACCTGATGCAAATCTCAACATATCTAGGAAGACGCACTCTCAGTTGAGGAGTTGCCTGCATCAGATTAGCCTGTGGGCAGCATGTGGGAGCATTCTTCTTTTCTTTGCTTTGCTTTTCTTTTTTAAAAATATTTTATTTAACTTTAATCTATTTACATTGGTGTGAGGGTGTCAGATCTTGGAGTTACAGACAGTTGTGAGCTGCCATGTGGGTGCTGGGAATTGAACCCGGGTCCTTCAGAGGAGCAGGCAGTGCTCTTAACCACTGAGTCACCTCTCCAGCCCCTTCTTTTCTTTTCTTTTGAGGTAGAGTTTCACCATGTAGCCCTGGCTAGCCTATAGAACAAGCTGGACCTTGAACTCACAGAGACCCACCCGTTTCTCCTTCCCACAAGGCATATTCTTGACTAATGACTTGTGTGGGAGGACACACATCACTGTGGGTGGTGCCATCTCTGGGCAGGTGGCCCTGGATTGTTTAAGAAGGCAGGCTGAGAAAGCCATGGGGAGCAAGCCAGCAAGCAGCACCCCCATTCATGGTTCCAGCTTCAGTTCCTGCCTCCAGGTTCCTGTCTTGAGTTTCTGCCCCGATGTCCTCTGCCCTGGACTGTAAGCGCGAAGGTGAAATAAACCCTTCCCTTCTCGACTTGCATTTTATTTGGTCATGGTACTTACCACAGCAATAGAAACCAAAGAAAGATACAGGTGAGATACAGCAAGTAAGATAAATAAAACAAAAAAGAGGTTTCTTGCCTGGTGTGTTGGCGCACGCCTTTAATCCCAGCCCCTGGGAGGCAGAGGCAGGTGGATCACTGTGAGTTCAAGGCCAGCCTGGTCTACAAAGTGAGTCCAGGACAGCCAAGGCCTCACAGAGAGACCCTGTCTCGAAACAAACAAACAAAAAAACAAAAAAGAGGTTTCTTTTCAGCTGGGCATGATGCCTTAAATCTGGGCCACACTTTCTCATGGACACGGAAGGAGGAAGTGCTTGCTCTTTGTCCGCTTGCTTGTGCTTGCTCTTTGTCCGCTTGCTTGCCCTTGCTCTTGCTTCACTGGCATCAGAACCCACTTCTTCAGGGTTCTGATGATACTGTGAACCTGTTGGGAAATTCAGTCTTGTGGACTGAACTTTGAGATTCTTGGAGTTTCCTATAGAAGACAGCCATTGTTGGACTAGCTGGACTGCAGCCTACAAACCACTCTGAAAAGAAATTCTCCTTATATATATGTAGATCCATTCTGTTCGTTCTATTCTCTAGAGAACCTTAACAAAATGGTCAAAACAAAATGGTTTTATCCCAGCCGTGCGTGGTGGCTCACGCCTTTAATCCCAGCACTCAGGAGGCAGAGGCAGGCGGATCACTGTGAGTTCGAGGCCAGCCTGGTCTACAAAGTTGAGTCCAGGACAACCAAGGCTACACAAAGAAACCCTGTCTCAAAAAACAAAACAAAACAAAAAAATGTTTTTATCCTTTAGCCACGAGGAGATGAATGAATAGCCGATATGTAGCTGGCATGAAAAACAGCACCAAAAACTAGACAGTTTCCTAGCCTGGTCTTCCAAGCCTCTAATCTCAGCTACAGAAGGCAGGGGGATTTCGAGTTCTAGGAATGGTTGGGTAACATGAATTCAAGGCTAGTCTGGGTAACTTAGACCTCGCTTCAGAATGAAAAGCAAAAAGCTCAGAGTATAGCTCAGTGGTAGAGCCCCTGCCTAGAATCCCCCAGTGAGGGGCTGGGGCATGGCTCAATGGTAGAGCACTGCCTAGAATCCCCCAGTGAGGGGCTGGGGTGTGGCTCAGTGGTAGAGCCCCTGCCTAGAATCCCCCAGTGAGGGACTCTGTGAGTAAAGCACCTGCCTATATAAAATTTTCCACTTTGGACGTTCTTGACCTCTAGGGAGGAAGGGCATGGCTTGCTTGGTTAGAGCAAACCTTTGTTCCCATTGCTTCATCCATGTAGAATGTGAGGCACCAGTGTCAGCCACCAAGCCCTGCTGAGGGCCAGTAATAGATAAACATCTTGCTGACAGTGGCTATGGGAAACAGGACTCCTGGGTGACTGTGGAACTGAGATGGAGGCTGAGCCAGTAAGCAGAGCTTAGTTGGAGGTCCAGTGGTAGGCAGAGACTCTGGCTTCCCCAAGCAGCTGGGGTTGTGGTTGTTGTTGTTTTGTTTTTTAGTTCTGGGGATTGACCTAAAGCCTTGTGAGTGATGGGTGAGTGTCTACCACTGAGCTCTATCCCTAGTAGGACCTCCAGTAGGTGGAGGAGGGGAAAAGGAGGAAGAGAAAGAAGAGGAGGAGGAGGAAGAGGAGGAGGAGGAGGAGGAGGAGGAGGAGGAGGAAGAAGAAGAAGAAGAAGAAGAAGAAGAAGAAGAAGAAGAAGAAGAAGAAGAAGAAGAAGAAGAAGAAGAGAGCCACCACCACCACCACTACCAGGTGTGAACATTTCCCACCCGGAAGCTTCTGGACTGTACTGTGAGCTTCAGCTGGCTCAGGCTTCTGCAGGTAAAAGTGTGCTGAAGGTCTGTCTCAGCAAGCACTCTTATAAGCAATCCCTTGGGAACTCACCCCAGGAAGCCCCAGCGTACCTGGTCCTTCCAGCCAGACACTGAGCAGAGAGAGGACTCCAGACCTGAAAGGGGAGAGGGGCAGCTTTTAGAGAGAGAGGCAGGCTGCTCTGACTCTGAACTACAAGGCCCGAGTACTGTTCCCCCAGCTACTCCTGCTTAAAACAAACAAACAAACAAACAACAACAACAAAAATTTTTTTTTGAGAGGCTGCGGGACATTTTGAAGTTCGGGCATTTAAGTCTGAAAAAAACATGAGCTTTTCAGAAACTTTTAATTTTAATTTTTATTTATTTATTTTTTTCAAAAACTTACAACACCAGTCCTTCGTAGCAGTCTGTTTTGAGTATTTAACTCCCAGAGAGGCCCCTGCGCCCCCGCTGATTTCCAGCTATACGCATCCACCACCACCACCCCACCCCCACCTCCACCACCCCGACCCTTTGCTGTCCCTGCAGCAAAGAAGTTCTGGAGAGCTCGAGGGCTGAAGTTCAGGACACGCAGAGGAATGGGCTCTGCACGTCAGCCCAGGAGAAAGGAAGCTGCTCTCTGTCTGTCTCGCCCATGCATCCAGGCCGGGTGGTTATCTCAGTGATAAAGGACAGGAAAATTTTTATTTCGTGTAAACAAAACAAAAAACCCCGGCCGTGATTCATTAATGTCATTGAAACGGCATGCAAATGACAAGCTGAAACTTAGCAGAAAGCAGCTCGGTGCAAACGACAGGCATTGTTTGGGAGCTCGGTCCCCATTCGCTTCAAATCCATAGACACGATTTCCTGGGTGTATAATTGTCCCCCGCCCCCCACCCCCACCCTCCGACAACCAGGCTGGGCCCTTTGTTTCTCTGGCTCCTCTGTGTGGAGCGGGTGCTGTGCCTGTAGCCCCCGCAACAGATGCCACACGCGGCTTTTGTTTTAGAGGCCGAGATAGAGAGAGCGGGGCGCACCTGTGTGGGGCGTCCCTGGGCACAGGACCCCTCCTTCCTGCGCGCCCATTGTCTATCGCCTGGTTGCAAGTCGCTCTGCTACCATTGTGCAAATGGTAGGTTTCTGCAGCTATTCTGAGGATCTGCCTAACACAGATCGGTCTCCACGACCCCCACCCCACCCCACCCCCGCACCTCCCGCGGTCCCCCTCGCCCCACCCCCCACCCCCGGCAGAGCAGCAGTGTGTGTCCCCGCCACCCCGGAACAATGTGAGCCTAGGAGAGGACTTGGGCCTCAGAGAAGTCAGTGGGGTTAGGCCTGGCACCCAACAAAGAGGTACCCTGCCCCACAAAGGAACCGGGGGCGCCCCTGAATTCCAGACCCAAAGGTGATCTTCCACACGAAAGCCGCCCTGTTGCAGAGGGACAGGCACATGGGGTTGGCTTTGATGTGAGAGGGTTTCCAGTGCAGAACCTGAGGTGGCCTGGGGGAGTGTTAACAGTGAGGAGTATTGAGCAGGGTCGCGGCAGAGTGGGGGTGGGGGGGTCAGGGAGGGCGGGGAGCGCCCCTGCCAGTCACATCGAGATGACCTTAACAGCTGTTGGTTCACTTATGTAATCGCCTCAGAGACCCAGCTCCAGATGTGGCCTCAGAAGAGCGGCTTGAAAATTCCGGAAGTGCCTTCTTTTCGGAAGCTTCAAAGGGCAGCCCTGCCCTCTGCTTTGATTCTGTTCTTACCAATGTGACAATGGATACCCTTTCTTACATTCTCTGTGCAGCTTAAAAAGCCTTCCCCGGGGCACAGAGATCAGGTGACCTGAGCCTGATTCCTAGCACCCACATAAGGTAATGGCCTATAACTTCGGCTCCTGGAGCTTTGGAGGCTTTTCCACACGTGTGCGCACGTGCGCGCGCTCACGCGTCAAAGGCACCAACATTCACACGCACACCTCACCCCCCCCCCATATTTGTGTGTTCAGCAGGGGACAGTGTGTGAATAGCATAAGGTGAGAGACAGCTGCTCAGGGCGTATTACTGATGTGGGCAGATATTCTGGGACTTTCCATAGACCTTATTCTCTTGTGGGAAGGATGAATGGCTGAAAAGCTGGGTGTGCACTCCAGGATGTCAGGGTTTTCCTTTCCCAAGGAGACCTGAAACCATTGCTATCTGTGGTGGTTTGTTTTAATTGTCAGCTTGAGTGCGGCATGGTGTGCCAGCCTGTGCCCAGGATGGATAACTCAAGCCTCTAGTTTCCCTATTATTAATGACCAAAGAAGTGCACATGTGGCAGAAAATAGCACCTCAGTCTTAGCACAAATGGATTTAAATTTTATTTTTATTCAGACCATACTGCAAAGTAGGGCCAGGGGGCTCGCGTTGGTATTCTTAGCCCTGGGGAGGCTGAGGCAGGAGGATCATGAGCTCAAAGATAGTTTATGCTACATAGTGAGATTCTGTCTCACAAGACCAGTGTGGGGAGAGGGTGTGCCACAGCACACGCCGTTAATCCCCGTACTGTGAAGGCAGAGGCAGGAGGATGTCTGCGAGTTTGAGCACCTCCTGTTCTACATAGTGAGATCCTAGCCAGGGCTGTATAGCTGTATAGTGAGAATGTGGGGACAGAGAGAGAGAGAGAGAGAGAGAGAGAGAGAGAGAGAGAGAGAGAGAGAGAGAGAGAGAAGAAGAAGAAGAAGAAGAAGAAGAAGAAGAAGAAGAAGGAGGAGGAGGAGGAGGAGGAGGAGGAGGAGGAAGAGGAAGAGGAAGAGGAGGAGGGAGGAGGGACAGGCAGACCTGATGACCTGGGGTGTTAGAATTAATGAGGCACACTTCTGGGAGTGTCTGTGATGATCTTCTCAGAAATAATTTATTCTCAGGACTCTGACCCACTCAGTGGACCAGTCCCTTAATGGCATCATTAGGAAGCAGTGTATGGCAAACACAGATGGGAGACGTGGTCCTGAGGGCCCTGGCCCCTATTGCTTTTCCATCTGCCCCTTGTTAAGCAGGGCCTGAAGATCAGCGTCTGACATAGACTCAGCTCACTGTGATGTGTGACCCAAGGACACTGGGCTAAGTGATGTAGTTGTACCCTCCGAAACCATGGTCACAAACAAACCTTTTTTTTTTTACATTGTCTTTCTCATATATTTTTGTCACAGTGACCAGAAAGATGGACAAACACATTCATCTAGGCAAGGAAACCTTTTAAATATGAAATATGATCCACACAACATACATGGTATAAGATTTATTATAACCTTTCCTCTGGCGGCGGCCATCAGGTGAGCCAAGATGGGTGCATATGAATACATCCAAGAGCTATGGAGGAAGAAGCAGTCCGACGTGATGCGCTTCCTTCTGAGGGTCTGCTGCTGGCAGAACCGACAGCTCTCCGAGATGCACAGGGCTCCCCGCCCCACTCAGCCCGATAAGGCGTGAAGGCTGGGATACAAGGCCAAGCAAGGTTATGTCATTTACAGGATTCGTGTCCACCATGGTGGCAGCAAACGCCCAGTTCCTAAGGGTGCAACTTATGGCAAGCCTGTCCACCATGGTGTTAAACAGCTAAACTTTGCACGAAGCCTTCAGTCTGTTGCTGAGGAGAGAGCTGGACGCCATTGTGTGGCTCTGAGCGTCCTGAATTTTTACTGGGTTGGTGGAAGATTCCACATATAAATTTTTTGAGGTTATCCTCATTGATCCATTCCATAAAGCTATCAGAAGAAATCCTGACACCCAGTGGATCACCAAGCCAGTCCACAAACACAGAGAGATGCGTGGGCTGACATCTGCTGGCTGCAAGAGCCGAGGCCTTGGAAAGGGTCACAAGTTCCACCACACTATTGGTGGCTCTCGCCGTGCAGCCTGGAGAAGATGCAATACTCTCCAGCTCCACTCTTACCGCTAATATACGTAATGTTTGTAAAATTCATGCCCAATAAACAATTTAGGACAGTAAAAAAAAAAAAGATCTATTATAAAGCATGGGAGGAGAAGGAAGGGGGAGCCCTACGCGCGCGCTCGCGCGCGCACACACACACACACACACACACACACACACACACACACACACACACACACACGGTAGGCTTGCCCTTTTTATACTCCTGGGTAGGGGTACTCCTAGTGGCAGGCCGGCAATGACATCATAGGTTGCTAGGCAGACTAGGGGCAGTATGCTAATAAGCCCTGCCTCCAAATTGCAGCTTAAATCCCCAGCCCCAGTTTTTCCCCAAGCTCGAGAGCACCTTTGACAGTTCTTTTTATCTGTTGTCTCTAAAAAATACATTTTCCTTCTCAAATACAACTCTTTGCTTTCAATTACTGTAAGTGTGGCGATCTCTTTAGCAATTCCTTTGAGTTTACACAGAGTGTTGGATGTGAATCCAGAATTTGAGAGGTGGAGGCAGAAAAATCATAAGTTCAAGGCCAGCATGGGTTACTTGTGGAGTTTATGCCTCAAAAAATAGCACACGTAAACAGGACTTGGGAGGCAGAGACAAGCAGATCTCTGTGAGTTCGAGGCCAGCCTGGTCTACAAAGCGAGTCCAGGACAGCCAAGGCTACACAGAGAAACCCTGTCTCAAAAAAAAAAAAAAAAACAAACCAACAACAAACCCCCCCCCACACACACACACACAGAGGCTAGAGAGATGGCTCTCAAGTGGAAGTTTCTGGTTTCTTTGAAGACTCAGTGTTGGAGGTTGGTCTGATGTATTTTCATGTGAATCACTGCTTGCTGTCTCTGTGCCCCACCTTGTACCCGGCCAAAGAGCCTAACCCGTTTGACCAATAAAAGGCCATCACACCTGGGCAGGGCAAATGGGATGGGTGTGGCTAAGGTTCCCAGGCTTTGGGAGACAGAGAATCTTGAGAGGAGAAGAGACCAGAGGAAAGGAGGGGAAGAAGGCTGCCCCGTGGGTTAGGTGGAGGAGAAGCACATGGCTGGCATGGATGGAGATTTGGCCCAGATGAAGAACATTAGCAAGTTTTTGGGATTACGGATGGGAGGTAGCTTGATAGAAATTATCAGAAGCAGATGGCATGGGATTGGGACAGGTGCGGGATACCTCCCCCACTATGGGAAGTAGTTTACAGGATTAATATCTGCCCTGCCCCAGGTTGACAAAGGCTATTTTAAAACCCAACAGGTGTCTGTGTCTTGATTGATTGCCAGCAGGTTAGAAAATACTGCCGTTAGCCCGGCGTGGTGGCACACTCCTGTAATCCCAGCACTTGGGAGGCAGAGGCAGGCGGATCGATGTGAGTTCGAGGCCAGCCTGGTCTACAAAGTGACTCCAAGACAGCCAAGGCTAACACAGAGAGACCTTTTCTCAAAAAACCAAAAAAAAAGGGAAAGAAAGAAAGAAAATACTGCCGTAATAAAGATTATAGGCCTAATGATAAGCATTATTAGGCCACACTAGTAAATGAGCCACAACAACTCAGTTGTTTCACATGATGTTGTGCTGGAAGGAGTAAAGTACAGCCCCATGGATGGTGGGAGGATGCTGCTTGCATTGCTGTGTTGGGGATAATAGGCCATATGGCCAATGTTCAGCCATCTTGTCAGAGCCTGCACCTTTAAGTCTCTGTTTTTCCCAGAGCTTGCCTTTCACCAGAAACTACCTGACCCTGTTGTGGATCGGCAGTTAGACTAAAGACAGATAGAGATGGAGCGACCCTGTTATGGTTTAGCAGTTAGACTGGACAAAGACGGAGCCAGATACCCTGTGTGGCAGGACATTATGACCCTGCCTGGAATTCCCTGTGTTTTGAGAAAAGCCTGCAGCTGGGTTGCTATAGCAACATGCTCCCCTGCCTTCTGCCTTATAAAAGCTGCTGCCTGACTAATAAAGTTTGAGAGTTTGATCAATCAGACTTGCTCTCCTTCTTTTCATCTTGCATTTTTCAACAGGTGACCTCCCTCCCGAGTTTTAGTCGAACCCCGCAGGTCAGGTCATTGCTGCACAGCATTTTGCTGGACTTCGCTGGTCTTCATTTTGCAGAGAGAAACTTTCTCTAGAACTTCTCATGATAGGCTGGCTGCTTCCGGCCAGCCACTTCCGCTGACTCGGTGGAGCTTGCTGTTCCTGCTGGATGGTGTTGGCTATTGGACTGGACTATTGGTGTCCTAACAACGCAGAGTGGTATTGGCCCAAGGAACCGCAACTGAACAGGTCCGTGACCCCCTTTTCCTATTAGCATTCTCTCTCCCCTCCCTCTGGTCAGTGGGTTAGAAGTAAGGTTGACGTGTTTAAGAACCCTAAATAAAGTAGGTTTCTGAAAAAAAAAAAATCTAAGCCCACATGGCTCACTGGCTGAAAGCCCTGACTGCTCTCTCAGAGGACCTGAGTTCAATTCCCCAGCGCCTACATGCCTGCTTACAATTGTTTGTAACTGCAGTTCTAGGAGACATGACACCTCCTTCTGGCCTCAGGCACCTGTAGTCACGTGCACATACCCACCTGCAGACACACAGACCTGCATGTAACTTAAATAATAAAGATAAGCCTTAATATAGACGCATACACACAGATATTCCCATCAGCACCACACACACAGTGCAGATGCATATAACAGATCTACATGAACTAAAAAAATTTTAATTTTTTATTTTATGCATAGGCGTGTTTCACCTGCATGTATGTCTGTGCACTGTCTTCATGCCTGGTACCCAAGGATGTCAGAAAGGGGCATCGGATCTCGGGAACGGAGGCTGCAGGTGACTGTGAGCTGCCGTGTGTGTGTTAGACGTTGAGCCCAGTTACTCTATAAGAGCAGAAAGTGTTCTCACTTGCTAAGCTGTCTCTCCGATAGTCACTAGATGAAAGAAAATTTAAAGCGTACTGGCCAGGATGACGATCAAGTAAGTGCCACCGTGACTCCACGATGTGGGCTTAAAGCGAAAGAAAACATCCTGACGTTGAAGAAAGGCTTCAGCCAACTAGGGTTTAAAAAAAAAAAAAAGCATCCAGTGCAGCATTAAAGTAAAACTACTTGGGGAAAAAAAAAGGGGGGGGAGGGCTGGATTTCCATCCTACGAGCAATTCGAAAGAATAACTTCAGACTCGTAAGAGTGACTCTACCATAATTTTCTGTAATAAAACATCTATTATCACAGACATAGCAATACAATAAAAGTCCCATTGTTCCAGAGACTGTATCATAACCATACCAGGGTAATTATAGAAATACTTGTCTGAGAGTTGCATGTTCAACAGAACCGTTGAAACTCATTGTTCTCAGACTAGAAATAAGTCTTTCAAGTGTGAAACTCTCCTGCACCCTCTGAGAAGAAGGCAAGGTGGGTGGTCCCCACCCCCTACTCTTTCATGGCATTGTACTCTTCCAAAGGCCCCTCAGGGCATCTGTGACACCTTCCCTGGGGCTCATCCAGGAGTCAGCTCTACACCATATTTGGAAAGCTAAAATGTATTAGTGGGGTTTGAAGTAGGGACTAATTCTTTTTCCATTCTTTAAAAAAAAAATTAGGGGGCTGTAGAGATAGCTCAGTGGTTAAGAGCACTGGTTGCTCTTCCAAAAGACATAGGTTCAATTCCCAGCACCCACAATGGCAGCTCACAACTGTCTGTAATTCGGGTTCCAAGGGATCTGACGCCAGTGCACATAATAAAGTTTAATAAATTATTTTTAAAAATTACTAGCTGGGTATGGTGTTGCATGATTGTAATCTCAGCACTTGGGAGGAAGAAGCAGAAGAATTACCACAAATTCAAGGCCACCGTGGTCTCTGTAGTGAGTTCGAGGCCAGCCGAGGCTACGTAGTGAGACCCTGTCGCCACCTCCCTAAACAATAACAAATTTACTAGCATGTACATGTTGTATGAGGAGCTGTTTCATGGCATTTTGCTCACTTGGCCCCCATGCACCACATTATCCTCTCTGGCACCTGTGATGTCCTGATGCCGTTTGTCCCGAATAGTGTCCTTTTCACTTTCCTAGAATATGGTTCTTATTTTAGATTTAAGGTTTATTTTATGTAAGTGGGTATTTTGCCTGAATGTATGTCTGTGCACCACTGGTGTGCCTGGTACCCAGAGAGGCCAGAAGAGGGCACCAGGTTCCCCTCAAACTAGAGTTACAGCGAGCTGCCATGTGGCCGCTGCTGCGTGAACCAGGCCCCCTGGAGAGCAGCTACCCCTGCGTGTGCCATCTCTCTGAGACAGGATCTTGCCATGTAGCTCAGGCTGGCCACCGAGCTGTAATGATCCTATTGCCTCGGTCCTTCAGATGCTGAGACAACCAGTGCACACCACTACTGCCTGGCACTGTGTATTCCTTCATCGGGCAGATTTAGGGTGCAACGGAGCTCAGTCCAGTTCATCTGTAAATTCTCCCTTTCAATCCTCGGGATGCCTCGTAGACCCCAGTCGCTGCCAGCACAGTGGTTCGGCCAGTGTCCTGTTCTTAGTGGATACAGCACTTTCTGTCTCTTTTCTTCTTTAATTGTCACAATGAGTCCACGTTGTTGAGGACCTGGGTCCTTGCCATCATTTCATACTTGAGGCCAGGAGGGATGGATTGGGAGCCAGCTTTGTCTAGAAGCTGTGTTTGCACTTGGGTTGCCACTGAGCTTTGCTGTTTCTTTTTAAATGTGACTTTGGGGGACAAGTGATATGAATTAGAAAGCGACGAGGAGTTAGAGAGCCTGCAAGACATCTCCCTCTCCTCCGCTAATGATTTTTAGTGTCCCACCTTGGGTAAGTTGGCACTTGACGGGCCTGGAGGGGATTTCGCGGTGATGACGACGACGGTCCAGGGAGCCATGGCTGTGCAGGGAGGGAGGGACAAGAACCCAGCCGTGATGACAGTGCAGGAACCGCCACGGCAAACATGCGGACTGACACTAAATTCTGACAAAAGGGATGTGATTACTGTCTACAGAAACCCGGCGGATGAATTAACCCTCAGAAGAAGAGCGATGGAGCCCAAGGTGAGATTGCCGTCGCTCCCCAAGTATCTCGGCTTGAGGCAGCACTTTCAGAGTCGAGATCTCCCCACACTAAAGCGTCAATGGCCCTCACATATGTACCTACATACGTCAAGCTTGGCTTAGGCCTGGCCTGAGGATTGCATTTGTGCCCCGCCACGGAGCAGACAGACATGCATCTGTCAGGCACGTGCTCACAGCTGACACTCCCGGCTGGTGGTTGGTGAGCACCTGGTGTTTATGGGTTATTTTGTTTTTCCTGTTGTTTTGATAAAACATCATGACCAAAGCTACTTATAAAGGGCAGGGTTGAATTGGGCATACTGCCCCAGAGGTTGGAGTTTGTGATGGCAGAGTGAAGGCGTGGTGACAGATTAGTGGAGCAGCAGCTGGAAGCTCACACCTTTTTTTTTATTACTTATTTTTATTAATTTTATTAATTTTTAAGTGTGTGTGTTGTCAGTGGAGGCCAGAGGCCTAGGATCCCCTTGAAGGTGGAGCTAAAGGTGGTAGTGAAGTGAATGTGCGGGCTGAGGACTAAACTCAGGTCCTCTGGAAAAGCAGGGAGTGCTCGTAACCACCGAGCCGTTCTTCCAGCCTCCGAGGGCTCATATTTTGGTCTGCAAACAGGAAGCAGAGAGCACGCTGGGCATGTTACCAGTCTTTTTTTTTTTTTTTAAATATTTTTTTATTTAGTTTTAATTTATGTGCATTGGTGTGAAGGTGTCAGATCTTGGAGTTACAGACAGTTGTGAGCTGTCATGTGGGTGCTGGGAATTGAACCCGGGACCTTTGGAAGAGCAGACAGTACTCTTAACCACTGAGCCAGCTCTCCAGCCCCCGTTACCAGTCTTTTGAAATCGCAGAGCCCACCCGGAGTGACACACCTCCATCAACAAGATTACTTCTCAAAACAGCTCTGCCAACTGGAGACCAGGTACTCAAACATATGAACGCGTGTGGGCTACCAGCTGGAACTGTTATTGTCCTGCAAAGGCATGGGTCCTAAAATCTGTCACCATGTACCTAACCTTATTTGAAAGTAGGGTCTTTATGAATGTAATCATGTAAAAATGAGGTAGGCTCTTGGCTACCATGACTTGTGTCATAGGGGAATGAGGAGACAGCCTCATGGCTAAGTGCTTTCTGTGCAAGCATGGGGACCCAAGTTTGAGTCTTTGACACCCAGGTAAAGAGCCAGGAACACACGTTGGTGCACCAACCTACACACTCACCTGAATGCACTAGACACATATATAACACACACACACACAAACACACATACACACAC
This sequence comes from Acomys minous, assembly GCF_964271855.1. Taxonomy (NCBI): domain Eukaryota; kingdom Metazoa; phylum Chordata; class Mammalia; order Rodentia; family Muridae; genus Acomys; species Acomys minous. The sequence goes on along the minus strand of NC_140502.1, from coordinate 1,505,828 downwards.
AGGTACATGCACCAGATGCACAGAACACACACACACACGCACATGCAAACCAACCTGCACTCTCACATGCATGCAGCAGATACATAGACTGTACACACATAGGTGCACCTACCTACACACTCACGTGTGCACCAGATACACACATGACACACACACAAACACATACAGGTATACCAACCTGCATTCTCACATGCATGCACCAGATACATAGACCCTACACACATAGGTGCACCCAACCTACACACTCACATGCATCCACTAGATACACTCATAACACACACACATACACACACACACACACACACACACACACACACACACACACGAATGCCATGCAGCAACAGAGAAGATTAACACTACAAGCCAAAGGTCACTGAAGACTGGTTACTTTACCAGAAGCTGAGGGACAGCAAGGAGTCTTTCCTGCAGGCTGGGGAGTGTGTTTCAGTCTCTTCAAGCTGCTGTAAACAAAATAGCAAGGATACGAGATTTATGAACAGCAGATTGTCCAAGATTAAGGTACCAGCAGGTTCCATGTCTAGTGAGGCCAAGCACCTCACAGATGGAGGAGCCTCTTATAGGAGGCTATTAGTCACCATCCCAAGGCCGACTACCAACAGCTTTCAATGTTTGAATTTGGGATGAGGAGGGTTGAGACAGGGTCTCCATATGCAGCCCAGGCTGGCCCCAAACTCAAGAGATCTGCTTGCTTCCCCCCAGCCCTCCCCGCAAGTGCTGAGATTAAAAGTGTGCACCACTGGGGGCTAGGGAGATGGCTCAGTGGTTAAGAGCACTGCCTGTTCTTCCAAAGGACCAGGGTTCAATTCCCAGTACCCACATGGCAGCTTACAACTGTCTGTAACTACAAGATCTGACACACTCACACCAACACACATAAATTAAAATTAAATAAAATATTTTTTAAAAAGTGTGCACCACCACACCTGGCAGCTAGTCTCAAACTATTGCTCCTTCTGCCTCAGACCTCCGAGGGATGGGACTATGGTTGTGCACCACCTAGCCCTACTGTGTGCTGCCTTCACAGACGGCCTTTGCTGCTAGTGGACTGTTTTTATGACACTTCTAGCCCTCGGCATGATCACTTTATGACTTCATTCAGCATTTGTGTGACTGTCTTATAGCCAAGTCTCTACTCTCCACTGAGCTTTTCTTTCTTTCTTTCTTTCTTTCTTTCTTTCTTTCTTTCTTTCTTAATTGTTATTTATTTATATGAAGTTTTTTTTTTATGTCCATGTACACATGCATGCCAGAGGAGGGTATAGATGGTTGTGAGCCACCATGTGGTTGCTGGGAATTGAACTCAGGACCTCTGGAAGAGCAGACAGTGCTCTTAACCTCTGAGACGCCTCTCCAGCTCCTGAACTTTTTTTCTTTCTTGCTCCCAGCATCTCTAACCTGCATCTGTTACTATCTATCCTTAGGCAACGGAGACAGCGGGAGAGTCCAGTTCTCTAAAGTGCCACCAGAGGGTGCTGCCCGCGGGAGGACACTGAAGCGCCTCACTTAGCGTAGGCAGACTGTGAAAGAGCCCCCTGATCTATTCTTAGCCTCTGTTAACTTTGGTTCTTGAAAGTCACCCAAATCCCAAGCAAAAGCTCTTATTCGAAAACGGACAGAATTTTCCACTCCAGCCAGGAGAATCTTGGCATTAAAAGGATTCCGAAGCTTTCTCACAAGAAGGCAGGAAAGAGCACAAACAATATAACGTTGCGTGGACAGTCATCTGTAGGCCGGCAGCACCCCCCACCCCCATCCCTGGCCCCAGGAAGAGCACACTAGGAGTCACATGGACCTAGAGTGGACTCTGCTCGCCACATTCCCTAATTGGGTGGCATTGGCTAGCCCAGCTCCTCTGAATCTAGTTTATCTAGATAACTGTCTATTCAACAAGACTTCACTCGGGGGTTAAAGTTCACAGTATTGAGAGAGCTTCCAGAAGCTTCTTTCAGATTTGGCATAGTTTCCAGGCCAGCCCTAGAGTCCCTGGGGTCAGTAGTGGGGGGCGGGCCTCTCTGGGTTTGTCTGATACTCTGGGCTCTCCTCACTCTGCCCTGCAAGTGGAGTTGGCTCCCTTGGCCCTAGGGAGAGCTCGGCCAGTCTCTGGGCGCCCCACGCAGGCCACGCGTGTCAATTAACCGTTGCCCTCCAGCACTTGCAGCTCAACCCCCTGCAGCATCTCCCACGCCCAGAGCCCTGGGGAAAGGGGTCCTGCAGGCCACAGACCCAGCGCATAGGGTGCTGGGGGAGAACCTTCCAGGAACGACCCCGGATCCTGGACCTGAGGTTGGGCACTGGGCGGGGTGGCTGGGCGGGGGTCGGGAGGCAGTGGATCCTTAAGACACAAAGTCCCCTCTGGATGCTCCCCATTGTCGCACGGCCACAGTTTCCTAGCCACGGCCGCGGTGCCAGTGAACCAGATGTTGGGGCGCGGCAGGGAAGAAGGGACGTCACAACACGCCCTCGGGATCCTTCCCCAGGCTTGGCCCATCTTGGGGGGGACCCCGACCGGTGAGGACCCGGAGTGCCGCGACCCGGAAGGGCAGCCGAGCCGGAAGGTGGGAGGGCGGGGCCGGGGCGGTGCTGGGCTGCGAGCGCCCCTGCGGAGCGGGCAGAGCCGGAGCGGAGCCGGCCTCAGTGCCGCGGAGGCCCCAGACTCCTCCTGCACGGTAAAGGTGTGCGCGGGGAAGCCGATCGGGGACCCCGCGGTGCCAGGCACTGCAACACCGACAGGCCTAAGCTGTGGCGCCGCCGAGGTTGGAGCTGGGACCCGCGCACCACGCAGCAGCCAGAGGCAGCCTGGGTGCATGGTTGTGCGCCTGCGCGGTGAGGCGGCTCCCACGGCCGTGAGCCGGAGCATGAGTGTAGAGACGGCCAGGAAGGGGATGTTAGGGGCTTAGGAGGCCAGATTAGTTGGAGCTGTGGTTGAGAAGCGTTCTGCTAAGTAAGTAGATACGGGGCGTGGAGGCCGGATCAGAGGGCATCGGCGCTGCTGAGTGCACGTGCGCGGGCTGTCAGCCGCTGGCCAGCCCAGTCTGCGAACTGTGTAGTGAACCAAGCACCGAGGCCTCCCTCTGATCTTCCAAGAAAAATCAGGAAAATTTAAGATATGTGTAAGGTTTTTATTGTTGCTGTTACTTCGAGACAGGGTCTCACTCTGTAACCCAGCCTGGTCTTGATCTGGCAGTTCCTCCTGCTGAGGTTACAGGGGTGTGCCAACGCTCCCTGGAAATCTTCTTACTTTTAAATACCAACAGTCAAGTAATTAAAAAGCAACTTTGCGTGGGCGGGGAGGGGGCAGGGGGCGTGGTGAACCTTACAGAGGACAGAGCGCTGCATGGAGTCTAAATTCCAGAGTGGGGAGCAGGACAGTGACTTCTGGCCAGGGGTCTGTTCTACACTCTCTTCCTGTTTCGAGTCTCTCCCTTCACACTGGGACTGCAATCCTGACCTTGTCTAATATTGCCATAACGAACATAGAGGTCCCTGTTAGCTCTGCAGCCTCCTCCTTTGCCTCTCCCTCACGACTCGATTGAACTCAGGCTTGCCTGGGCTAGTTGGAGATTGGGAATGACGTGTGTGTGTGTGTGTGTGTGTGTGTGTTGACTTGAAGTTACTCGGGGCAGCTTTGGAGGTGCCTCCCAGCAGATAATCAAGGGTGAATTGGGTGGGTTACACTCGTCAGCTCTCCTTGTCCACAGTTTTACCTTCTGTAGTTCCAGCCGCCCACAGCCAAGTAGTAAGTCAGAGACTTCAGAAATAAAGAATTCACGAGTTTTAGTCACACGAGCTGTTCTACCTAGTTAGGCATTTTATTCTAAGTAGTGTGGTGAGCTCACGTAACCTCCTTTTACTTAATCATGGCTCCGTACGCTCAGGGGGTTACAATGCAAAGAAACCAGTGCTGGGAGGCCGGGCAGATGGATCATGTTTTCGGGCATCTACTGGAGCCTCAGAATGTATTCCTCATTGGGGGGAGGGGGGCACGCGCTACTATATGCATCTCTGTTCTGCCCTGTTCACGTGTATCGTCTCATTAGGAGAAAACAGTTTCTTGCAGAGACTTCACCTGTGGGGTGGTACCCGCGAGTTGGTGCTGAAGCTGGCCTCAGAAGCAGAATGACACAAGCCTTGTGCTCTGCGACCTGGGCTGCACCTGACTCTCCCACCCCCACCCCCGCTCCCCGTGTGAATGACAGATTAAACAAAGGGCTTGGTGTGCACCAAAGCTGCACCGGGAAGTGGTTTAGCTACTTTACGGGATTGAGATGAAGGCATTCATCTAAAGTTTGTCAAGACACGTAAGGAAGTCAGAGGTTAGGGCGCAGCCTCTGTCATGCCAGGGCTTGGGAGGCCGACTCTGAAGGACCCTGAGTTCCAGGCTAGCCCGGGTGACATTGCAAGTAAAGAAGTCTCAAAAGGGGGCCGGGGGTGATAAAAGGGGGGACATCTGAAGTGGCCGGAGTACCCACTCTTCCTCCTGGGAGTACCCAGATGTCCTTAAAAATAGCCTTTGCGACAACATGGCGGCTCCGTGGGTTCCTTGTAAGGGCTCAGGACTCCCCGAGCCACGAGGAAATTTTGACATTAAGAGATTCTAATTCTGCATAATTCTTGGGCATAGAGAAACCGGCCAGCCAAAGAGCAGCATAACCTAAGGCTGTGGACAGTAGCCTTGAGGGAGTTACTTGACTCTCACAGCAAGTTCCCTTAGCGGACTGATGCTGGCCTCACGGGAGCAGGAGGTGGGAGAGAGGCCAAGTCTTCCAGGAGTATCAGCTCTGGGGCTTTTTCTCACCAGCCCTTATGAGGTGGCCTGTCAGCGTGTGGGCTGTCCTCGCCCTTCAGTCCCTCTGAGGGGCACAGAGCACCTCCCCTGTGGCTATGCTGCTCTGTCACTTCCCGGCCAGCAAGACTGGTCCTAATAAATTGCTCTTAAGGCCGTTGTCCTTCAGGGATGTCTTATCATTTCATGTATCGTGGCAAACCCCTGGAAGTCTCTAGTTTTGAGGCAGGGTCTCACTCTGTAGTGCAGGCAAGCCTGGATCTCCCTCAGTAGCCCAGGCTGGCCTTAGATTCAGCCTGACCTTTCTTCTATTTCCCAAAATTGTGTCTAAGAGCCACCATGCCAAGCACCAAGCCTCTGGGGATCTTTGATTGATTTTATTCTGTGACTGTTTCATCTTGTTAGTTCCTGGTTTTCTTAACTAACTAACTAACTAACTAACTAACTAACTAACTAGCTATCTAATCATTATTTTGGTAGAAAGTCTAGGTATTTAGCCCAGGCTGGCCATGGACTCCTGCGTTAGCTTCCTGCATACTGAGAGCAGAGCCCTGCGCTGCCCATACCTAGCTGTAATGTCCCTGCTGGGTCTGCAGTGCCACGGGCTCTTCTCAGTCAGCCACTCTGCATTCCTCCTAGTTACCCTTTACAAGGGACCAACCTGTAAGTGCTTTCTCTCCGTATCTTTTTTTGAGCATTGTTCATGCCAGACATATGGTCTACCATAAAGAACTGCATTTTCAGCCCTGTTTTTTTTCCACCGCTATTATTATTATTATTATTATTATTATTATTATTATTATTATTATTATTTACTTAATTTACTCAGATTACAACTCAGTTGTTATCCCATCACTAGTATCCTCCCGTTCCTCCCTCCCTCCTGCTTTCATCCTTTTCCCCTCCCCTATGTCTGTGACTGAGGGGGACACAGCCTATCAGGGTCTTATCTTGGTAGCCTGCTTATTCTTTCTCTGGAGTGCCATTAGGCCACCTCACCAAGGGGAGGTGGTCAAATATGAGGCACCAGAGTTCATGTCAGAGTCAGTCCCCACTCTCTCAACCCTGTTTTTACCCCATCTTAAGGCTAAGTATCTGACTGTTGGCTCCCGGTTACCCAGCAGGCAAATGCCAGAGTGGCCTCAGAGTCTTGTCCTTTCCCCTCCTTTCTGGTTTGGCTCAGATACCTTGTCACATGCAAGAGGCGATGTAGTTTTGAATTTCCTGCTCCTGCCAGGCTTTATATGTAGAAGGTTGCGTGAGACACTTGAAACAATGTTGCTATAAGACAGGTCAGGCTTAGTTTGCGAGGGGGTTGGCAACGCCTGAGGCTGAGCCTGCTTTCTCGTTTGTCACATGTCTAAAGGTAATCAGAGGGCAGGAGGGGCCTTTCATGCCCTCGGCTGCCTCCATTTGCTTATTAGCTCATGCCCAGCCTGTCCTTCAGAGAACCACACGGGGAGGGCTGCGTGCCTGTGTGGCACGTGCAGGACCAAGCAACCCTTCTTTGCAGAGGGTGAGGACTCGTCCTAAAGTGCTGGACTGTGGTTACATTTGGGTCAGAATACTGTAAGCTCACTCCAGCTCACCCTACAGGGCATGGTGTGTGGTGTGGTGGTGCTCGCCTGTTATCCCAGCCCTCAAAAGCCTGAGACAAAATGATTCTAAGTGTAGACTGATTGGTCTGAAGTACATAGCAAGACTTTATCTTGGTCCGGCACAGTGGCCCACACCTGTAATCCCAGCACTCGGGAGGCAGAGGCAGGCGGATCTCTATGGGTTCAAGGACAGAGTGAGTTTCAGGACAGAGAAACCTTGTCTCGAAAAACCAAAAAAGAAAAAGAAAGAAAGAAAGAAAGAAAGAAAGAAAGAAAGAAAGAAAGAAAGAAAAGACCTCCCTCCCTTAAAACAGGCACTGGAGAGATCTCTCATAGCTTTACAGCACTGGCTGTCCTTCCACAGGTTCGATTCCCAGCACCCACATGGTATCTCACAATTGTCTGTAACTCCAGTTCCAGGGGATCACTGGCCTCTGAGGGTGCTGTACATGTGTGTGGTGCACAGGCATACATGCAGCTGAAAACTTGCATACACATTTTTTAAAAAAGATTTATTTATTTATTTATTACATATATAGTGTTCTGCCTGCATGTACACCTGCAGGCCAAAAGAGGGAACCAGATCTCATAATAGATGGTTGTGAGTCACCATGTGGTTCCTAGGACTTGAACTCAGGACCTCTGGAAGAGCAGCCAGTGCTCTTAACCGCTGAGCCATCTCTCCAGGCCCACATTTTTTTTTTTGCAAACACAAACCCATCTCTCTCTCTCTCTCTCTCTCTCTCTCTCTCTCTCCCCCTCCCTCTCCCTTTCCCTCTCCCTCCCCCCCCCCCATCATCTTTTTAGGTCTTCCGAGATGCCCGTCATGGTAGACGACATCATGAAGCTCCTGTGCTCCATTTCCCAGGAGAGGAAGATGAAGGCGGCCGTCAAGCACTCTGGAAGGGGAGCCGTGGTGGTGGGGGCCATGGCCTTCGTCGGCGGCTTGGTCGGCGGCCCACCGGGCTTAGCTGTCGGTGAGTGAGGGTGTCCTCACAGGTTCAGGCCTGCGATCCCTGCCCTCGGGAGGCAGGGGCCTGGAGAGGTCACAGAGGTCGTAGCCTGGGCTGCGTAGGACATTTCAAGCCTCCAACATGCATGTGAAAATTTTGGGCGCGCGTGGAAGAACGATCTGGTGAGCAAGATAGTACCTGCCACGCGCGTGTGCCCTGTGTGCGGAGTTTATAAGGCCCCGTTGCTCCTGTGTGGTGTGCCTATAGCCTCTGTGTGATGCAGGACTCTCTTGGCCTTGATGTTTGAGTCTCTCAGACCCAGAGGAACCTTTCCTCCAATGCCAGGAACCCACTGTCACTGACCTTTCTTTTCCTAGACATACATCCTTGAGTCTAAAGGCACTGGCGTGTCTGGGTCCCCCCTCCCCAACTCCCCCCCCATGTCCTCTCTGTAAGTTGTTGTGAGAAGGGAGCCAGGGAAGAAAATGCACTTGCACACGCCCTCGTGCCTGTGTCTTAGTTTGCTTTCTCCTGCTGTGAGAAAACACCGGTGACCAAAAGCAACCAGGAGAGGGGCTTACAGCCCAAGGTCCATCATAAAGGAAAGTCGGGGCAGGAGCCCTGAGGCAGGAACGGAAGCAGACGCCACAGTGCACTGCCATTCTCCTGAGATGGACCATTCTCTACAGGTTAGCTGACGTATCCCTGTCCCAGGCTGGGCGCCAGCCATGTGCAGCCGGGTGGTTCTTTACTGGCTACAGCCTAGGCTAGGGAGCCGGTCCTTCCTTGACCCCAGCAGTCCAGAAGCGCTTGCTAGGTGGTTTCTAGTCCCCATATCCTGGCAGGCTGGGTAGGACACTTTTTTGTGCTGAGGCTGGTTTCTGTTTCCCAGCTTGCTGACTGCCCCTCCCCCTCTGTTTTTCCCTTCGGTGGCAGGACTGGCACGTGAGAACATTGCATTATACTCGTGAAATCTTCATTTCATAGAAACGGAAGTACACGGGTGGCCCAGCCCTTCGCCTTTTGTGTTTTCAAATTCTGTGAACTCGGGAGTCCTGCATCCCTTTCTTCCCACAACAGGGGAAGACAAGCCCATTTCTTGTACCCCAAGTGGTGCTCTCACCTTCCACTAAGTGCCCTGTAGAAGGCTGACAGGAACTATTTTATCATATTGCTATGTGTGTGGACGGTTTTTTACGTGCATGTGTGTCCATGAACTATGTTCATGCAATACCCACAGTGGCCAGTAGAGGGCGTCAGGTTCTTTGGATCTGGAGTTAAGGATGGTTGTGACCATCAGCAAGAGCAGCCAGTTCCCTGCTCTTAACCACCCTGCTCCGCCTACTCTCCAATCCCACCCAGTTTTTCTGGTTTTGTTTGTTTGTTTGTTTGTTTTTAAGGTTTTTTTCGAGACAGGGTCTGTCTGTGTAGCCTTCGCTGCCCTGGAGTCGCTTTGTAGTCCAGGCTGGCCTCGAACTCACAGTAATCTGCCCGCCTCTGCCTCCCAGGTGTGCGCCATTACGCCTGGCCGTGTTTGTTTGTTTTTTAAAGCTAGGATTGTCTCCGCGCGTACCTCAGGCTGCTCAGAAACTACGTATCCCAGATTGTACCTCAACTCGGAGATCCTCATGCGTCAGCCCCCAGAGTGCAGGAATTGCATCACGGTGTCCCCAGTATTAAACATATCGAATTGGGACTCCCGAGGTAGGGCTATTTCTGGTGTTGGAGCAGCTCTAAGAGGCCATCCCAACCAGTCACCCCTTCTGCCCCATAGAGAGGGAAGATGGGCAGGGCGAGCCCTGGGCCTCCAAACAGGAAGAGGACAGGACTGAGAAGCGAGCCTGGGGCAGGCTGTGGAAACCGCCCCAGAAGGAGCACAGTGAAGTGCCACACAACACCAAAGACCTCGGCCGACCAGAGGGAAGCAAAAATAAGGAGGCAGACCTAGGAAGCCGGAGAGAGAGGAAGAGGACTGCATCTCCTCGGAGTCCTCAGAGGAGGGCCAGTGACCATGCACAGTGCCACCTGGTCCTTGGATATCAAGGACCATCTTTCTCTTGGGACCGGAAGCCCTGCTCCCAGGCCACTCCCCGCCCCCACTGCACACTGCAGTACAGGCTGCAGGCTCTGGAAGGGGGAAAAAAACATTTCATTTTGGAGAATATTAGATAACATGTAAAAGTTGTAAATATCGTACAGAAAATCCCTGTGTGTCCCTCACCTGGTTTGAGGCCCTCAGGGAAAGTGTTTCACAGTGGGGACCAAGCAGCCAGAGCTAAAGCAGTTTGGTCAGACTTTGCAAGTGGTCTTGATTTTCTCTGAGTTGCCACTTGTTTGCTTGTTTGCTTTGCTTTGGTTTTTTGAGACAGAGTTTCCCTGTGTGCGCAGCCTTGGCTGTCCTGGACTTGCTTTGTAGACCAGGCTGCAGGTGGGGGAGGCTGGCAAGTGTTTTATAAAACTCTCAGTTGTATGGTGTGCTTCTCCCGAGCCATGGGTGGGCCCGCCTCAGAGGCGAGGTGCCTTCCACGTCAGTCCCAGGTGAGTGACACGCTGTGGCATCTCCAGTGAGGCTGACTTTGGTAATGTGATCAGGGTCGTATGTGCTAGGTTTTTCCACTCTCAATTTTCTGTTTCTCACGAAGTATATTGCATTCCTTAGGAATGACTCACTGAGTCTAGCCAGGCTGCATCTGTGACTTGTGTGATGGCTGATTTACAACTCGTGGGAGGCCTGAAAGATACAGATGCAATGTTCCGAGAGTCCGCAGATGTCTGGCGCACAGAGAAACCCTGTCTTGGAAAACAAACAAAGGAAAGGCAGACTTTACAAATAAAAGCAATGCTTCTATCTGAGGACCTATCTCAATGCTGAGAGAGCTTAGCTGGCTTTCTTGAGCCACACTCCCCCCCCCCCCCCCCACCACCACTCCACATTACCAAGCACCTGGAAAAACTGAAAGCAGAAATCTAAAAATAACATTTTCTTGCTGGGCTAGGTGGCTGGGTGTGATTCTCAGCTGAGGCGCTGAGACGGGAGGATCACAAGTTCTAGGCTATCCTGGGCTACATAATAAGACTTCGTCTCTCACACACACACAAAAAGAACAAAAGCAAGAGAGACTAAAGTATAGTCCCTTTTGGAAAGAGAAATAGTAAATTATATTGGGTTTTCTTGGAGTGATGGAATGAAATAGTCTTCCTAGAGGAAAGATTTGACTTGCCCCCACGGTAATTTTCCCTGTGAGTTCTCTGGGAATTTCCAAAGCTCAAGGGCATGTTTCCTATCAGCCAGTGACTTTATGACATGGCACCGGCTTGAGTTATTTTGGAAGGGGGAACCTCAACTGAGAAAATGCCCCCCCCCACTAGACTGGCCTGTGGGCAAGCCTGTGCTGCGCTAGACTGGCTCTGAGCTAGCCTGTGCTGCACTGGACTGGCTGTGGGCTAGCCTGTGCTGCACTAGACTGGCTGTA
>NC_140502.1:1210000-1490000 GCF_964271855.1 Acomys minous | reverse complement strand
GCAGTGTCTCACTGTGTCACTGTCTTCACAATCCAGGCTATGGAACTCAGCGATCCTCCTGTCTCAGCCTCCTGAGTGCTATGAGTAGAAGTGCTTGCCTCACTTTGAACACGATGTCAAATTCTGCGATTGCTTACCCACATGCGTTTAGAAAAGACAGAGTTGTAACAGGATCCCTTTGTTAAGCAATTGGACCCCACTGCCCCCATGCTCCTGCACGGAGTCCCACTCTGTGCCAGGTTCCAGGACCGGAAGGTCTGAGCCGGGGACTCATGTCCAGTGCTGTGTCTAACGGAGCAGGCGTCAGGTAAGGGCATCTTGACTGCCAGTCCTGCTGTGGCTCAGTGGCCCTGGGCCCAGCGGGACATGACCACCCTCTACTGACTTTTCTTTTAAGAGCAGAAAGCATTTGGTGATTGTTTCTCCACTCCTGCCCCAAAGGTATTTGTAGCCCTGACTCTTTTTTGTTTTCCTTTTTTTTTTTTTTTTTTTTGAGACAGGGTCTCTCTGCGTAGCCTTGGCTGTCCTGGGCTTACTTTGTAGACCAGGCTGGCCTCCAACTCACAGCGATCCGCCTGCCTCTTCCTCCCGAGTGCTGGGATTAAAGGCGTGCGCCATACGCCCGGCTCTGACTCTTTTTTGAATAGACACTAGCCAGAGAATGCAAACTAAGAAGACAGCTGCCTGGGTTGGCTTGGAACCAGCCACTGTTCCACCGTGTTTCCCTCCACCCTTCAGCCACCCCTCCCCCCACAGCCCCCACACCCCACACCCCACACCCCCGTGAACTCTGCTGGGTTTGCCTTGGCTTTATTGGTTTGGTTTAGTTCAGGTTGGGGTTATTTTTGAGACAGGGCCTCATCATGTAGGTAGAGGCTGGCTTCAAACTCACAATTCTCTTTCAGCCGCCTAAAATCTGAGATCACAGGAAATGTGCCACAAAGCTCACTTTTAACTATACGGTGCTCTGCCTGCATGTACACCTGCAGGCCACAGGGGCAGGGGCACCAGATCTCACTATAGACGGTTGTGAGCCATCACGTGGTTGCTGGGAATTGAACTCAGGACCTTTGGAAGAGCAGGCAGGGCTCTTAACCTCTGAGCCATCTTTCTAGCATTCATTTCCTTTTATTTGTCAATGACTTTTGCTGAAAACTTGGAAAATCTAGAGAAATGGCTGGCTATGGTGGTGCACACCTGTAATCCCAGCACTTGGGAGGCAGAGTGAGGTGGGTCTCTGTGAATTCGAGGCCAGCCTGGTCTACAAAGTGAGTCCAGGACAGTCAAGGCTACACAGAGAAACCCTGTCTCACAAAACAAAACAAATAAACAAAAACCCAGAAAAGTGTAATCCCTCTGCCTCAGCAGCATGTACCACCAACTTTATTCCATTTTAAAATGTGTGTATTTGGGCTGGAGAGATGGTTCAGCCATTAAAGGCTAGGCTCCCAACTAAAACTATAAAATGTATTTATTTATACATGAGTGTTTTGCCTACATATCTGTGCACTGCAGGCGTGCCTGACGTATACCAGAAGAGGGGTGAGATTCTCTGGAACTGGAGTTACAGGTAGTTGTGAGCCACCACCGGCATGCTAGAAATCAAACCTGGAATCGAACCCTGGTCGTCTGGAAGAACACCCAATGCTCTTAACCACTAAGCCATTTCTCCAGCCTGACCTCAGAGGTAATTTCAAACACCTTGGAAACACCTGTGTATGGTTACACAGTATCCTTTATACCATAGCATTTGTGGGTGCAGAGAGAGAGAGAGAGAGAGAGAGAGAGAGAGAGAGAGAGAGAGAGAGAGAGAGAGACACTGTGTGTGTGTGTGTGTGTGTGTGTGTGTGTGTGTGTGTGTGTGTCTTGCAGGCAAGTTTTTTGTTTGTTTGTTTGTTTTTGTTTTTTTGTCCTTTGAGACAGGGTTTCTCTGTGTAGCCTTGGCTGTCCTGGGGTCACTTTGTAGACCAGGCTGGCCTCGAACCCACAGCGATCCACCTGCCCCAGGCTCCCCAAGTGCTGGAATTAAAGGTGTGCGCCACCACACCTTCAGGTAAATTCTTATCAAAGCGCTGTGGTGAATACTCTTGTGTTACTATCTCTGTAATTTGAATTTTGATAGCCTTTGGATTATGACGGATTCCTCCAGAGAGAAAAGAAAAGCTGGATTTAAAAGTACGTGTTGTTCAATCAAAATCTCTCATTAATTTACCCTCCAAGTTTTGGCGTGCAGGTCTCCTTTTGTCCTCTCCAGTAAACCGACTATCTGTTTAATCTGGGTCCAGGCCTCCCTGGGGAGAAGGAGCTCCCTGCAGGTCTGCGTAGCCACTAGTAGCTGGCGGCAGCAGGTGGCAGGGCACACGCGGTGGTGTGACACCCACCTGCTCCCGCTGGGGAGGAAGCAGAGGGGAGCAAGCCTAGGCAGGGACCTGGTAATTATAAAAAGCAGCCATCTGCTCCAAGGCCGGTTATTAACCTGCGTCGGGTGCTGACGTGACAGCGCCAGCGAGATTTTTTTTTTTTTTTCACAGGCAGATGGTGTATTTTCAGCTAGACTTGACTTTGACTCTGTGCTTGCAGCCGGCGCCTGGAAGGAAGCGCGTGCGGAGAGGGCTGCAGGGCAGAAGGCACTATGGCTAAGGATGCAGGGCACAGGTTCCATGGCCAAGAATTCAGGATCAAGACCCTGTGGCCAAGGAAGGATGCTGGGAGACTAAGGCTGGTAGCGACCCACAGCGGTGATCACGAGGCGCCATCTAGCGGCAAACCTCGCACTCGCGGCTCTGCTCCGCAGCTAGGGCCGCAGCGCCATCTACTGGTCACCGTGCAAAGCCCAGGCTGCTGCCACAGTGGGAGCCGCTTTTATGAGCCGGGAAGCAGAGGGCTGAGGACTTCCTGAGATTTTCCCCTTTTGTTGTTGTTGTTGTTGTTGTTGTTGTTGTTGTTTGTTTGTTTTGTTTTCGAGACAGAGTTTCTCTATGTTATCTTGGCTGTCCTGCACTCGCTTTGTAGACCAGGCTGGTCTCGAACTCACGGCGATCCGCCTGCCTATGACTCCCGAGTGTTGGGATTAAAGGCGTGCGCCACCATGCCTGGCTCTTCCTGAGGTTTTAATAAACTGAGAGCAGAACATCGACCGTGTCTCCAGCAGCCTTTTATTATTATTATTATTATTATTATTATTATTATTATTATTAATTACATACAAAACTAGACGTTTCTCGATTCTGAGCAATCAACATTTGGTGATTAAGAAAGCCAGGATCCCTCTCAGCGGGGTCTATCTCGCGTCTCCAGTCAGTTTGTTGGGAGGAGTTAAGTGACCTCGTTAGCCGGAAAAGGCTTCTGAGGCCGTTATGATGATGCTGGCTCAGAAGCCTGAGTTCTGGCCTGGTTAGCTGAGTCACAGCCCTGGGGTTAGCTCTGGCTGCCCTCAGTACTGGCAGATGAAGGACGAGGGGGAAAGTGTTTTTCTACTGAAGACGACATAGCTATTCATCTTATTATTTTAGATGTTTAATTTTTTTTTTTTTTACTAAGCCGGGCATGGTGGCACACGCCTTTAATCCCAGCACTTGGGAGGCAAAGGCAGGTGGATCGCTGTGAGTTCAAGGCCAGCCTGGTCTACAAAATGAATCCAGGACAGCCAAGGTTACACAGAGAAACCCTGTCTCGAAAAACCCAAAAAACAAAAATTAAAAAAAAATTTTTTTTTACTAATTTTAAGACATTTTTACTTTTATATGTATAAGTGTTTTGCTCTTCTTCTTCTTCTTCTTCTTCTTCTTCTTCTTCTTCTTCTTCTTCTTCTTCTTCTTCTTCTTCTTCTTCTTCTTCTTCTTCTTCTTCTTCTTCTTTTTGAGACAGGATTTCCCTGTGTAGTCCTAGCTGTCCTGGACTTGCTTTGTAGACCAGGCTGGCCTTGAACTCACAGAGATCTTCCTACCTCTGTCACCTTGAGTGCTAGGATGACAGGTGTGCATGCGCCACTGCACCCAGCTGTGTGTCTGTTTCTGGAACTGGAACTGGAGTTATAGGGTAGTTATGAGGTGCCAAGTGGGTGCTGGGAATCGAACCTAGGTTCCTCTGCAAAAGGAAGTGTTTTTAACTGCTGAGCCATCTCGCCTGGCTCTTTTTACTTAAAAAGAAAGAAAGAAAGAAAGAAAGAAAGAAAGAAAGAAAGAAAGAAAAAGATTTCATTTTGCTGGGAGTGGCAGCACATGCCTTGAATCCCTAGCACATGAGAAGCAGAGGCAGGATGTCCACATTTGAGGCCAGGCTAAATATTTAAAGGTTTATTTTCATTTTTAGCTATGTGTACTTATTCATGTCTGTGCAGGTGCCCTCTGCAGCTGGATGAGGGTGTCAGATCATCTGAAGCTGGAGTTACAGATAGGCTGAGCTGCCGTTTGGGTGCTAGGAGTTGAGCCAAGGTCTTCCGAAAGAGCCACAAGTGCTCTTTAGCCTCAGCACTATTCCCCCTAGCCCTACAGTGGATTGATTGAGACAGTCTCATTGTGTAACTCTGTCTGGCTTGGGATTCATTATGGAATCCAAGCTAGCCTTGAACGCTCAACAGTATTCCTACCTCTGCCTCCTGTATGCTTGGATTGACAACGTTGGCCGCCGTACCCAGTATAATAGCATTCTTGAAAAAAAAAAAGAGTGAACCGGGAGGTGGTGGTGCACTCCTGTAATCCCAGCATTCGGGAGGCAGAGGCAGGCGGATCACTGTGAGTTCGAGGCCAGCCTGGTCTACAGAGTGAGTCCAGGACAGACAAGGCTACACAGAGAAACCCTGAAACAAACAAAAACAAAAACAAAAAAAAAACAAAAAAAAAAAAAAAAGAAAGAAAAAAGAGCAGTGAGGAAGCGAGAGGGCTCAGTGGGTAAGTGTGCCTGCAGCTAGGCCTGATGAGCTGAGTTTGATCCTTGGAACCCACGTGGTCTGATGCCTGCACACTATCCACTGACCTTTGCACTTACTGTGCTACACAAATAGCACGCACACACAGCACAACACAAGCACACATGCACACGTTAACTCACTGAAAAAGAGCTAAGTGTTTGTGCATACCTGTGATCCTAGCACTCAGGAGGCCGAGGCAGGAAAGTTATGAATTCCAGGATGACCTGGGCTACACAGTGAGGCTTTGTGTCTCAAAAAGCAAAGCAAGGACTGGTGAGCCACTAAAGCTGGTAAAGGCAGTCACCACCGGACAACCGGGGTTCGATCCCAAAACCTACAAGGTGGAAAGAGAGAATGGACTCTCACAAGTTATCCTCTGACACACATGCATGCACACATGCTCACATGCTCACACGCACACACTCGCATACATGTGCACACACAGGCACACATGCTTATATGCACACACATGCATGCACACACACATGCATGCACACACACATGCTCACATGCACACATGCTTATGTGCACACACATGCACGTACACTCACATGCACACACACAGGCACACATGCTTATATGCACATACATGCACACACATGAGCACACAGACACACATTCTTGGTAGTTTTGTTTGTTTGTTTGTTGAAACAGGGTTTCTCTGTGTAGCCTTGCCTGTCCTGGAGCTCGCTCTGTAGAGCAGGCTGGCCTCAAACTCAGATCTGCCTGCTTCTGTCTCCTGAGTGCTGGGATTAAAGACACAAGCCATCCTGGCCCAGCAAGCATCACATTCTTTGTTTTGTTTTGTTTTGTTTTCTGAGACACAGTTTCTCTGTGTAGCCCTGGCTGTCCTGGACTGGTTTGTAGACCAGGCTGGCCTTGAACTCACATCAATCTGCCTGCCTCTGCCTCCCAAGTGCTGGGCCATCACACCCTGCTAAGTATCACACTGTTGGTTTTTTGTTTGTTTGTTTGCTTGTTTTTGTTTTTCTGTGACAGGGTTTCTCTGTGTAGCCCTGGCTGTCCTGGACTCACAGTGATCCACCTACTTCTGCCTCCCAAGTGCTCGGATTAAAGGCGTGTGCCATCACTCCCTGCTAGGTATCACATTGTTGGTTTTTTTGTTTGTTTGGTTTTGGTTTTTTGAGACAGGGTCTCTCTGTGTAGCCCTGGCTGTCCTGGACTCACTTTGTAGACCAGGCTGGCCTAGCATCACATTCTTTTTTTTTTTTTTGGTTTTTCGAGACAGGGTTTCTCTGTTAGCCTTGGCCGTCCTGGACTCACTTTGTAGTCCAGGCTGGTCTCAAACTCACAGCGATCCGCTTGCCTCTGCCTCCCAAGTGCTGGGATTAAAGGCGTGCGCCACCACGCCCGGCGAGATAGCATCACATTCCTAAACCACACTTTCCTCAACTCTGGCTCTGGTCTGGACTTCTGTCTTCCCCTCTGTCTGTCCTCTGCTTCAGCAAGAAAAGGAAGGGATTAATAAAAGTGAATGCTTGCTACTTACATCCCCTTCCGCATCACCCGACCTAGCTCTCCATGAACAGAGACCCTAGGAATTGGGCCCAGGCCCTTCTCTCACCTGAGGACTCTCCCTCCTTTGTCAAAATCACTCAGCCTCCCCTGGGAAGCTACATCTCTCCTGAGCATGACGCAGTCACGGTCCCTCTTGGTGCAGACGCTTTCTCTCCACTCGGAAGGATCATCCTATGTTAGCTCCTTTTCTGGGAACCTAAATGTTTATTTCTAATGTTCATTCCACCCAAAACCACAACTTCAGTGTCTCCCCACTTTCTTATTTTTCTGTCATCCTTAACATCTGCAAGCATGGTACTGTACCTCCTGCCGCCAGTTAGCTCCCTATTGCTGTGATAACCAGCCATAGGGAAAGCAAAGGCGGTTTAATTGCAGCGCAGGGCTCATAGTCAGTCATGAAGAGAGGCTAGGGTAGGGACTCTCAGGAGCTGGTGCTGAGGCCACCGAGGGCTGCTGCTTACTGGCTGGCTCCCTGTGCCTCACTCAGCTTGCTTTATCATACAAACCAGGAATACCTACCTGCCTGGGACGTCACCACCCACAGTGGGCGGGGCCCTCCCATGTCAATCGCTAATTAAGAAAATCCTCGAGGCTAGGCATGGTGGCTCACACCTTTAATCCCAGCACTCAGGAGGCAGAGGCAGGCAGATCACTGTGAGTTCGAGGCCAGCCTGGTCTACAAAGTGACTCCAGGACAGCCAAGGCTACACAGAGAAACTCTGTCTCAAAAAACAAAAAAACAAGACAAACAAACAAAAAAAGAAAATCCTCTCACCAGGCATGCCTCAAGGCCAGTCTAACAGAGGGGATTCCTCAAAGTTCCCTCTTCCCAGGTGGCCCAAGCTCGTGTCAGGTTGATATCTTCAATTTAACAAGCTGTGGAGCACACCGGCATGGCTGAGCTCACACGCTTTACCAACAACATCACAGTCCCTCTCTCTGCAGGACATTTTTCCTAGCACTGGAGAGATACTGGAGTACAGGGGAGGGCAAAAGGCGGGTCACTCCTGCCCGCTCCACAGGGCTCCTTGGAGTGAAATGAAAAGAGACTGACTGAGCCTCTCGCTGAGTTCCCACAGAGCCCGGGCTGTCTCTTCAGTCTGAGCCTCCTCGGATGGCAGGCAAAGGCAGCAGTTGTTGAAATACATCCCTCCAAGGCCCTCCAGCTCTGGGGCAACTGCACAGTAGACAGTAGTAGCAGCTCCCTGTTGCATGGACTTGGTGAACGGCCTGGCCAAGGTGAAGAGCAGCGTGCACACCCACGAGTTTCGATGAAGGGATGGGAACATCACGTTTCCAGGGTGCAGTGCATTCGAAGTGACCCCGCGTGGGGAGAGGCGACGGTGCAGCTCATTGGAGAAGTGGATGTTGCAGAGCTTGGATCTGTTATGGGCCAACATGGCCCAGTAGTCACTCTGTGATGTCAATCCATCCAGCTAATCGGAGCCCCGCAATGTTGGGCAAATCCCTACCCATGCCCCGACCCTCATCATTATCAACCCCATCATCCTGGGGCGCCCTGACCTTCCACTGCAGAGCAATGAGAATAAAAGAAATAAGAGCCGCTGTAATGCATGGGGGGAGGGGGGAGGGGGGAAGGGGGGAGGGGAAGGGGTGCGCAGTAGCGAGAAGCAAGATAATTTCAAGAGCCAACGTTCCCTTTCTAGGACAGGGTTAGCCGTGGGTCTGCTTTGCTCTTCTGGTGGTTGCCCGCTTGAAAATGGACGCATGGTTAGAATGTAGGTCCCTTGGCTCACTGTAGAAGCAGATGTGACTCTCTGCTACCCTTGACCCTTGACCCACTCCACTACCACTGCCACCTCTGCAACCCCGAGGCTGGCTTTCTCCTGTTGCAGGGACAAAAATGCACACATTCACCTCTCAGTGCTGAGTCCAATCCTGGAGGCCGTCTCATCCTTCTCTACCAAGTCTTAACAGGCTTGGCCATTTTGAGAGAAGCTCAGTACCTTATCCCCGCAGAACCAAGGCAAAGGTGCCATCAGAGGGGAGCAGCGTCGGTATGCAGAACCAGTGGGTCCCCAAGGCACCATTCACTGTCTTCCTTGCCAAAGTTATTTAGAGATGATAGCAAATACATTGTGCAAATCATTCCGTAGATACACAGATGGGCAAGCAAGGAAAACAAGGTGTCCTTATGATAGCATGGGGTATTCTTGAGGTGGGGACTAGGAAGGAATCACCTTCATTCTTCACTCTCAGTTCCAAGAACAACCCCCCCCCCCCCCCCCCGGAATGAGTGTCACAACTTCTCAGTCCTGAGTTAGAATCCAGCTTCAGCTTTCCCTGGTCCCTCCCATGCTATGCTTAATAAAAGAGCATGCTTGACAAAAAAAAAAAAAAAAAAAAAAAAAAAAAAGAAAGAAAGAAAGAAAGAAAAGAGACTGACACAGCAGGGACAGCCACAGAGGCGTGGCTACCGCAAGCCAGCGGAGGCGGAGGCCAGGAGGTGGGAATGTGAACTTTGGGATCTATGGAAATGAGATCAGGCAACAGTTAGTGATCATCCGGGCCAGGCAGTGGTGGCACACACCTGTAATCCCAGCACTCGGGAGGCAGAGGCAGGCAGGTGGATGGTTGTGAGTTCGAGGACCAGTGTGGTCTACAGAGCGAGTTCCAGGACAGCTGAGGCTGCACAGAGAAACCCTGTCTCGAAAAAAACAAAAAAAACCCAAACATTCATTGTCCCTTTAGAGGCGGGCCTGGCCCTAGCATGACCTTGGGCTCAGACAGACACCCATGGAGGAGAAACAGTTGCCTCCCAGTGAAGGCAGGCAGACCATCAAAGCATGGGGTCTGAGGCCAGAGTTCCAAATGCAGCCCGAATGGCCACTGGGCCAGAGGCTGTAATACTGTGTAGTGATTCCAGGGATAAATGCTTCCCCAAGGCTCAGGCACTAGACCGTGTCCCCAGTGGGTGGTGCTGTATGGGGAGGAGGTGCGTCCTCACCTGGAGGCAGTGTGTCACTGGGGGTGGGCTTTGAGATTATATAGATTATTTAGCTTCACTCTGCTTCTGGTGTGCTCCCTCTGTTTCCTGCTGGTGGTTAAATAGTGACCTCTCAGTTTCCTGCGCCTTGCTCCATGCCTCCCAAGCATGACGGACACTCGTTTCTTCCAGATAAGTGATACGCACGCCTTTAATCCCAGCACTCAGGATGGAGAGGCAGGTGGATCTCTGTGAATCTGAGCCAGCCTAGTCTGTATAGTGAGTTCCAGAACAGCCAAGGTTATAGAGTGAGACCTTGTCTCAAAAACCAGAAACAAGGCCGGGCAGTGGTGACGCATGCCTTTAATCCCAGCACTCGGGAGGCAGAGACAGGTGGATCGCTGTGAGTTCGAGGCCAGCCTGGTCTACAAAGTGAGTTGAGGACAGCCAAGGCTACACAGAGAGACCCTGTCTCGAAAAAAATAAAATAATAATAATTAAAAAAAAAAAAACCAGAAACAAAACAAAAAGTGAGCTTGGGGCTAGAGACAGATGACTCCAAGGCTAAGAGTGCATATTAGCACCTGGAGGGCAGAGGCAAGAAGATCTTTGTAAGTTCAAAGCTAGCCCAGACGCACGCACGCACGCACGCACGCACGCACGCACAAAGGAGGCTGGGAGCTCAGCTCAGTGGAAAAGAACTGGTTTAGCATGGGCACAGGCCTAGGTTCAATACCCAGTACCACCAAAAATACGTACATACATACATACATACATACATACATACATACATACATAGAGAAAGAAAGAAAATAAAGAAACAAACTTTGTAAGGAAGGAAAAAAGAAAGGTGGAGTGAGGAGGGTGGGAGGAAAGGGACCCTGGCCGTCTTCTGTCCTGTATCAGGCCTCCTACTAAGTGTTCACAGGACTTCTTCTGAGACACAGATTTCGCCTTCCCACTCCGTCTTTGCGCAATCAGTGTGTACAAGCCCGTGAGGGCTCAAGGCTGCTGTGGCCAGTGCAGGGGATGACTGGCTCGGATGCCAGCTGGGGAGCCACCTTGTGCAGGAAGGACTCTTTGGAAGGCCTGATCTTTGGAAACAGACATCTTCCAGACAGACTCTCCACGACGCTCCGGTGATTGAAATTTCCTCTTGTTTTTGCCCAGAACTGCCTGGCTCTGTCTGTGGTCTGCCCCTGCCGCCTCCCACCTCTACCGCGTGTGCTGCCTTTCTGTGCTGAGCTTGGAATACTTGCCTCATGTTGGCCTGGGAGGCTGAAGTGGGAGACGGCAGGAGACTGGAATGGGGAGGGGCTTGGGAAGGCAGAAGACAGCCCCAGTCTCAGCTTATGCAGTTTTTATCCTAAGTGTCAGGTAGGGGTTGAGTGTCTCCTCCCCAAGCCTTGGTTTCATAGCCCTAAAGATGAAGGGAGGCCTCGGGGCCACTGGGATTTTCATTCTTTTCTTTGGCAAGAACTCCCTGGGAAGAGGTGGAGAGGCTCAGAGGGAGAGGTGTGTGTGTTGGAGGCGGGAGGCGGGGTGGGGCTGTCCCAGGATGCCTGCTTAGAGTCCACCAGTGAGTGACCAATGCTGTCACTCAGTGGGAGAACCCTACTTAGAGCTCAGTAGTGAAGGGTTTGGGGGTGCCGTTCAGCAGTCTAGCTTGCATTCAATCTACCATCGAGGAACTCTGTGACGTGATTTGATGAATGTCCTTGTCGTGAGTCTAGCAGTGAAGAGCTGCTGGCCTGGCTTAGCAGCTCACCACTTGCCTAGAGTCCACCAATGAAAGGTGGGGTCCATAGCTCAGTGGTAGAATGTTTGCCTAGAGTTCCCCCACCTCATGAGGGGCTGGGGTGTGGCTCGGTGGTAGAGGCCCTGCCTAGAATCCCCCAGTGAGGGGTTGGGGTGTGGCTCAGTGGTAGAGCCCCTGCCTAGAATCCCCCAGTGAGGGTCTGGGGTGTGGCTCAGTGGTAGAGCCCCTGCCTAGAATCCCCCAGTGAGGGTCTGGGGTGTGGCTCAGTGGTAGAGCCCCTGCCTAGAATCCCCCAGTGAGGGGCTGGGGTGTGGCTCAGTGGTAGAGCCCCTGCCTAGAATCCCTCAGTGAGGGGCTGGGGTGTGGCTCAGTGGTAGAGCCCCTGCCTAGAATCCCCCAGTGAGGGGCTGGGGTGTGGCTCGGTGGTAGAGCCCCTGCCTAGAATCCCCCAGTGAGGGGCTGGGGTGTGGCTCGGTGGTAGAGCCCCTGCCTAGAATCCCCCAGTGAGGGGCTGGGGTGTGGCTCAGTGGTAGAGCCCCTGCCTAGAATCCCCCAGTGAGGGGCTGGGGTGTGGCTCAGTGCTAGAGCCCCTGCCTAGAATCCCCCAGTGAGGGGCTGGGGTGTGGCTCAGTGGTAGAGCCCCTGCCTAGAATCCCCCAGTGAGGGGCTGGGGTGTGGCTCGGTGGTAGAGCCCCTGCCTAGAATCCCCCAGTGAGGAGCTGGGGTGTGGCTCAGTGGTAGAGCCCCTGCCTAGAATCCCCCAGTAAAGGGCTGGGGTGTGGCTCGGTGGTAGAGCCCCTGCCTAGAATCCCCCAGTAAAGGGCTGGGGTGTGGCTCAGTGGTAGAGCCCCTGCCTAGAATCCCCCAGTGAGGGGCTGGGGTGTGGCTCAGTGGTAGAGCCCCTGCCTAGAATCCCTCAGTGAGGGGCTGGGGTGTGGCTCAGTGGTAGAGCCCCTGCCTAGAATCCCCCAGTGAGGGGCTGGGGTGTGGCTCAGTGGTAGAGCCCCTGCCTAGAATCCCCCAGTGAGGGTCTGGGGTGTGGCTCAGTGGTAGAGCCCCTGCCTAGAATCCCCCAGTGAGGGGCTGGGGCATGGCTCGGTGGTAGAGCCCCTGCCTAGAATCCCCCAGTGAGGGGCTGGGGTGTGGCTCGGTGGTAGAGCCCCTGCCTAGAATCCCCCAGTGAGGGGCTGAGATGTGGCTCAGTGGTAGAGCCCCTGCCTAGAATCCCCCAGTGAGGGTCTGGGGTGTGGCTCAGTGGTAGAGCATCTGCCTAGAATCCCCCAGTGAGGGGCTGGGGTGTGGCTCAGTGGTAGAGCATCTGCCTAGAATGCCCCAGTGAGGGGCTGGGGTGTGACTCAGTGGTAGAGGCCCTGCCTAGAATCCCCCAGTGAGGGGCTGGGGTGTGGCTCAGTGGTAGAGGCCCTGCCTAGAATCCCCCAGTGAGGGGCTGGGGTGTGGCTCAGTGGTAGAGGCCCTGCCTAGAATCCCCCAGTAAGGGGCTGGGGTGTGGCTCAGTGGTAGAGCCCCTGCCTAGAATCCCTCAGTGAGGGGCTGGGGTGTGGCTTAGTGGTAGAACACCTGCCTAGAATCCTCCAGTGAGTACCCAGAGGTTAGCTTGGTGAGCGAGCACTTGACTAGCATGCATGTTGTCTTCAGTTCAGTCCCCACAGCCAAAGCTGTCCTTGCTATCTAGACCCATCTAGTCTTTCCTTTAATAATGAACCAAGGTTAGATGCTGTGAGACAGTTTGGGAGCAGGAAGACAGACAAACAGGTGAGTCCTGAGGGTAAGGCTGGGGTTGAGAGGGAATATATGGAGTGTGTATACAGTTTTTAGGTCAGGGACTCCACCTAAGAGGATGCTACACAGCCTGGTCAATGTTTAACCTTTTGGTCTTGCTGGACGGCCTTCCACTCTGCCCGAAGGAAGCTCCCTGGGTGCTCTGATGCACAGACTCCATTCCTGTGCAAGTTTCCCTGTGCACTGGTGTGTCACAGGGTCCTGGACACCACCCCCCCCCCCCAGGGCATCCACAGATAGGGTGTAGCTGGAAGGGTGAGAGAGGAGGCAGAGGCAAGGGCAGGATTGGGAGATGCAGGCGTGTCTGGCTAGATTGCCCAGTGCAGGTGGTGATGGAGGCAAAGCTGACCGGTGCACAGCCCCTACTTACTGTTCTATTGCTGTGAAGACACCATGGCCACGGCAAAGAAAGTCTACACACAGAGACACACATCTTCTAACCCACACCCCTCCAACAAGGCCACACCTCTCCAACAAGGCCACACCTCCTCCAACAAGGCCACACCTCCTCTAACAAGGCCACACCTCCTCCAACAAGGCCACACCTCCCCCAACAAGGCCACACCTCCTCTAACAAGGCCACACCCCCTCCAACAAAACCACACCTCCTAATCTTTCCCAAACAAGTTCCACTCCATGGTGACCAAACATTAGAATGAATGAGCCTGTGGGGCCAGTCTCATTCAAACCCTCTACCCTTCCCCACAATGCTCAGAAGCTAGGGGTAGTACTGATGCCATCTTCAAAGGGATTATCTGCAATTGCTCAGTGCTTCACAGGGAACCAAACGAGATAAGTTCCTAGGAAGGTGGGTAGGGAAGCCAGGGCAGGGAGACATAGTCAGGCAAGCCCACAATCCAGGAAGGCTGCAGAGGGGGAGGTAGTGTCTGTGCTCGGAAGGCCAAACATCCTGTGCAAAGCAGGGGAGTGGTAGGCAGCCAGAAAGCAACCTTCTTCGTTGCCTTCTTCTTTTGCCCTCTGGTACTACTTCTGAGCACAGCTCCTCCCGGGCCTGCTCGACTGAGGCAGAGCACATACAAGGAGGATGTGGGTTTTCACAAGTGGGGTCCTCTGCAGACCGGTGGCAAGGGCTGAGGCTTACGCTTGGGGGCGTGGCGGGGGGGGGGGGGAGGGTCAGAACCTGCTGCTCTACCCTGTGAATAGTTAGCTCACCCAGAGATAACCCTGCCCCTTCCCACAGCCCCTGTCTGGGTAGGTCACTTCCTTGAGGCCTCAGTCACAAGAAGGCCAAGAGGAAGTGGCTGCCCTTATTTTGTTTTGTACCTGTCCCGGAGACTTCAGATGCTGACTGGGCACAGGGTCAGCCTTTGAGTCACTCTGCAAGGGTCCCAGTCCCAGAGGGTGATGCGACCTTTCCTCCGGCAGCCTTTTGGCAGCTGCGTTTAAAGGAAAGGCAGAGAGGCCAAGCAAGCCCTTGAGCCTCAGGGTAGAGGCCTGGAACTCTCAGCTATCTGGCTGCCTGTGCTTCCCGGGTGCTGGGATTAAAGGCATGTGCCACCATGCCTGGCTCCTTCTGTCTATTTTTGCTTTCGGTGTCATATGGAAAATCATCGTCTATACAAGTCTCATGAAAGTCTGCTGGTGCCTACGTAGTGGAGGGAGAGAGCTGACTGCTACAAGTTGTCCTCTGACCCTCACATGTGTAGGCACCCACCCCTACACAAATAAATGTAATACATTAAAGAAAAAAATTTTTTTTGAGACAGTAAGTCTCTGTGTAGCCTTCTCTGTCTGTCTTGGAACTCTCTCTGTAGACCAGGTTGGCCTCAAAAAGAGATCTTCTTGCCTCTGCCTCCTGAGTGCTAGGATTATAGGTGCCACACTTTTTTAATTAAAACTTTTTTCAAAAGAAAATTTATGGAGCCAGGTGTGGTGGCACACGCCTTTAATCTCAGCGCTTGGGAAGCAGAGGCAAGTGGACCTCTGGTCTACAAAGTGAGTCCAGGACAGCCAAGGCTACACAGTGAAGCACTGTCTTGAAAAACCAAACCAAGAAAATTTACAAGACAAATAAGAACCAGGACCCCAGTCCTCATGGATACCAAGATAAAGCTTGCTGAGGTGGGACCTTATCCTGAGGTCCCTCACCAGGAAGCTCTCCTAAGGCCGTCTTCTTTAAGCCTCAAGAAGGCTTTGTGCGACCTGCCTCTGTCTCTGTACCCTGGTAAGTGGGCATCAGCATTCACCCTCATCATCAGAGACAGCATTCCTGGGGCCCCGGGATCCCCTGCCTTCCTCCTCACCTTGGCAGCCCACACTTGGGTGTCACCAGTTCTCCGTATGTGGCTCTCTCCTTTAAGAAAATGTGGCCCATGGCCAAATGCACAGGCTGGGAACCCTCACTACGCCCCTTGCAAGGCCTCTTGTGGTATCTAAATCCTGTGTGAAGATGGGAGCCCACGGGACTGTCATCTGTCCCTGAAGCACGAGGTCACAGTTGCAACTTTACCTCCTGCTCCCGCGCTCCATCAGCTGCACAGCTGCACAGCTCGCTCCGGCAGTGCTGAGGTGCCGAGTTCTCATGTTGTCAGTGCAGGGTCCTGGCCTCAGCCTCTCGCTTGTCTCTCTTCAGTTCCAGGAGGGGCACGGCAGACGCCCGCCCCCCCCCCCCGCCCCTCGTCGTGTGTCCCTCCCTCCCCCTACCCTAACCCCCGCCAGGACTCAATGGGGCCGGAGAATCACATGCTCCTGGCAGGGACAGTAGCCACACAGCTGGGAGGACGCGTTCCAGGGAGACTCAGCTGGCAGGACAGTGGGTTCCTGTGTCCTTGCCAGGCCTTTGTGAGCAGAGCCCTGGCCCCGACCCATCAGACACAGTGCTCTCGGCTCCTGGGTAAACAAGACATCTGCAAATCGCTGAGGTACTGGCAAGTCCATCCTGAGAACTTGTGAACCGCTGGGTGGGGTGGCAGCCGGGGGCAAAGGTCAGCCACAAAGCCTTGACATCGTCCTCCCTCAGCACTTTGGCTGGAAGTCTCAATTGAGAATGGCCCGGTGCCTGAGTTGCTCCCATGGCAACCGACCGTGCTTGATCCCAGTCTGGCTGATGAAGCTGCCTCACCGAGGAACTGCAGCCTTTGCTTCCCAGGCTCCATTCTATGCCCGCGTGCTAGGGTTTTGTGTTACATTTATACATATATATCAAATACTTTGGTCATATTCACCTCAATTCTCTCTCTTGCTCCCTTAATGGTGCCCCTCCTTTTCCTAAAGTGACCCTATGCTTTTACTTTTTTTTTTTTTTAAATTAGGATATGAGCTGGGCGAAGGTGGGGCACACCTTTAAACCCAGAACCTGGTTAGTCTCTGAATTTGAGGCCAGCCTGGCCTACAGAGCAAGTTCCAGGACAGCCAGATCTAGCTGCACAGGGCAACCCTGTCTCAAAAAATATCATCATCATCATCATCATCAAATTAGAATCTGCCTGTGGGAGAAAACGTTTTCTTCCTCAATTCAGGTGCTGATGGACACCTAGGCTGGTTCCATATTATTGGCCATTGCGAACATTGCCAGGACAATCATGGTACCCACCTGTAAGCCGACCTCCTGGACTGAACAGGGCCATCCCCACTTCTGTTTTCTTTGCCGGGGAGTCTGCACAATGACTTCTGCAGTGACCACACGATTACACCAGGATACAGGTTCCCTCTTCCACACCTCTTCACCACGTTGGTTTCTTCCATGTCTTATTCCAAGGCCTTCCTTCCTGCAGTCTGTTCCTCTCTACACTCGAGCAGTCAGGGCGGGGGTGAGGAGATACTGGGCATCACAAGGGTCCAAGGCAAAGGTCCCAACAGTCATCTGGCCCCTGGGAGTTCCCTCAGTATCTCAGTAGAAGAGAGTCAGGGGGACACCGGAGGCCAGGAAAAGTCCCCGCCCACCACCATAGGCAAGGACAAGCAGTGGATGGGAGTTTGATAGATCCCTGCTTGGAAGTCGCAAGCTAACTGGCTACACAGAGCCCATGTCTGCCGACTTCTCCACTCTCCAGCCATCTGCCTCTAAGTCAGAACAAAGTCTTCAGAGCAGAGAGCAGATTGCTGCCTGTAGAAGCCCCCTATAGACTTTTGGCCTTGAGCCCAGCTGGCTTCTCCAGGACACAGGAACTGCTTCCTCTTGAGGGCCTTCATGCTAGTCCCTCCCAGTGGCCGGAGTGCTGTTTCTTCACTGGCATGGCTCACTCTCTCCACTCAGTGTCCCTCTGCACCTGGTACCAACCTCAGCCCACCTGCTGGAGCATCTGGTACCAACCTCAGCCCACCTGCTGGAGCACCTGGTACCAACCTCAGCCCACCTGCTGGAGCATCTGGTACCAACCTCAGCCCACCTGCTGGAGCACCTGGTACCAACCTCAGCCCACCTGCTGGAGCACCTGGTACCAACCTCAGCCCACCTGCTGGAGCATCTGGTACCAACCTCAGCCCACCTGCTGGAGTCTACTTTTGTCTCCCTTCTCAACTGAGAGCTGAGTCAGGACCCTGTCCATCTCAGTCCCAGTGGTGCCCTCAGCATCTGGCAGGGAACAAGTCTCAGTAGTTTAGCATAAATGAATAACTTCGCTTGGGTCTCCAACATCTTGGTATTTAGGGAAGTAACATCTTTGCCCTAGGTTTGTGAGAGAGGGAGCCGGTTGCTCATTTGGTCGGGTGGTTGAGAAGGGCGTCTGTACCGAGGCTCAGCCTCAGGCAGTCCCTTGTGTCCATAGGGACTGCTACCTTTTCTACCCTGAGGGTTTCCAGGAAAGGAAGTTTCCAGGAGTGAGATTTGTGGGTCTCCAGCTCTTGGTGGAAGGGATGGGGCTGCTGGGCCAGGGCTTCTGAGAAGACACCAGCTCTAGTTTCAGGAAGCTGTTCCTTGTCTGGGAACCTGCCTGGCCCTGTGCCCTGTACCCAAACAGAAGAAGCAGCCTGAACCAGTCTGTGTAACTGAGAGGCCATGGAGGGAAAGGGCTGCAAACAACCCCCAACCCCCACCCCCAAACTGTCACTGCCAGGTCAGGAAGGCTCACAGGCAGCTCCTGGGTGCTCCATAGTGAGACTCTCACACAGCATTCTTTAAAGTCTGTCAGCTGCAGACTTTGGGATCTGGAGACCCCTAATAATAGGGTTCACTATACTGGGAGCCACAGGGGAGCTTTCTTTCCTTCTTTCTTTCTTTCTTTCTTTCTTTCTTTCTTTCTTATTCTTTTGGTTTTTCAAGACAGGGTTTCTCTGTGTAACCTTGGCTGTCCTAGACTCACTTTGGATGCCAGGCTGGCCTCGAACTCACAGTGATCCGCCTGCCTCTGCTTCCCAAGTGCTGGGATTACAGGTGTGCGCCACCACGCCCTGACTGCTGGGAGCTTTCTTAGTGCCTAAGTCCTACATATAGCTGACAGTGACAGCGACCCCACTCTATCCACAGGGACTCCAGACAAGGACAGCCAGGCCCTGGGCAAAGACTGAGTCTAATACCAGCAGAAAGCTTGGTTTCTCAAGATAGCATTTTTATATAGCCAGGACTGAGTCCTGGGATTATAGCCATGAACCGCCATGCACATCTTTACAAGTTTCTTTTTGTTTGTTTGTTTGTTTTTCTTTTCTTTCTTTCTTTTCTTTTCTTTTCTTTTTTTTTTCCCCGAGAGAGGGTTTCTTTGGGTAGCCTTGGCTGTCCTGGACTCACTTTGTAGACCAGGCTGGCCTCGATCCGCCTGCCTCTGCCTCCCAAATGCTGGGATTAAAGGCGTGTGCCACCATGCGCAGCCCAGCCGCTTTATGGGTTTCTGAAGGCCAGGAAACTCTACAGCCAACTGGCAAGGTAGGGGGCTTGCTCCCCGACTCACAGGCACCACCTGCAGGGGCTAAGAGCATCAGAGTCGTCATCCCTGAAGGATCAGGCTGAGCTAGACACTTTGTTTCCTTTGTCCTACCTATACAGACAACCAACACCAATAAGTACTTGCCTAGCACCGAGGAGGAAGCCGAGGACCGAGGACTTTAAGTTTGTATCAGCCTATGTAACAAGTCCCTTTTTCAAAAGAAAAGGCAGGGGCTGGAGAGATGGCTCAGAGGTTAAGAGCACTGGGTTGCTCTTCCAGAGATCTTGAGTTCAATTCCCAGCAACCACATGGTGGCTCACAACCCTCTATTGTGTGATCTGACGCCCTCTTCTGGCCTGCAGGTCATTGTATATATAATAGGGTCTCTCTGTTCTTGGGTGAGGGGAGGGGAGTCAGCCACAGGATGGCATGAGTGTCTCGCTGGGTGACAGGCACTTCCAGGAATGCCCAGTGTGGCAGTGTCAGTGATGGTTGTCCCCAACCATGGTTTCTACCCTTAATCGAGCAGTGTCTGAAGCCAGGGTACTCTTAGCAACCAAAAGGGTTGGTACTTTATTTTTGTTTATTGGTTAAGTCAGTCTAGACAGGGTTTTCGTCCCAGAACCTAGAATATTAAAAGAAAACAGCACTTCTACTGAGTGCAGATAGAGACGGGGTAGGAGAAACAGCCACAGATACTTGGAGGCTGGGGACAGCGCAGGGGCCTGTGGCTCCCAGTATAGTGAACCCTATTATTAGCGATCTCCAGATCCCAAAGTCTGCAGCTGGGGCTTTGATGGGTTGCCTGGCCTGTGCCTGTTAAGGGGGTGGATGTGGGAACGGGGTCTTCAGAGTGGAGAGGACCCTCATTCTGGTCTGGTCCTCTGTCCTATTCAACCTGAGTCTTTTTTTTTTTTTTTAAAGATTTATTTATTTATTATTGTTTATACAATGCTCTGCTGCATGTACACTTGCAGGCCAGAAGAGGGCATCAGATCACATCGTAGATAGTTGTGAGCCACCATGTGGTTGCTGGGAATTGAACTCATGACCTCTGGAAGAGCAGTCACTGCTCTTAACCACTGAGCCATGTCTCCAGCCCCAGCCTGAGTCTTTTAATGCTTGGGACATCCGGCCTGGTCTAATCCTAAGGGCTGCAGCTGGTCACCAAGGCCACGTGAAATGGAAAGGCAAGTTATCTGAACAGCGTTAGAAGAAGGCCTAGGAGGCGTCTGCCTAGCAGAAAGGCACTAGTAATGGCTCAGGAGCAGCCACCTGTCACATGCCCACCGCCATGGGCAGGGGGTCCAGCAAAACCAGACAGTTCAGGACTTGAACTCGAGGCCCGGGGCAGTGGACTGGCTTGATGAAGACACTCTCTCTTCCACAGGGTTAACTGTGGAAGGCTGACCAGGAGACACCAGACGCATAGAACTCCATCTGGCTGGGCCAGTCGCCATCTCCATCTCCGTTGCCTTCTCTGTCCTCATCAGAGTCATCATCATCGCCACTGGACGCACCACAGACAGCGCCACCTACATGGGCCGGCTGCCCTGGAGAGCCCCTGTACCGCTCCTGCGCCTCCTCCCTCTGCTTCTGGGCGGCCAGCTCTCGGTAGCAGAGGCTGCAGACACGAAGGGGCTTGGAGGAGAGCCGTGGCAGCAGGAAGCGCTCCCTGGAGCACTCAGCACACACCACGAACCCGCATTTGCGGCAGTGGTGACGCCGGGTGAGTGCCGAGAAGCGTGTCTGCGTGCAGCGCATGCAGATGTCCGTGGCCTTGTCAGGGATCCACGGCGCTGCGTGCTCCGTGGTGGGCTGGCGGCCCGTGGCCAGCAGCTGCCTCCGCACACACTCTTCGATGTGGCTGATCCACTCCTGGCGCTCCGTGGTGGAGGCTGCAGACACCACAAAAGACTTCTTGGCGGTCTTGATCATCCAGCGGTTCTTGGCCTGCAGGGTCTCGGGCAGTGGCTCCAAGGTTACCTCTTCCAGGGGAATAATATGCTGGCTTCGGTACTTGCGTTTGCTAAGCACAATACTGCCGTATACTAGGATGTCGTTGAAGAGGAAGAAGATGCGTGGCTTGGCCTTCTTGCGGCACTCCTTCGTCAGTACCCCCTCGCCCAGGAGCACACGGCCGGGTAGGGCCAGCGGCTGCCCTGAGGCCCCAAAGCAGCTCTCCACTGCTGCGATCCGCTGGCTGTTGATCTCCGTGTTTGCCAAATGGTCCACCATCTTCTCAGTGGCTAGCCTGTGGGAGGCAGACAGGGAGGCTATCAGCTTGCTCACCCCCCTCCCCAAACCAGACAAACCTATTAACCCACTGCGCTTTAGCAAACCCACCCAGCCTCCCAGGCAGAGAAACTGAATGTTTCAGAGGCGGACCTGACACAGGAGGTGAAGAAATTATTGGGTGTGTGTGTGGGGGGGGGGGGGACGGACTCTCTAGCAGGGGACTGTGGAATGCAGCCAGCAGTGGGAAGACAGCCATGAGGAGTTAACTGGAGGAAGAGCCTTGGGAGTGGAGCACACCTCAGGCATGCTCCAGGGGCAAGGAAGCTGGAATAGTGAGTGCACCCCAACTTCCATCGGCTGTTCCAGAGCAGTCTGTGCCTGGAAGAACGGCGGGGTGGGGGCGGGGGGTGTACATACCGAACAGTGTGTGTGGGACGTGAGTGTCTGGGATCCAAACCGAGCACAGAATCTGCCATCCCTCATTGTTCTGGGTGGCCGAAGCTCATCCGAGGGGCCGTGAATTGAGTGCTACCTCTGAGCCAATGCTGACTTTATCTTATCATCCCTCACACGAACCCCAGGCAGGTTAGAAACCCCCCACCCGCCCCCATCTTACGGGAGAAAAACAGACTCTAGTCTACTCAGAGGGAACGCAGCTCACCCTGCACCACGGCCTCTGTGGAATGTAAGGCCCACTCGGGTTCTCTGCTGGTGTACTAGGCTGTAAACACTAGCAGAACGCAGCCTAGCTACCCTGGGCTGTCCTCACCTACCCTTCTAAAGCCCGGCATACTCTGAAGAGCACGCAGAGGTGGCCACTCCCTGATCCAAAGCCTCCAGGCCACTCGCCTACCCAGTCATCACATAAACTTTTTATGCTCAACACCAAACCCAGTGTTCCCTGGGCTCTTTCCTCTTAGAAACACTATCTAGCCAGTTTGGCTCAAATTCCAAATCCAGTCTTCATCTCTGAACCTCCTTCTTTCCTTCTTTCCTTCCTTCCTGTTTTCTTTCTTTTGGTTTTCCCTGCATTTACTTTATAGACCAGGTTGGCCTTGAAATCAGAGATCTGCCTGCCTCTGCCTCCCCTGAGTGCTGGGATTACAGACATATACTACTGTGCCTGGCAAAGCTCCTCTTTCTTTTTTTAATTTTATTTTATTAATTTATTCTTATTACATCTCAATGGTTATCCCATCCCTTGTATCCTCCCATTCCTCCCTCCCTCCCATTTCCCCCTTACTCTCCTCCCCTATGACTGTGACTGAGGGGGACCTCCTCCCGCTGTATATGCTCATAGGGTATCAAGTCTCTTCTTGGTAGCCTGCTATCCTTCCTTTGAGTGCCACCAGGCCTCCTCATCCAGGGGACGTGGTCAAATATGAGGCACCAGAGTTCGTGTGAAAGTCAGACCCCACTCTCCACTCAACTGTGGAGAATGTCCTGTGCATTGGCTAGATCTGGGTAGGGGTTTGAAGTTTACGGCCTGTATTGTCCTTGGCTGGTGCCTTAGTTTGAGCGGGACCCCTGGGCCTAGATCTGCCCATCATGATTTTCTTCTTAAAGCTCCTCTTTCTTACATAACAAATTTCTCACCATGGTACAACTGGAAGACACCATCTTGCCTTGCCTGGAACAGGACATCCATATTGGCCCTGGTCTGTGACCAGTTTAGCTCATAATTTCTTTCAGAAAGATTCTCTAGTATCCTCATCTCAGGCAGCTCCTTCCAGTGACTGCAAACTAGTCAGAGGTCAAACACGGCTCGGAGCCCATTTTTATAAATAAAGTTTTATTGTAACATGGGCCATGCACATTCATGTATACGGTACGACCAAAGTAAGTGACAGAGTCATATGGCCATAAAACCTGAAATACTTGTAGAAAAGTTTACTGAGCCTTTCGGTAAGACACCATCCTAGTTTTTTTGTTTCCCTTCATAGCACTTATCAAGACCTAGTCGTGGGGCTGGAGAGATTGCTCATTTGGTGAAGAGCTTACCAACCAGCATAAGGACCTGAGTAGATCTTGAGTTGCCATGTAAGAAGCCAGGCGTGGCGGTGTGTGTTCTGCGGCTGCAGAGGTACAGACAGGAGGGTCCTTGAGGCTAGCTGGCCAGTTGACCTAGCTGAATCTGTGAGTGCCAGGTTCAGTGAGAGACCCTTTCTCAAAAAAAAAAAAAAAAAAAAAAGTAGAGGGGCCTATACTGCTTTTCCAGAGGTCCTAAGTTCAGTTCCCACCTCCCAACTTCCCTAACTCCAGCTCCAGGGAATACAGTACCCTCTTCTGGGTTCTATGGGCACTTGCATATATCCACCTGTGTTGGCCAGTCTTAATGTCAACTTGACACACAACTAGAGTTATCTGAAAAGAGAGAACCTCAATTTTTAAAAAAGTATTCTTTTAAAAAAATATTTATTTATTATGTATACAGTGCTCTGCCTGCATGTATACCTGCACGCCAGAAGAGAGCATCAGATCGCATTATAGATGGTTGTGAGCCACCGTGTGGTTGCTGGGAATTGAACTCATGACCTCTGGAAGAGCAGTCAGTGCTCTTAACCGCTGAGCCATCTCTCCAGACCCAGAGAACCTCAATTTTAAAAATTCCTCTATAAGATTCAACTTTAAGGCCTTTTCTTCATTAGTGATTGATGGGGGAGGGCCCAGCCCGTTTGTGGGTGCTGCTACCCCTGGGCTGGTGGTCCTGGGTTCTCTAGAAAAACAGGCTGAGCAAGCCAGGGGAAGCAAGGCAGTTAGCAGCACCCCTCCACGGCCTGTGCATCAGCTCCTGCCTGCAGGTTCCTGCCCTGTGTGAGTTTCTGTCTTGACTTCCTTTGACGATGAACAACAATGCGGATGTGTAAGCTGAATAAACCCTTCCCTTGCCAACTTGCTTTTTGGTCATGCTGTTTCATTGCAGCCATAAAAAAAAAAAAACCGTATGGCATCACCCATACATGTATACACATAAGTAAAAAGTAAAATAAATCTTTAAGAAAGCAAAGGCGTGGTAGTGCACGCCTTTAATCCCAGCACTCGGGAGGCAGAGGCAGGTGGATCTCTGTGAGTTTGTGGCCAGCCTGGTCTACAAAGGCGAGTCCAGGACAGCCAGCGCTGCATGGGGAGGGGGCGTGGACAGAAAATGAGGAAGACATCGGATATCAATCTTTGGGCTCAACACACACACACACACACACACACATACACACACACACACACCAAAACAACAACAAAAAACCCTGGTGTTTTCCTGTCTAGTCACTGCATGTGTGCCTTCTATTGCTCCATTCAGTCCTTAGCTCCAACAGAACAGAAGCCCTTTCTTGCTAATGGCTATATGACAATTCTTAAACCTGTGCTATGCAGCCGGGCTGTGGTGGCGCACGCCTTTAATGCCAGCACTCGGGAGGCAGGGGCAGCTGGATCGCTGTGAATTTGAGGCCAGCCTGGTCTACAAAGTGAGTCCAGGACAGCCAAGGGTAAAACAGAGAAACCCTGTCTCGAAAAACTAAAAACAAAAAACAAAAAAACAAGACCAAAAAAAAAAAAAAAAAAAAAAGCAAAAAACCCCCTGTGCTATGCGACAGTAGGTGCCATGTGCACCAACCCCTCCTTGAGACGCAGCTTTTACGTATTGCGCAGAAGCAGGAGCAAGTTGACTTCTTACCACACATGCAGCCACCTGCTCACACACACACACACACACACACACACACACACACACACACACACACACATGTTTCTAGGTCACAATACTCTGGTTCTGTGGGAATGGGAATACTCTGTGGGTTCTATGAGGCTGCCCGTGGGAATCTGAGGGTGGGGGATGGGAAGGGTGGGGCCCAGCCAAGAGAAACTGAACCTCCTCCGGCCTAAGAAGTGCTGCCCACAGCACCTGATGTAATGACTATTTTTAGTTTGCTGATCTTGGCTTCAGACTTTGCAACCCCAAGCCATTATGCCACCTGATCACCAGCTCTTGGCTGACGGACAATCCGACACACTCAAATTGTGTCCCTTAACGTGCCAGCATCATACCTCTATGGCCACCAGGCATTGTGCTAGAGGCCAGTGTGGATACCGCCTCACTGTGAAGAGGCCAGAATGGCCAGGGCCGGGAGACCCAAAGGCGCAATGGCTTATGGGTAGCAGAACCAACTGAACCCTTCAGGAGCAGAGGGAAAATAAAAAATAAAAACCAGGGTCTTGGGTTGGAGCTATGGCTCAGTAGTTAAGAACACTTGCATTTAAAGTGGGGGTGGGGTGGGCTGGAGAGACAGCTCAGAGGTTAAGAGCACTGTCTGCTCTTCCAAAGGTCATGCGGTCAATTCCCAGCAACCACCCAGTGGCTCACAACCATCTATAATGAGATCTGGTGCCCTTTTCTGGCATAAAAGTGTACAATGCAGGCAGAGCACTGTATATGCAATAAATATTTTTTTTTTCTAAAGAGCATTTGCTGCTCTTCCCAAGGACCTGAATTTGGGTTCCAGAACCCGCACTGGGTGGCTCATAACTGGCTGTAACTCCAGCTCCAGGGGAGCTGGCATACTCTTCTCACGCACGTGTGGATGGATGGATGGACCGATGGATGGACCGATGTGAGCAGTGCTAGGATGGTGGGTACAACTGAAATGCCACTTATACAGAAACCACACATTTCAGACTGTTAAAGAAGTCCACCAACAAGGAAAGGCAGATCTCACCGACGCTGGAAGGCTCCTACCACAGACATGACAGTGACAGCCAGAGTGGGAAAAGCGGAAATGCTGTGTGCCGCTGCTGGGAATGTAAAAAATGCTACAGCTGTGGGCTGGAGAGACAGCTCGGTGGTTCCGCTTCTACAGGGACCCAGCTTTGATTTTCAACACCCACATCAGGTGGGACAAAGTTACCCGTAACTCCAGTTCCAAGGGATCTACATACATGTGGCATACATACATAGAAACACACGTATAATTAGCAAATACATCTTTTTTTTTTAAAATGACATAGCTACTGTGGAAAACAACCTGAAGACTCCTCTAGAAATTAAAGATAGATTTACCACACACCTTTCCCACTCTGGGTCTACTTCCAAAGGGGCGGGAAGGGGTATCTATACACGCATACTGTGTGTTTACTAAAGCCAAGAGGCAGAAGCAACCCAAACGCCCATCGCCGAGGTACTCACGGTGGCCAAGAAGGAAATGTGATCTGCAAGCAGGAACTAAAAATCCAGACCCAACCTGACTTCCTAAACGCAACCTTAGTGAAATACGATCACCGTCAGGCTAATGCATCTAAACTATATTTACTCTCTGGCCACTCACACATTTAAAGTGCACGAGGCACCTTGCGCACGGATACGCCTGACAACCACACAGGCTCTGTCCGATGCTACCCTTCGTGTCCTGTTGCCCACTGAGGAACAGCCATTAAGAGAGGTCTGCCCGCCCCCCGCAACCCCCCCCCGCAAACCCCCCCCCCCCCCCGCCCCAACTCAGGAAGGAGTGAGACACAGGGATAAGGGGTCAGGTTACGGTGGGGCGGGCGGGGAGGGGGGTGGGGGAGGGGGAGGTAGGCAAGGGCTGCCTCGCAGGTCCACAGGCCAGCAGTGAGTAAGGGAGTACTTACTCCAAGGGGAGTAAGGGAGAGGCACCACCCAGTGGAGTCACTGAACGTTTTGCAATCCTCCTCCGGAACAGGATAAGGAAAATAAACCCTCGGGTACCAGTTTTCTCAGCACCTGCTGTTTGCTAGGCGCAGTGTTTTAAGCACACCAGCATGGCTGACCTAACTCAGGGAAAGCATCAAGCCCCGTCACAGTCAACCACCCTAGAACCTCGGCTAGTAGCCCAGTCTCCATATAAACTCGACGCCAAAACACTGGCCCAGGGTGCACCTGGGAAGATGAGACGGGAGGCTATAAGGTAAGAGCTTTTCTCAAGAAAACACACACACACACACACACACACACACACACACACACACACACACACACACTCACTCACTAGCACAGCAACATGGCTCAGAGAGTAAGGGTGTTTATGGCCAAGACTTGACTGTGAACTCCACGCCTGGAACTCACGTGATGAAAAGGAGAGATTGACTCCCGAAAGACACTCCCTCCTGCACATTAAACAAAACACCCCCTCCCCCCAAAAGCCCACACCCAAACTCAGAAGTTCTTAAAATCCTGTCCGTGTGTAGTCTTTTCTCCTACTTCCTGACCTTCCTATCATTTCTCACCGCGTAACACACGGGGAGGCCTGTCCCAGCCCTCTTGCCACAATGCCAAACCCCCTCATTGCTTGGCGGCGGCGGGACGGGCTTGGCCAGGTCCCAGCAGTGCTCAGGCAACTGGCCGGGCCACCTTAGGGAGCTCTGAAGGCTGACGTGGGCAGGGTGCAGAGCAAACGAGGCCTTTCAGCTTACACAAACCGCGGGGGATCCTGACCCCCAGCACTGATGGCCGCCCCTCCTCCGCCGCCGCTAACCCTGTGGAATCTGATATCGACTGTGTTCAAATTCCAACGCCTGAGCCCTCTGGGCGAGCGAGTGCACACGTTCCTGAGTGACCAGGAACGGTCGTCTCCCCTCCTTCTGAGAGCTGGCGACACCTCTCTTCAGGTGCTCCCTAAGAAGTCTCGGCCCTGTCCCACCCCAGTAACTTCCTACGTCAAGAGTCGCAAACTCAAACTCTACAGGACCCGACGTCAGAGGCCCGCAGAACAGATCCTCCCAACTCCAAGGCGTCTCCCAATGGAGTAGGGCAAGAGACCCTATGGAGGACCCTCCCCGGGCTCACAGCTGGCGCACAGCCCTGGGACTCAGTGGCCCTAGAGTCCCTGGTGTCAACTGCTCCCCAAAGTCCCCCGCAAGCCAGCAATCAGGGGGCGCCCTCGCTTCCAGTGGAGCCCCGAGATGCGCATTCCCCGGCCCACCACGACCGACAGCTGCGGCCATGGCAGGGTGGATGGAGGGCGGGAGGGGAGCGCTTCCCCCCGCACCGCAGGCTGCTTACCTCCCGCGGGGACCCGCGCGCACTACAGTGGGTCCGCGTAGTGTCACCGCTCGCGTCCGCCAATCCCCGCGCCGTCCACGCCTCCGGGTTCCAGCTCCCTGATCACGCCCCTCCGAGGGCCGCAGGGCCAGTCGGAGCCCTGGCACGCAGGCGGAGGCGGAGCCGGCCCCAGTTCTTCAGAAATGTGCGCGGGCGGGCGTAGTCGAACCGCCGGACGGCGAGCCGGTGTGCGCGGGTTCTGTGTGGCGTCACCGGGCTGATGACTGCCTGGTCGGAGTCCCTGTTCCCAACTTTCCTGGCCGCCACGCTGAAGACATGAGTAGGCGCGGGTCCGGGGCGGAGGCACGCGCGACACGATGGTGGGACCGTGGGCTCTCAGATGCCCCAGCTGTCACGTTGGCGACCTCTTCTCAGCAGCAGTGACGCTCGTTTTATTGAAAACCGACAAAGCTTTATATTTTTCTTTCCTAGTTGGAAAATGTCGAAACACAAGAGGGGGAAATAGACGAGTTTAGTGGGCCTCACAAAGCTCCAGCATCAACAGGTCAAAGTACCCCCCACCCCACCCCTGGCTGCTGGGGACACTCAGAACTCAATTCTGAGTGTCTGCTTTTCTGTCTCGCCTGCCCCCATGTGCATCCTCTTCCACCCTCTTTTTCTGGTTCCCCAAAACCATTGAGTTGGATCCACTCCCACACTTTGCACCCCTCCCCCACTCCTTTGTCATTTCAATGTCACCTGCTCAGAGAGGTCTCCTTGGCCCCAAAGCAGCCCTACCTCATCCATTTCCCCTTCCTTCCTTCCTTCCTTCCTTCCTTCCTTCCTTCCTTCCTTCCTTCCTTCCTTCCTTCCTTCCTTCCTTCCTTCCTTCCTTCCTTCCTTCCGTTGTTGTTAGCTCTCTATGCAGACCAGGCTGTCGTCCTTCAACCCCTCGAAGCCTTGGCTCTCTCTCCAGAGCACAGGGCTAATGTCAATAGCATTAGTTTGTGTTACCAAACTGGTTAAATTGAACAGGGCCTAGCTGTGGTTAGCCTGGTGCCTGCTGGGCCAAGAACAAGGCAAGAAGGGACATGAGGGTTCAGAAAGGGCTCGTGTGGCCCTCTGGTGTTGGTGTTAGGGGCAGACCCTTACCTAAGCTGGGTCTCCAGCCTTCTGTCCCGTAACCCCTACCATCACCCACAGCCTTACCCCCGTCAGCGTTTATTGGACATTTCTTTTAGGATTTGAAATGTGTTTAAACGTTTACAAAGTGCACTGCTGTGAACATTTCAGACCTGGAGAAGTCACATAAAAATGGAGACTTTTGGTCTCTTCCCCCCCCCCCCACCTCTGCCATGCCTTGTACCATCAGTAGTGGGATTTGAACTCAGGGCCTCACATACTAGACAAATGCTACATCGATGAGATATAGCCCCAGCCCTGATTTTAGTTTATCTTTAATCGGAAGATTGGGGGGGCCTGGACGGCACACGTCTGTGATCTCAGAACTCAGGAGGCTGAGTCAGGAGGACTGAGTTTGAGGGCAGCCTGGGCTACATAATGAGACCTTTTCTCAACAGATAAAGAATTTGGAAGCACTGGCCCATCTCTCTGCAGCAAACTATCCCCTTCAGATTGGGGCTCATATTCTTTCATCCAACACAGACCCCACCACTCTCTGAGGTCTCCCCTACCCATGAATGTATCCCAGTTGGAGTTTTGGTTGGTGTAGCCAAACTCTCCGCTGCCCGGAGGAAAGAGATGGGGTCTGAGGTCCCGTAGGCTAGGTCGTAACAACTACTGGAGTTTTAAGACAAAGTCTGCCTCTGAGTTTCCATAGCTTAGGCTGGGCCAGCCATCCACACTCACCAGGGAAAGAGATGAGTAATGTCAGAGGCAGGGAAAGAAGATCCGAAGACCGAGGGGGTCCCCAAGCCAACACCAACACCCCACCCTGCCCCCGGAGCAGTGCTTAAACCCAGGTGCCCATTTCACATATCAAAGTGGATGCTGGTTGCCAGGGGGCTCCCAGCATTTCTCAGGGCCTGTTACAGAGTCCTCTTGGCTTGTATACCTCAATGCCTACCTTAAACTCCCCAGCTGAGGTCTGGGCTAGGCTTCCCCGCTGTCTCTTGGCCGCTGCTCCTGGTTGCAGCTCTCCTGGCCCTTTGGCTTCTGGTTCTTCCGTCTTCCCTCTCCCCACACGGCCCTGTTCAGTCAGGGGGCCATTTTCACCGTGGACTCCTTCGGATGAGCCCACCTGCGTCCTCCCTCGCATCTATAATATCTGCATATTTACAATAAACCTTCTCCTCTACTGTACGTAGGGACTTCATGTCTTCATTTCATTTTAATTCACAGATAAAGGCGTCCGGTGACCTTCTTAAATGTATCTTCAGAGCACTGACGTGAGCTTTAGGTTTAAGTAGACGAAGAATTGCTGAGCCGGGCTGTGGTGGTGCACACCTTTGATCCCAGCACTCGGGAGGCAGAGGCAGGAGGATCGCTGTGAGTTCGAGGCCAGCCTGGTTTACAAAGCAAGTCCAGGACAGTCAAGGCTACACAGTGAAACCCTGTCTCAAAAACACCAATCAATCAATCAATCAATCAATAAATTTTAAAAAAAGATTTGGGGCAGAGGTGAGAGGATGTCATGATTTTAAAGCAGGTCTGTCACAGACCATTGTCCCAGAATATCTGGGATCTTCGCTTCCTCCCTGAATCCATACATTTGGGACAATGACTACAGACCTCCTGGGGTCTTTTGAGAGGTTGCAACAGGACATTGTAAAAGCTGAAGGGAAGATGCTTTCCCCGTGTGAGTGCCATGAAAGAGATTAGATCTTTCTTGTTTTCAGGCCCAGGGCCTTTGGTGGGTAACAAGCCTGCATGTGGGGTAAGCAGGTGAACTGACCTCAGATAAAGGAATGCAGGCAGGGCAGGCTGCTGGTGGTGTTCACCTTTAATCCCAGCACTTAGGAGGCAGAGGCAGGAAGTTCTCTG
Source organism: Acomys minous (assembly GCF_964271855.1). Lineage (NCBI taxonomy): Eukaryota > Metazoa > Chordata > Mammalia > Rodentia > Muridae > Acomys > Acomys minous. Next base: position 1,458,998 of record NC_140502.1, on the reverse strand, counting down.
TGAGTTCAAGGCCAGCCTGGTCTACAGATGGAGCTCCAGGACAGCTAGGGCTACACAGAGAAGCCCTGTTTGGGGGGAAAAAAAAGATAATAAAAGAAAAAAAAAAGAAAGAAAGAAAAGAAATGCAGGCAGACTTGCTGGGTTCATCTTCTGTGGGCACAAGTGAGGAGCCTGTGCTTTTCAGCAGAGGCAATATTCCAGTCCCAGCAAGAAGCGCAGACAGCATACTGAAAACGGCAGCCCAAGTGTACACACTGCTTATGTGGAGGTGTCTTCAAGCTGAGTCTTTAAGGCCGTGTTCCATGGCTGCCTCAATCTCCTGGTCTCCCTCCCCTACCTCCTTAGCAAGGAGGAATGTCACAGGGAGGAATGCAGGTGGCACAGGATGGGGGGGGGGATGGGGGGTGGGGGGTGGGGGGTGGGGGGTAGGGGGGTGGGGGGTGGGGGGGAGGGGGGTGGGGGGTGGCCCTGTGAGGGCAGAGCAGATTTGCGATGGCACCTGCATCTGATAGACAGTGGCTGCCTGGAGGAGGGAGACCAAAAGACAAGAGGAAGGAGTAACTGTTGATCCTGGAGTCAGGAAAACTCCTCCTGCTTTGTTCCACTGGGGACTCAGGCCCACACTCAGAACTGTCTCTGCCGTCTGAAGTCCCATCATCCCCTGCAGCTCCAGGGCCTGGGGCCGGAAAGCCCCTGGAGGCTCCTAAACTGGTCATCCACCACCCACCCCTTCCCAGCGGGCTGGCTGTGGGTGGGGAGCTCGAGTGGAGGGCTCCCTCCCACTTCCAAGGACGAGAACAAACTGGTGACTCAGGAAAAGGCAGAAGTTGAGTCAGCCAAGCCACAGCTATGGAAAAAATGAAGTTTCCTGGAGGCCTTTTCTGCTTCCTTGGCTAAAAAAGTCCTTTCTGGGAAAAGCTGGTTTCCAGACCACAGGAACCAAGGAGTCAGGGAAATCCCGGGATCAAGAGGCCCAAGCTAGGTTTTTGGTGTTGTTGTTGTTTGTTTGTTTGTCTTAAAATCCCTGTGTGAAAAAAAGCCGCAAAGAATTATCTTTGCCGTGTTTAGCAAGTTCTGTTTGCACAGCAAGCACTGTGCACCTAATAGAGTGGTAAAGGACCTGGGTTCCGTTACAGGAAAAAAAAAAATGTAAAAGAACCACTAACACACCTAGGGGTTAAAGCAAAAAGCAAAACAAAACACAAAAAACCAAAACAAAGCAAAACAAACAAACAAAAAAACCCCTTAATTTTTGAGAGAGCCGGAGAAGGGCCTTGTGGGTGGACACTTCTGTGCAAGGCCCTGGGTCCCGTGCCAGAGCCACATAAAAACCAATTAATAGTTGGTAAAGCCAAGCCAGGGTTTGGCAAACTTTAGCGGTGAGTATTTGGGGCTTAGCAAAGGGGTCACCGGGGGACCAGCGCTGCAGCATGAAAGCAGCCTGGATAACACAGAGAGACAAGTACGAGCAGGGTGCCGATGTCTAATTTACTATAATTTTAATGTATTATGGAACATTCTTTCTTGTGCTGTATTTTCATTCTAACCCCTTTGAAAATGTGGTAACTACTCTCGGCTGGCTCATGGCTCTGTGGGGGAGGGAAACAAAGACGTAGACTCAATTCAAATTTAGATTAAATGAATTTATTATTACTGATAGAAGAAGTGGGGGAGGGGGTGTTTAAGGTGAGATTTTACACTTGATCTTAGCCAAAAGGCCGAGAATTGATCGGTGTAAGGTGAGGTTTTAAGGTAGACATCAGGAAGGTGTATATTACCTATTCCAGCTAGTCCTGAAATCTACAGCTGGGTAGGAAAATTGTTCTGCTTTCCTCGGTTGTTTCTTACCCCTCCCCCCCATATAGTAATAAAAGACCATTTCGACCTTTCCCCGCAGGGAAAAGCAGATTTTACAGAAGCAAAGCTGTCAGTGCCTCCCAGCCGGTATCTTCTTCTTATCTCACCTGCAGGCCACTGGGATCTCCCAGGCTTTCTAGAGCAAAAGGTCAACAGCCCTTACTTAAGTTTCTTTAGTCATCACCAGGGACCTGTGTAAATGATTACCCAGGCCTGCACACTGATGGTCTTAAGACCAGGATGGAGCAGTTCATTTCTGGGCAGGCAAAAGCACAGGGCCATCAGATTAGGCCTGGCTGTCATGTCCTCACACGATACAAAAACAGGCCTCCATTGCTCGTGATTTTACTATTCTGGGTCAGTATAAAAAGTTGAGAACGAAGCGTATGGCATATGCCTTTGGTCCCAGGGAAGCAGAGGCAGGCGGATCACTGTGAGTTCGAGGCCATCCAGGTCTACAAAGTGAGTCCAGGACACTTTTTGGTTTCTTTAAAAACTCAGTTGCGGCTGCCTAGCACGCTGGAGGAAGAGACAGTGGGTCACGACAGTGGATCTCTGCAAGTTCGAGGCCAGCCTGGTGTACAGAGTGAGCTCCAGGCCAGCCAGAACTACACAAAGAAGCCCTGTCTCAACTGCCCCCCCATCCCCCACCCCCAGTCCCACCCAGTTATGTCATGTAAACAGGTTTTGTTTTAATTCCAAGTGTGGGGGTTTGGAGTTGCTTTCAGTTTATCCACACAGATTAACTGTCTCGAGAGGGGGCATGGCCTTTGCCAGCTGCAGATAATTTAATTCTGAGAGGGTATAAATCTCACAAACACACACACACACACACACACACACACACACACACACACACACACACACATGGGTCATGCTTCCAAGTAAGAAGGCTGCTGGATCAGCTGGGCTGCTGGATATACTGAGATTGGTATTTCCCCAAAGAACCCACCCTAACCAGCCGGAACTAATTCTAAAGAGACCTGTGTCCCCTTTTCCTTCTAAGCCTCTAGTGTGGACGGGTTGGCGGAAGGGAAGTAGAGGTGTAAGAAACCTTATTAAAATAGATAGTAAAAAGTGACTATACAAAAAAAAAAAAAAGTGACTATACCTATAGGAGGATAGTAAATTTTAGGTCAGCCTAGGCAACTTGGTGAAACTGAAAAACAAAACAAAGCCAAGGACTAAGGCATGGCTCAGTCCATGTGCCTAGCATGAGTAGGGAATAGGGGCCTGCGTTTTGTCTCTAGCTCATGAGTAGGATGAAGGGAAGAGAAAAACAGAAGGAAGGAATGTAAAAGCAGAGGCCCCACTCTTGTAATTGACAGTGCGGTAAAGCTGATTACAGCTATGCACAAAGCCCAACCCCTTGTCCCTACCCACTTTGTCTGGAAAGTCTCACTGTGTAGCCCTGGCTGGCTTGGTACTCAGTATGAAGACCTGGGGTGGTTTTGAACTCATAGAGATCTAATTGCCTCTGCCTCTGGAATGCTAGGATTAAAGATGTGTACATCACTCCCCCTCCCACCCCCCATATTTAAGCATAATAAAATAAAATAAAATAAAATAAAATAAAATAAAATAAAATGAGTCTCAAGAGAAGAGTTCAAGAAAAGCGGTATAAAGCCAGGCTGCGCTGGCAAACCACACCTGTGCCCACCCAACTATGGTTGCACAGGGTCCCACCCCTCACCTTTGTGAGGCAGAAGTATTTCTCTTTTCTTTGTGTGTTCTCCCTGTGTGTGTCTGGCTACTGTGTCCATGCTCCCAGGCTGTCTCACATCAAGGATTTCCCCTCGAGGCCTCAGCGAAGCCAAGGGAAGAAAAAGAGAAATGAAAACAAAGAATGCTTTTCAAAAACGTGCTCCAGATGAATGGAGGCCACGCCACACAGGTAAAGACAATCTTCAGAGGGCCAGACACACCTAACTGCTCAGATAAAGCCATGAGGTCTGGTAGCACACTTCCCAAAGGCCCACCTGGGCCATCCATTCATTTCACAAACAGCATGGGGCAGCCCTTAGGATCCCTGCCTGGCTTCATCGGAGATGAATGAGGCTGTCTCTGGCCTTGGGGAGTATGGTGGTTTGAATAAAAATGGCCCCATAGGCTCATATTTGGGGGAACTGCTTAGGAAGGATTTGGCTCTGTGAAGGTGTGGGACTAGAGGTAGGCTCTGAGGCTTAAAAATCACACACCATTACCTGTTAATCTCTGTCTCTCTCTCTCTGTGTCTCTCTCTCCTCTTCTTTCTCTGTCTCTGTCTTTCTCCCTCACTCTCTCTCTCTGTCTCAAGCCCCTGTCTGTCTCTATCTCTGTGTGTGTCTGCTTCTCTCTCTCTCTCTCTCTCTCTCTCTCTCTCTCTCTCTCTCTCTCTCTGTTTTTATTTCAATACACAAGCTCTCAGCTACCGTTCCAATGTCATGGCTGCCTGCCTGCTACCATGCTCTCTGTCATGATGGTGACGGATTCTAACTCTCCGTAATCACAAGGCACCCCCAAGTTAAATGCTTTCTTTTATAAGGTGCCTTGGTCAACACACACACACACACACACACACACACACACACACACACACACATCTTTTTCTAAAAAAAGGTGCCTGGAGTAGCCTACAAAAACAACCAAACAGCGGTGGTAAACAGTATTGTATTTTAAGTCACCTGCTCAGCTTCCCAGAGCTCCTAGCGTATTACCCACTCTTTGCTGTGTTGGGGGAGGGGACAAGGTACAAGGTGTTACAAGCAACCTTTGTCTTTGTTGCTGTTTTCTGAGACAGGGTCTCTCTGTGTAGCCTTGGCTGTCCTGGACTCACTTTGTAGACCAGGCTGGCCTCGAACTCACAGCGATCCACCTGCCTCTGCCTCCCGAGTGTTGAGATTAAAGGTGTGCGCCCCCAGCCACCACACCCAGATATCTTTGATATTCTGGTGCCTGTGCAAAAGGATGTGATCATCTGTTAATTCAGGGCAGCGTTGCTTACACTAGACAGCCAGAAACAACCCCTCCACACACACACACATGGGGAGGGTAAACTGATTCATGGCATGTGTGTACAATAGGAATAGCCCACTGTGACAAAAAGAGGGCCAGATATTGTGTCTGACATGGAGGACTTACTTCTAAAATATGGAGTGAAAAGATACACTGATGAGTGAAGGCAATTGTGTGTGTGTGTGTGTGTCTATATTATACTACTGGGAGTTGGCAAGATGGCTCCATGGGTCATGGTGCTTGCTCCCAAGCCTGAGACCTGGTGGAAGAAGAAAATCAACTCTCACAAATGTCCTCTGACCTCTACATGGATGTTGTGGCATGCGTGTAACCACGAAAAATAAAATCAGTAAATAAATGTTGGTTTTTTTGTTTTTGTTTTTTTAATTACTGCTGTTTTGAGTGGTTGCCTCTGAAAGGGCAAGTGGGTGCCCTGGACCTGTGAGAAGAACAGCTTCATTGTCTCCTGTGCCTCCCAGGGAATGAGAATAGCTCATGGAACCTTGGAGACAACGTGGAAATGACACGATGTGACGTCTCAGAATTCCTGTATCCTTTTATGTGTATGGTGCTTTGCTTGCATGTCTGTCCGTCTGTGCACCATGTGTGTTCCTGGCACTCTTAGAGGCCACGTGAGGGTTTTTGGATCCCCTGAAACTGCCGTGCAGTTTCTGGGACCCAAACTTAGGTACCAAGAAGCAGGTACACACCTCAGCTGTCGACACAATAGGGTGTGGCCTTTAAGGTGAGGTCACAAAAGTCCCCTTGGCTCTTGCCCTGCTCTCTTGGCTCTGGGGGAAGATAGCTTCTTACTCATGACAATCCTAAGGAGCTTTATAGAAAGGCCCCTTGGGGAGAAAAAAGGGCCTCCTGCAGACAGCCAACATTCCTTGCTGGCTATGTGAACTGGCCACTGTTCTCTCTGTTTTTTTTTCTTATCAGTTAGTTTTTGTTATAATGTAACCTAGTCACCTGGGAAAGGGGAACCTCGGTTGGAGAATTGCCTCTATCAGGTAGATCTGCCTCTGACCATGTCCTTGCCAAACTGTCATGACTGATGGATTTGGGAGGGTCCAGCTCACTAGGGGCAGCACCATTGCTATGCAAGTGGTCCTGGGTAGTATAAGAAAAGCCAGCTGAGAATGAGCCAGTGGGTAAGCAGAAAGGCATGTCACACTGTGGGCTTCTGTCCCTGCCCTAACTACCCTCAGTGATGGATTGTGTGACCTGGCACTACGAGCTGAGGAAAGAATCCCTTTCCTCAGCTGAATTGCTTTTGGTTAACGTGCTCACCACAGCCATAGAAAAAGCAAACTAGAACCTTGCAGGAAGATGGTCCAGTTCCAGAAAGTTCTGGGTGACTGCAGTCCAGATCAGCATTTTCACAGGGCGGGGGGGGGGTCTTCTGAGAGAGACGTTGTGACAGAACTAAGCCACTAAATCCATCCAAGCCACTTCCCCTTTCTCCTGATACCCAGAAACCATGGGCTGTCACAAATGCTCCGTGGTTCCTGACACAAATGGCTCATGGCTGAGCTCCTAAAGAGGAACTGCACTCTCGGACCAGGAGCTGTGGAAGAGGGTGTGTGTGTGTGTGTGTGTGTGTGTGTGTGTGTGTGTGTGTGTGTGTGTGTGTGTGTGTATTAGACAAACCTGTTCAGTAGATAGACTCAAGCCTAAAGGTTTTAACTAGTTGCCAGGAGACCCCACAGTCCTCCACCTGACCTCCCCCCCCCCCCCCCCGCATTTTGGCTAGTGCATTGGATTTTTAAGAAATCTGACCTTGGCATTTAACAGAATCATTACAACCACACTGTTGACGATTCCAAGTGGCAAAGGCATACAGAGGAGCCGTGTTCACAGATACTGCTACAGGAAGTGTACACGGGCACAAATACCTTGGAAAAGCCATTTGGTCCTGTCCGCTTGAGGCTTAACTAACCTTCAGAAATGCTGCTGTTTAGAGGAAAATTCAGAAGGGGACTGGCGAGATGGCTCTCAGTGGTAAAGAGTACTGGCTGCTCTTCCAGAGGACCAGGGTGTCGGTCCCAGCATCCACAAGGTGACTCACAATTGTCTGTAAGTCTAGCTCCAGTGGGACCTTCTGACTTCTGGCCTTCACAGGCACCAGGTAAACAAGACACAGATGCATACAAACACCAATACACATAAAAAAAAATTAATATAACTTGGGAATCAAAATTTTAAAATAGTGTCATTTATAATACTTATCATATGAAATATTTAATAAGTCTAATAATAAACCATATTCCAGGTTTACATCTTTCTGGGTGTTTTTGTTTCTGTTTTTGAGACAGGGTTTCTCTGTGTAACAAGCCGTGGCTGTCCTGGGCTCTCTTTGCAGACCTGGCTGGTCTCGCGTTGAACTCACAGAGATCCACCTGCTTCTGTCTCCATAGTGCTGGGATTACAGACATGCACCACTGTGCCTGGTTTGGTTTGTTTTATTTTTTTTTAATTTTTATTCTCCTTTATTAATTTATTCTTGTTACATCTCAATGGTTATCCCATCCCTTGTATCCTCCCATTCTTCCCTCCCTCCCATTTTCCCCTTATTCCCCTCCCCTATGACTGTTCCTGAGGGGGATTACCTCCCCCTGTATATGTTCAAAGGGTATCAAGTCTCTTCTTGGTAACCTGCTGTCCTTCCTCTGAGTGCCACCAGGTCTCCCCCTCCAGGGGACATGGTCAAAGGTGAGGCACCAGAGTATGTGAGAAAGTCATATCCCACTCTCCACTCTACTGTGGAGAGTGTTCTGACCATTGGATAGATCTGGGTAGGGGTTTAAGGTTTACCGCCTATATTGTCCTTGGCTGGTGCCTTAGTTTGAGCGGGACCCCTGTGCCCAAATCTGCCTATCATAATGTTCTACTTGTAGGCTTCTAGGACCCTCTGGATTCTTCTACTTTGCCATTCTCCCATGCTTCTCTCATCTAGAGTCCCACTAGAATGTCCTCCCCTGTGTCTCAGTTTCCTGGTAGGTGAAGGCTTTCCTGGGACATGCCCCTTGGGCTAGTATGCAGATATAAGCGAGTATATACCATTTGAGTCTTTCTGCTTCTGGGTTAACTCACTCATTATGATCATTTCTAGCTCAATCCATTCAGCTATTAAAAACATGGTTTATGTTTTAAACAAACAGAAAACATTGATAAAAGACATTCAAGAGGGGCCAAGTAAATTGAGGAGGTGTCGTATAGTACAGACTGGAAGACCCCACATTGTTAAAATTTCCATCCTTCTCAATTTGAACAGCATATCCATCAAATATCAGCTTTACCCAAATCCCCAGCAAGAATTTATTTACTGGGAACACCAGTTGATTCCAAACTATGTGGGAAGTAGAATCACTTCAAGAAAGAGGAAAGAGGCCGGGCGTGGTGGCGCACACCTTTAATCCCAGCACTCAGGAGGCAGAGGCAGGCGGATCACTGTGAGTTCGAGGCCAGCCTGGTCTACAAAGCGAGTCCAGGACAGCCAAGGCTACACAGAGAGACCTTGTCTAAAAAAAAAAAAAAGAAAAAAAAGAAAAAAAAGAGGAAAGAGGGACCAGAGAGAGGGCTCCGCGGTTAAGGACACTTTCTGCTGCATTCCCAGGGCACACAAGGAAGCTAGCATTTGCTTTAATTTCAGGAGATCCAACACATACAACTCTTATCTGTGTAGTTTTATTTTGCTTTGTTTTCCTGACAAGGTTTCTCTGTTTTAGCTCTGACTGACTTGGCACTCATTTTGTAGACCAGGCTGGCCTCGAATTGACAGCGATCTGCCTGCCTCTGCCTCCTGAGTGGTGGAATTAAAGGTGCGCCACCATTGCCTGGTTTATGTAGTTTTTGTTTTAAAAAAAAGACAAAGACTGACTCACACTGACCTTTCTCTAAAACTACAGTTATTAAGATCTTGCAATTATTTTTCTTATTTTCTTTCTTTCTTTCAGTCTTCCCCTCCTCCTCTCCACACTTCCCCTTCCTCTTAGTGGTCGATGTAGAACTCAGCTCTTCCTTCAAAAGGAAAGAGGGGCTGTTTGTTCTGAGCCAAATGCTAGTGACCTCGGCCCCAAAGCACAGATTCAGGTTAGCCTGAGAGGCCTGCTCCCTTACAGAAGTGTCTGCCTAACCCTTTTAATTCTGACTCAGGGCTGAAGACTCAGAGATAAATCATCATCTTTGTGGTTTTTTTGTTTTGTTTTGTCTTTTTTTTTTTTTTCTCCGAGACAGGGTTTCTCTGTGTAGCCTTGGCTGTCCTGGAGTCACTTTGTAGACCAGGCTGGCCTCGAACTCACAGTGATCCACCTGCCTCCCGATTGCTGGGATGAAAGGCGTGCACCACCATGCCCAGCTGGGTTTTTTTTTTTTTTTTTGGTTGTTTGTTTTTACTTTTTAAAAATATTTTTTATTAATTTATTCATATTACATCTCAATTGTTATCCCATCCCTTGTATCCTCCCATTCCTTCCTCCCTCCTGCTTTCCCCTTACTCCCCTCCCCTATGACTGTGACTGAGGGGGACCTCCTCCTCCTGTATGTGCTCATAGGGTATAAATCATCATCTTAAACTCAAGTCTCCCTGACTTCTAGGAACAACAAACCTGGACAATTATCCCGAACAGGGAGGCTGCAGCCTGGGCCAGAAGTCATCACCTCTCAGAAGGATGCCCTGGGGCTGACAAGGTGATAGCGATCAGGAGATAAGGATTTCTTTGAATCTGGTAGAACCAGAACAGAAACAAGGACCAACCAGACCACAGCTTCACCAGACCGGTTCTTCCTGCACATCTCTCATCCTCTGGCCCAGTTCTTTCTGTGTTTAAGCCCGAAGCTCACATTAATATTCCTGAAGATGGATGCTGCAGTACTGGACCCATTTATCTGTTCTTCCCAGTGCAGCCATGTTCAGTACATCTCTTCTCTTTCCTTTTCGAAATTGCTTTGCCTGTAAAAATTTTTCCACACTTGTATGAACCTTTGTATATTCGCATTTGTATACATGTTTGCACATGTGCACGTGTGTGAGCATCTCCATGCCAGAGTCACACGTGGAGATCAACAGGTTGAAGTGACATGCATCCCTCATAGGCGCATGCATTTTTTCCTTTTATTTTTTTATTACTTATTAATTCGTTCATATGACATCTCAATTGTTGTCCCATCCCTTGTATCCTTCCATTCCTCCCTCCCTCCCTCCCTCCCTCCCTCCCGCTTTCACCCTATTCCCCTCCCCTATGACTGTGACTGAGGGGGACTTCCTCCCCCTATATATGCTCATAGGGTATCAAGTCTCTTCTTGGTAGCCTGCTATTCTTCCTCTGAGTGCCACCAGGCCTCCCCATCCAGGGGACATGGTCAAATATGGGGCACCAGAGTTCATGTGAAAGTCAGTCCCCACTCTTCACTCAACTGTAGAAAATGTCCTGTCCATTGGCTAGATCTGGGTAGGAATTCGATGTTTGCTGAACGTATTGTCCTTGGTTGGTGCCATAGTTTGAGGCGCATGTATTTTAACACTTCATTCCCAGTTGGTGGCACTGTTTGAGGGGAAGTTATGAAACTTTTAGGGGTAAAGCTCTGAAGAGAAAGTACATCGTGGGGGTGGGCCTTGAGAGTTTATAGCCCCGCCCCTTCCGGTTTGCCATCTCTGCTTCCTATGTGTGGTGCTGGTGTGATCTTTCAGCTTCGTGCTCCACTGGCTGCCACCCCTCCCCGCCATTATGGCACTCTTCCCCTGGAAGCATAAGACAAAAGTCAACTTTCTTCCTCTCGTTGCTTTTGGTCTTGGTCAGCACAAGACACTTTGGCTTTTTGGCCCCCAGGATTCCATCCCTTCATAGTCACAGAGTTATTGTGAGCCATCCAGTGTGCGAGACTTAACATATGACAGTCGGGGCTGGAGAGTTGGCTCAGTGGTTAAGAGCACTGTCTGCTCTTCCAAAGGTCCCGGGTTTAATTCCCAGCACCCACATGGCAGCTCACAACTGTCTGTAACTCCAAGATCTGGCACCCTCACACCAATGCACATAAATTTTAAAAAATTAAAAAAAAATATATATATAAACAAAACAAAACAAAACATGTGACAGTCCCCACAGGCTACGCTCAGCTGTCGGCATCTCCTCAGTGGGCCATTTAAAGCGACAAGAGTTAAAGGCAGAGCTGGGCGATGGTGGCGCACACCTTTAATCCCAGCACTGGGGAGGCAGAGGCAGGTGGATGGCTGTATGTTCAAGGCCAGCCTGGTGTACAAAGTTAGTCCAGCCAAGGCTACACAGAGTACACAGAGAAACCTTGTCTCAAAAAACCAAAAAAGAGTGAAAAGCAGAAAAGGGAGATGTGTTCAGGGTGGCACACTGGGCAGAGAAACAGGTTCATTCACGCCTGAGCCCATCTTCCTGGAGTCCCGAAGTGAGGAGGGCGCGAGGCGTGCAGCGCTAAGCAGTCCTGTTCAACAATCCCAGCGGGCATGCCCTCATCCTTAGCTCGTTTGGATCCAACTGCAAGGTGGTCTCACTTGTTGGAACTGAGTAAAATCTCTTTGTAGGGGCAAGTTCCTCTTCTGGTTGGTCCAGATTTTGGCCTCTCCTTCCTCCACGAGGAGACTCTTGGGGGAAATTCCAATTTCCTGGAGTGTTTTGTTTTAATACCTGGCAGCCAAAGCGAGGGGACCCACGTAGCTCCCTTTGGACTGTCTTGGCTCCTGCCAGGATGAGTCCAAACGCAGATGTGGCTTCTTTAGACTGCCTCAGTTTACACAGCTTGGACAGCATTTTGTGCTTTTTGATTCCTATCTGGTCATCAGAGAAGTGTGTGTGTGTGTGTGTGTGTGTGTGTGTGTGTGTGTGTGTGTAACAGTTTAGTAAGCTAGAATTTCAAATAAACAGCACACTTTGTGTTGAGGAAGGAGTGTGGGCACCATAGATGCACTAGAAGGCTTTATTCTGTTCTATGGAGAAGTGAGGAGGGAAAAACCCGGTAAAAGCAGATTCCCCCCCTTATTTGGAAGTCTCTGCTGACACGCAATGCAGGTAAAGTTAAGGGATATTCCTTAACAGCCTTCTGTGGGTAGAAGTCAGCACTTCCTTCTTTTCCTAAGCTACTGGAGGTAATGTGTCAACTAAGGGTGCAGGGAGGGAGCTTCACCCCAGAGCTTCCTTCCCAAAAACCTTAACAGACAAAATTGAATAAATACAGAGAAACAAATCGGCAAAGTCAAAGGCAAGCGCTAAAGAGAGCCTCCCAAAAGATACAGCCCAAAATAATACACCCTAAAACAATACACCTCAACCTCTCATACCAAAAGTAATCAAATACAATCAGAAGAAAGCAATAAAAGGAAACACAAAATGGACAGAGGATTGTGACACGAAATCAAGGGCAAATAGCCTGCCCAAAACCTGCCAAAGTTGGGTGCAGGGTTCTTTGGTTTTGTTTGTTTGTTTGTTTTAATTCCAGCATTGAGAAAAAAGACAGGAGGGTCTTAAACTTGAGGCTAGTTGACATAGTGAGACCTTGTGTCAAGGAAACCTACCAACCAATTAATCAAAGAAACTGAAAACCCTTTTCAAAAGGAGGCATCTTCTGGGCCGTGGTGGCGGCGCACGCCTTTAATCTCAACAATTGGGAGGCAGAGGCAGGCAGCTCTCTGTGAGTTCGAGGCCAGCCTAGTATACAGAGCTAGTTCCAGGGTAGCCAGGGCTACACAGAGAAACCCTTTCTTGAGAAAAACAAACACCAAAAACGGAACAAAATAAAAAATTCTATGGGGCTGGAGAGATGGCTCAGTAGTTAATAACACTGGCCACTCTTCCAAAGGACTTAGGTTAGACTTCAGCCATCTGTATCTCCAGTTGTAGGGGGTCTAACACCTGCTTTTGGCCTCTTCATGCACATGGTGTGTGTGTGTGTGTGTGTGTGTGTGTGTGTGTGTGTGTGTGTGTGTGTGTTGGCAAAACACACCTAACATAAAAATAAGTAAATATCAAAAAAATTTTAAAGAAATAAGATTGCAGGCTGAAGGTACGGCTCAGAGGTTAAGAGTACTGGCTGCTCTTCCAGAGGTCCAGAGTTTAATTCTCAGCATTCACATGGCAGCTCACAACTTTCTGTTCCAGAGGATCTGACACCCTCACACAGACATACATGCAGGCAAAACACCAATGCATGTGAAAAATAAATAAAATAAAATAATAAAATATAAAAAAGAGTGCAGAAGTGAGCATTACCTTTAACACTCAAGGTAATAAGAGAAAAAACAATATGAAAATTTGGGGAGAAAACTCATTTATGCATTTCAGTTATGAAAAAGTAGAAAAACGGCAGAGGTTATTAGTGATTTTGGGTGTCCTGGTTGGTTATGTTGTCAACTTGACACAATCTGGAGTTATTTGGGAAGAGGAACCTCGGTTAAGAAAATGCCTCCAGCTGGGCACGGTGACACATGCCTTTAATCTCAGCACAAGGGAGGTGGAGGCAGGTGGATCTTGTGAGTTTGAAGAGGTTTATGAAATGAGTCCAAGACAGCGAGGAGTCTGTTACACAGAGGACCCATGTCTCAGAAAAAACCCAACCCAACCAACCAACCAAACCACCACCACCGCAATCACCACTGCCACCACCATCATCACCACCGCCACCACCACAACCACCACCACCATCTGCGGGAAGGATTGTAAGCTTTGTCACAGGTGAAAGCAGTCTCGGCGGGCTTTGCCCTTGGACACACCACGGATACTCCCTGAGATTAACCTTGAGATAGACAGGGTGGAGCCATCCTGGGCCTGGAATTTAGGAAGCAGGTGGGGGACACACAACACTCCACCTGGATTATTGTGTTTCTAATTGACCCTCGAAAGGAGGAGGAGATCGGCCCTTGCACGAGAGAGACAGACAGGCAGAGAGGACAAGAGGGGCAACAGGTTCAGACTGAGCTTGAGCGCACGTGGATGGGGAAGAGGATCAGCAAACAGGCCAGACCAGCGCGCAGGCCAGAGACACCTAGGGACCCGTCCCGTGGAACGGATACCGGAAGGTTCACTCTCGTTTCCCTTTAACCTGTTTTCCCTCTTATGTAAGATAGTTGGGTTGTATAATAAAGTTTAATTGTTAAGAAACAGAGCCAACAACCATTACCATCAACATCACCACCACTACCACTATCACCACCAAAAGTGTCACCACCACCAACAACAACAACAAAAAAGGAAAGAAAAAAAAAAGGAAGGAAGAAAGCAAGGGAAGGGAAGAGAAAACACCTCCATCGGACTGGTCTGTAGGAAAGCCTGTTGGGCATTTTCTTAATTGACAATGGATGGATGGGAGGCCCCAGACCATTGTGGGTGGTGCCTTCTCTGGGCTGGTGGTCCCGGGTTCTGTAAGAAAGGAGACTGAGCAAGCTGTGGGGAGCGAGCATCCCTCCAAGGTCTCTGCATCAGCTCCTACCTCCAGGTTCCTGTCTTGACTTCATGCCCTGATTTCTCTCAGTTACAGAGTGTGATCTGAGAATTATAATGTGAAATAAACCCTTTCCTCCTCAATTTGCTTTTAGTCATTGTTGTTTTTGAATCACTTGTATTATTATTAGTATTATTATTATGACCGGCTAGCAATCAATTAAGACACAGACACTTGTTATACTTTAAGATAGCCTTAGTTAACCTGGGATAGGGCAGACATTAATCCTCTGAACTATTTCCCATAGTGGCGCAGGTATGGGATCCCTGGCCCCATGTTATCTGCTTCTAATGACGTCTATCAAGCTACCTCCCATCCATAATCCCAAATACTTGCTAATGTTCTTCATCTGGGCTGGATTCTCCATCCACGCCAGCCATGTGCTTCTCCATCTAACCCATGGCGGCCTTCCTCTCCTCTCCTTAGGGTCTCTGTCTCCTCCTCTCCCAGTTCTTCCCAGGATTCCTCTCTCTCTCAGCCTGGGAACCTTAGCCACACCTATCTCATCTGGCCTGGCCAGGTGGGATGGCTTTTTATTAATCAAAAGGTGGGTCACAGAGACGCCAAGCAGTAATTAGCATCAAAATACATTAGACCATCCCCCCCCCCCCAAGTCATGGTATTTTATCACAGCAATAGGAGCCTTAACTAAGACACTGTGGCTTCTTTGGAGTTTTTAGTTTGATTGTTATTTGTTGTTTTTCGAGACAGGGTTTCTCTGTGTAGCCTTGGCTGTCCTGGACTCACTTTGTAGACCAATCTGGCCTCCCGTGTGCTGGGGTTAAAGGTCTGCGCCACCATGCCCAGCTTGTTTTTAGTCTTTTTAATAGAAGAAAATATTTTTTATTAGAGTTTGAAAGAACAACCACCGGCCGGAAAGCTATAAACCTTGGCACCTGCTTGAAGAAGGGAACTAGAAGAGGAAAAGAGAACGCTGTGCTGTTTGTCAGCAGTCATGTGGCAAGCAAGGACATGGTGGACAGTGGAGGAGGTGATCCGATTCTAGGAAACAATGAAAAAAAAACAAAACCCCAAAGTATGCAGGAAAGCACGCAGAGGCATTGGACGGCATCCAAAGGAAAGGAGATGGAAAGAAGGAAGGAGGAGGAGAGAGAGGAGGAAAGTTAGGTTTTTCTGAGTAACTCAGAGAAGCGGGTTGGGTGAGACTGATGGAAGCGACCTTACTGATGAAGAGGCTTCCAGGAAGGGCAAGTCATTACCTCACCAACAGGGTGTGGGAAGGGAGTGTGCTTTAATCCTCAAAAACTAAGTGAAGTTAGAAAAGTTTACTTTAACAATATATTTGCAAGTGTCCAAAACTCTAAGGACCACCAGAAATTAAGTCACTCCACTAAAAAAAAAAAAATTAAAAAATTAAAAATTCAATTTTCTGAGAAAATGTGTGAGTGCTTGATAAGTCATCCTTCTTCTGACACTTGATCTTGCTTCATGCCTATAAGAACCATGTTTGCAAAAACAAGCATTTGATTACTTTTCCTAAATTGGTGATTTAGGAAACCACTCTCTTTGGAAGTACAGATCTGTCTGATTTTGTAACCCTTGGCCTATAGTATTTCTTACTGCATTGTTTATTTGCTTAAGATGAAATACTTTTGCATGGTTTGCTTGAGCTCTATTTTCTTTCCTTCTTTTCTTTTCTTTTCTTTTCCTTTCTGAGACAGGGTTGGCTGTCCTAGACTCGCTTTGTAGACCAGGCTGGCCTCGAACTAACAGAGATTTGCTTCCCTCTGTCTCCCTGAGTGTGTGCTACCATGCCTGGCTGAACTCTGTTTTCATTTAATTAAAAAAATTTTTTTACATTGAGTTTTGCTGTATAGCTGAGGCTGGTTTGGAACATAAGTTCCTTTCTGCCTTGACCTGCAGAGTGCTGGGGTTACAAGCATGCACTGCTAGCAGGCCCATCTCTCTCACTGTCTCTATCATCAGATGGCGCTCACAGGAAAGTGTGGGGCTGGTCTCTCTCAGGGAAAAGAAAGAAAGAAAGAAAAAGAAATCCATGTTCAGCCCACAGATGAATGTTAGAATCACTCGGGAGTGTCCAGAACAACTCCAAACCCCAGGCATCTCAGAAGTTAAGCCAGAATCCCTGCATCATGAAGCCAACATCTATAGTAGATCAATTAATACAGCCTTCATCAATCCTCACTGCTGTGAGCCTGTAGTGTGGTGCATGCCTGTAATCCGAAAGCTTGACAGACTGAGGCAGGAAAAGCATGTATTCAAGGCCAGCTTGGGCTGCATAGTGACATGCTGTCTCTGCAAACCAAAGGCTGGGAATATGGGACGACTCTGGGTTACACCCCCAAGCACAGAAGAAAAAGAAAGGAAGGAAGAAGAAAGAGACAGGGTCAACCCCAAGTAGACATGAATCAATTTTTCTGTCTTGCTGTTAAATGGATGGCTCATGACTCCAAGATTTGTGTTTTCGGAACAGTCATGCCTTACCATCCTATGTCCCCTAGGTCTCCAAGATAACCAAAGCCATGCACTGAGGCATAGACAGGACCAAAGGCCCCTCCAACCAAAGCCCAGATATCAGAGGCCTAGATGCGTCATGACCTGCCATGAGATGTTACGGGCTTCGAACTCCGAGGGATCTACCAGCACAAAGGCTAGCTCCCTGCAGGGGTTGATCTACCAGCACAAAGGCTAGCTCCCTGCAGGGGTTTGGGAAAAGTCCACAATGCTGGTGTCATCAGGCACTTGTGGGTCACTTCAAGGGTCCTTGGTTGGCCAGACTGTTAAGTTTCAAAAACAGCTAAAGGTGCCTATTTAACATATCAAAGTGATCCTGGCTTCCTTCCAGGTTCTCCCAGCAACCCTCAGTTCCCTACCTGTTAGATGGTAAGGCTGGCATACCTCAACTCTGAACTCTCCAACCCAGAGGCTCTTCCCTATATAATCCAAACATTTTGTTTACTAGGCCCTCTTTGTGTGTGTGTGTGTGTGTGTGTGTGTGTGTGTGTGTGTGTGTAGCCTTGGCTTTGCAGACCAGGCTGGCCTCGAACTCACAGCGATCTGCCTGCCTCTGCCTCCCGAGTGCTGGGATTAAAGGCATGCACAGCCAACCACCACCACGCCCAGCCCTAGGCCCTCTTTTGTATCCTTTTATACCTTTGGACTCCTGGCTGCTGTGATTGGCTCCCTTCTCTCCTTTCCCCTTCCCCTCTCTTCACATGGTTCAGGGTCATGACCACTCATGGGCTCCCCGAGATGTATCTACCTGTAGCTATGCTCCCCCACAGAGCTACAATAAATGTTCTCCTCAACCATACCTAGGAGCAGTCGTGTCCTTTCTTTTCTTTTTTTTTTTTTTCATTCACAAACTGGCCTCCAAGGAACTTCCACTGACCACCCGACCAAGCTCTGTGTCTCAGCATGCCAAGAAGTCAGAGTGTCGTGGGCCAAAGCCTCCAAACTGGGCATCATGAATGACATCTCCGTGTCTTGTCATTTAGAAAGCAGGGGTGAGGGCTGGAGAGATGGCTCCATGGTTAAGAGCACTTAGTGTTCTTCCAAGTTGAGTTTCTAGCACCCACACCGAGTGAGTTACAACTGGATGTAATGCCAGCTCCAAGCATGCAACACCCGTTCTGACCTCTGTGTGACCTTGCACTCGTACAACACATATAAATTCATACAAGCATCCATGCAAACACAAATAATAAACACATCTTTTTAAATTTTAGCAGGGCAACAACAATTTATGGGGATGAGATAGGTCATGGGATAAAATATCAGAGTGGATTGTGGAGATTCCAGACTCTATTTTTTCTTTTTTTTTTTTTTTTTTTTTTTTTTTGGTTTTTCGAGACAGGGTCTCTCTGTGTTAGCCTGGGCTGTCCTGGACTCACTTTGTAGACCAGGCTGGCCTCGAACTCACAGCGATCCGCCTGCCTCTGCCTCCCGAGTGCTGGGATTAGAGGCGTGCGCCACCACGCCCGGCTAAGACTCTATTTTTTCTAGTTTTGTCTCCATCACATGTAGAGCTGGAGATCTCCAGACATAAGGAGCCCCGTGCCAAGCTTGCCCCAGGAGCAGCCCCCAACCAGGGAAATGGCAGGTAACAAATGCAGAAATAGAACTGTGCGCCTAATATGCCACAGAACATGTTAGAGCAGAACGTGACTCCTACCCCTAGTCTTCCCGGCCTCCCCCTCAAAAAACTCATGAAGTCATCTACAGTGTCTTTTCCATTATGACTTTTGTGGGCAGTCCTCCCAGTTGGCCCTCCAGGACTTGCTGACTTTAACCTGTGGCCATTTGGTGCATCTTTATAATTGCTTTGGTTGAAATTAAATAAAATCCAATCCAAACCAGATAAGTTAAAAAAAATAAAAAAAATAAAGAAAGAAAGAATTTCATGGACTCCCGTGGTGGCTTGCATGAGCTGTCCCCCATAAGTCTCAGACATTTAGAGTAGGTGGCTTTTAGGGGAAGAGTAAGAGGCCGTGGTCTTGCCTGAGGAAGCAGGAATTATGCCTTCAGGGGCAGCCTTTGGGGTTCCAAATGACCCACACGATTTTGACTTCCTTCTCTCACTACCTCTTGCTTACCTTCTGAGATGTGAGCTCTCAATGTCTCTGCTGTGTCTTTTCCCTCTGCCATCACGGGCTCTACTCTACACCTCTGGGACCCTGTTAAGAACGTCCTTCTGTAAGTTGCTTGATCATGATGTTTTATGACTGCAATAGAAAAGTAATTAATACCCCGCCCAGTTGGAGGACGAAGGTAGACTTCCTCAGGAAGGGTTTAATTAGGAGGACGCCATAACATGTCCGGTCCTCCCTTCTGTTACTGTCACTTTGTACTGTGCAGCCTCCTTGTTTATGGAAGGTCAGTTATGTCCTTCATAGTTTCCCGATGTTGGCGCAAGCATTACCCTCCCTCAGGCTGCTGGATAATAGCTAGAAAGGAAAGAGTTGTTTCTATCTGGTATCTCTCCCTCCAGTCCCAGGATTCCTTTGCTCAGATTTGACCGCTAGGGTGAGGCTCTATCCGTACGCCAACACTAGGATAAGCCTGAATACTATTGGCCAGAGCTGGCTCACATGTTTCTACACTGGCTTTATCATTACCAAATGGAGTACTATTGTAAGGGAATACCACAGTGATTTTATTTATTTATTTATTTATTTATTTATTTATTTATTTATTGAGACAGGGTTTCTCTGTGTAGCCTTGGCTGTCCTGGACTCGCTTTGTAGACCAGGCTGGCCTCGAACTCACAGCGATCCGCCTGCCTCTGCCTCCCTAGTGCTGGGATTAAAGGCCTGCCCCACCACACCCGGCCACAGTGGTTTAAAAAAAAAAAAGATTTATTTATTTATTATTATGTATACAGTGTTCTGTCTACCTGTACACCTGCACACCAGAAGAGGGCATCAGATCTCATTATAGATGGTAGTGAGCCACCATGTAGTTGCTGGGGATTGAACTCATGACTTCTGGAAGAACAGTCAGTACTCTTAACCACTGAGCCATCTCTCCAGCCCCCCACAGTGATGTTTTAAAAGAAAGAGAGAGAGAGAGAGAAGGGGGGGAGGCAGGGGAGATGGCTCAGTGGTAGTAAAGAGCTTATTGTGCCAGGAAAAGGATCTGAGTTCCTGTGTCCAGGGATGTACTCAGTAGAGCACTAGCTTTGGAGCTGGGCAAGTCCTCAGAACCATTTAAAAGCTGAGCACAGTGATGTACGTCTACAGAACAAGCACTGGAAGAGGGTGGCCCTGGGTTGTACAAGCAAGCTAGCTAAGGATGAGCCTGTGGACGATACAGCGAGCAGCGGTGGTCCTCCGTTGTTCCTGCTTCAAGGTCCTGCTTGAGTCCCTGTCCTGCCTTCCCTCAGTGGTGGACTGTGACCTGCAAAGTGTAAGGCAGATAATCCCTAGCTTGGTTACTGCAGACCACAGAAACTGGATCCCCAAAAAGTATTCTGGGAAGGTGTGTGATATACCCACAGCGTTGATCACTCCAGGTGACCCCTCTACAGTGATCCCACCAGAAGGGAAGAGGCACTGTATCCACCCAAGCCACCATCTGGTGGTTGACCCGGAAGGTACTGGCTACCTGGATCAACACGTAAGTGAGCACACAGACATCCCGGAGTCCTGGAGGATGCTCTCAGGTAAGCAGATGCCGAGATGGCTGTTGGACTTCAATTCTAGGCAGTGGACTGACACAACAGCACCTGCTGTTGAGCTGGCACGGGGTGCTTACCAGGGACCCCTTCCAACCTTAACAATAGCCAACATCCAAGTATGCACAGGAGCCTCAGGACTTGCCTCCAGCAGGCAAGACGGAACAGCAGGGACTTGAACCCATGTTTCTAGTGCCAAAGGCACCCGACAACCACCCAAGGCACACACGGGCAGGGGAGTTTTAGGCCAATAAATAAATCATAAAAATATAATTTAGGGGGCTGGAGAGATGGCTCAGTGGTTAAGAGCACTGCCTGCTCTTCCAAAGGACCCAGGGTTCAATTCCCAGCAACCACATGGCAGCTCACAACTGCCTGTAACTCCAAGATCTGACACTTTCACTCCAATGCACATAGATTAAAACTAAATAAAATATTTAAAAATATATATAGATATAATTTAGAAAGCCAAGTGGCCACATTGTATCAGCTGCCATCAATGCTCATGGCCACACTCTGAGACCTTTGTCCTGCCACTCCACAAGTGTCTAAAGTAGCCAGCTGGCAAGACATCCCCTTGAATGACAGTGGTCTCCCACTTCCTGGGCCTGGCTCCGCCTCTTCCTGAGGGGCCTTCTTAATTGCACTCCTTAAAGAGCTGCTGTTGGCCACTTGTCTCTCCTTTCCACTGCGCTTTTAGGGATGGGAAGAGAACACAGGCAAGAAAGGAAGCATCTGGGCTCAGCTTTGCCACTGAAACCTCAGTCAGTCCTGGGAGGCAAGACTTGAGACATTCAGGGCTGAAACAGCAGGGAAGAAAACTTCTCAGTGCTGTAAACAAGCTATCCCCAGTGATCCCCGGCCCCCCCACCCCCAAGTAAGTCACCCTACTTGCCGTGAAGCTGAGGCCTTGTCATATAAAGATATGCCACTTGTCCTTCATGACTTTACTTCATCGATGGGGAGTGAAATAATTCCCAGAAGCCTGCATCTCCAGTTCTTAAGATGGGAAAATGTGATTTGAGTAGGAGTCATATTCTGTGTGACTTATTAAAAAAAAAAAAAGATGTATTTTTATTTTCTCTCCTCCCCCAACTACAAGGACCACAGGTGATGCCAGCTTCGTTTTGACCGGTAGCTCCTCCCTCCCTCCCTCCTTCGCCTCTCAGGGTCCAGTTTAGTCTGCTCCTCATGTTCAGCCTGGACTCTTCCCTCTGCCTGCTTTCTCCTTAAAATCTACAATAGAAATCTACTCCATACTTTAGGAGTATTCACGCCCTCTTCCTTTTTTTTTTCTCATGGTTTCATTTTTGTCTGCATGTATGTCCTTGCAAGACATGCATGTCTAGAGCCTGCAGCGGCCAGAGGAGAGTGTCAGATCTCCTGGAACTGGCGTTAACGACAGTTGTAAGCCACTGCGGGATGGGTGTGTCACATGGAACCTGGGCCCTCTCCAAGAGCAGCCAGTGCTCTTACCCACTGAGCTGCCTCCCCAGCCCCTTATGTGACACTTTTAAAAGAATCTTCAGGAAATGAGACAGCCTGGATATAAAGAAAACACAAACAAAAATACATTGCAGCCACTGCTTTTTGCATGCATTTTTCGTTTGACTTAAAAAAAAAAAAACAAAAAAACCCAACATTAAAACTAAGAACTTTTGTTCATGCAACACTGCCTTGTTGTCCAAGTACGGCAATACACAACTATAATCCAGGACTCAGGAGCCTGGGGCAGGGGGACTGTGAGTTCAAAGCCAGCCTGGTCTAAACAGTGAGCCACATAATGAATAAGTGATGGAAACCAAATAAATACTACCGAAAACTTCTTTGCTAGGCTCACTGATACATGCCTGTAACTCTTATCTATTTGGAAGGTTGTGGCAGGAGGTTCACAGGTTCAAAGTCAGCTGGGTTACTTAATGAGTCTCCTGTCTCTTCTTAAAATAATGCATAAATCAAGTTGGGTGTGGTGGCACAGGCCTTTAATCCCAACCAGCGCTTGGGAGGCAGAGGCAGATGGATCACTGTGAGTTCAAAGTCAGCCTGGTCTACAAACTGAGTCCAGCAGAGCCCAGGCTATACAGAGAAATCCTGTCTCGAAAAAACAACAAAAAAAAACCACTTTTTTTTAAAAAATTCATAAGTCTGGAGCGATGGCTCAGCTGTTAACAGCACTCGCTGCTTTTGGGGAGGACCCAAATTAGGTCCTCAGTGCCCACACGGCAGCTCACAACCATCTGTGACCCCGGTTTCAGGGGTCTCCATGCCCTTTTCTGGCCTCTGCAGGTACCAGGTACACACGTGGTGCATACATGCAGGCAAAACACTTACATACATAAAGTAAATACATATTTTAAAATATTAGTTAATTAAAGAAAAAAAAACCAGACAAGATTCTTACAATTGTAAATTAGAGAAAAGACATCATAGAATAAGACAGATAGTATATGTGTGTATGTGTGTGTGTATGTATGTGTGTGTATACCAATAAATACTTATCCAAATATACTTTTTAAATTTTCCCAATCAATAAGGAAAGGCAGACAATAGAAAAATGGACAAGGGCCAGAGAGATGGCTCAGCAGTTAAGAGCACTGACTGCTCTTCCAGAGGACCTGGGTTCGATTCCCAGCACCCATATAGCAGCTCACAACTGTCTATAGCTCCAAGATCTGACACCCACAGACATACATGCAGGCAAAACACCAATGCACATAAAATAAAAATAATAAATTAAAAAAAAAGAAAAATGGACAAAAATTCCAAATGATAATAATCGCTGGCACTAATCACTGAGGGAATCCTAATTAAGACACTACTATAATAAAACCCACAGAAATGGCTAAACTTAAAAATAGAAACAATGCCAGAGTAATCCCTGCACTCGGGAGGCAGAGGCAGGTGGATCTCTGTGTGTTTGAGGTCAGCCTGGTTTACAAGGAAAAATTCAGGAGAGCCAAGGCTACACAGAGAAACCCTGTCTCAAAAAACCAGAAAAAGAAAAAGAAAGAAAGAAAACCAGAGCCTAGAAAGAAATTGAAGTGGACGGAAGCCTCTCATGAAGCTCCTCAGTGCAAAGCAACAGAAAGGTTCGTGGGCTTCGGCATCCTCCTCGGCCTCTCTGCAGCATCTCTCCTCCTCGGGGGTGGGGCAGAATCCTGTGGAATGAGAAGGCTGTGTGACCTACTGTGTGACAAAGGGAGGCTGAGAGATTCCATCAAGGCAACCTCCCAACCTAGAATATCTACAGCCTATCTATGAGAAAGAAGTTCTGCTTTTTAAAAAATTTTTTATTTTATTAATTTATTCTTATTACATCTCAGTGGTTATCCCCTCCCTTGTATCCTCCCATTCCTCCCTCCCTCCCATTTCCCCCTTACTCTCCTCCCCTACGACTGTGACTGAGGGGGACCTCCTCCCCCTGTATATGCTCATAGGTTATCAAGTCTCTTCTTGGTGGTCTGCTATCCTTCCTCTGAGTGCCACCAGGTCTCCCCATTCAGGGGACGTGGTCAAATATGAGGCACCAGAGTATGTGTGAAAGTCAGACCCCACTGTCCACTCAATTGTGGAGAATGTCCTGTCCATTGGCTAGATCTGGGTAGGGGTTTGAAGTTTACGGCCTGTATTGTCCTTGGCTGGTGCCATAGTTTGAGTGGGACCCCTGGGCCCAAATCTGCCTATCATAATTTTCTACTTGTAGGTTTCTAGGATCCTCTGGATCCTTCAACTTTGCCATTCTCCCATGCTTCTCTCATCTAGAGTCCCAATAGGATGTCCTCCCCTCTGTCCCAGTTTCCTGGTTAGTGAAGGCTTTCGTGGGACATGCCCCTTGGGCTAGTATACAGATATAAGTGAGTATACACCATTTGAGTCTTTCTGCTTCTGGGTTAACTCACTCATTATGATCACATCTAGTTCAATCCATTTGTCCACAAATGAAGTTCTGCTTTTTGGTGGTCTGCCTCAGCAAGGGAGTTGATGAGTCAGGCGGGAGCCGTGGCTAACACCTAAAGCCTACATATGACATCACAGCCTCAGAGCCTGTGTTCCTCAGTGGTGCCGTCGCTCATAGACACTCTTTGTGACCAGCCTATACCATGATGACCTTCTTTTTTTTTTTGGTTTTTCGAGACAGGGTCTCTCTGTGTAGCCTTGGCTGTCCTGGACTCACTTTGTAGACCAGGCTGGCCTCGAACTCACAGCGATCCGCCTGCCTCTGCCTCCCGAGTGCTGGGATTAAAGGCGTGCGCCACCACGCCCGGCCCATGATGACCTTCTTGCACACTCCCTGGATTAGACAGCTCTACTGTCCACGTGGAGCCCTTCATTACCTGGTGAGCAGGAGCAGGCCCCGGGGCTCAGATCAGATTATACCTGTGACAAGCAAAGTAGGTGCTGGCACAGCTTGAGAGGCACTCATGCTGCCCTGGACCCCTGCAGGACACTGAGGACCTCGCCATTGCCCATGAGCAGGTAACCAACAGGCTTAAGAAGACTTAGGGTAGTGACGTTTCGATGCGTTGTCACAGCCCAGAGCAGTGACAGTGAAGCTGGGATCAGGACTGAGAGACGGAATTGCTCAGTAAGTACCAGGTGTCCAGCTTGACTGCCTGTAGCTCCCGCTGCGTCACTCACAGTGTCTGTCCCCACCAATGGCTCCTGTGAGGTCAACCCAGCCTAAAATGACCAGGACATCACATGATGCCAGCACAGTGACCAGTGGCCAACTGACACTTCCTCCCCACCACTGTCCTTTGGGCGGCTGGACAGTTGTTTGTCTGCTCCTAACATTGCTTCATTTCTTTTTTAAACTGTTTTATTGACATTTATTAATTGTGTGTAAAATAATGGCTATCATTACAATGTTTTCATGACTGTATACTATTCCCTTTGATTATATTCACTCCATTATACTTGCTTGCACCCCCACCCATCCAACTGGTCCCCGGTCTCTTTGAAAATAGTCCCCTCTTCTATGTCATTTCTTTTTTTTTTTTTTTTTTTCTCGAGACAGGGTTTCTCTGTGTAGCCTTCGCTGTCCTGGACTCACTTTTGTAGACCAGGCTGGCCTCGAACTCACAGCGATCCACCCGCCTCTGCCTCCCGAGTGCTGGGATTAAAGGCGTGCGCCACCACGCCCGGCTTCT
Source organism: Acomys minous (assembly GCF_964271855.1). Taxonomy (NCBI): domain Eukaryota; kingdom Metazoa; phylum Chordata; class Mammalia; order Rodentia; family Muridae; genus Acomys; species Acomys minous. The sequence continues at coordinate 1,433,375 of NC_140502.1, read as the reverse complement.
ATGTCATTTCTTATTGTTGCTATTTTTTATTTTTAAATATTTAATTTAATTTAATTTATGTGCATTGGTGTGGGGGTGTCAGATCTTGGAGTTCCAGACAATTATGAGCTGCCATGTGGGTGCTGAGAATTGAACCCGGGTCCTTTGGAAGAGCAGGCAGTGCTCTTATCCACTGAGCCATCTCTCCAGCCCTGTTGCTATTTTTTAAACCTAGACACTGCATGTGAGAATGACTAAAGGTTTTATGGAAAAGAAAAAGAAAGAAAGAAAGAAAGAAAGACTAGTCAGGAATTTGTTTTTAACTAAAGAGTAAGACTTGATGGGAACCAGGTGGTGGTGGTGGTGGCGGCGACGCTGGCGCATGCCTTTAATCCCAGCACTCAGGAGGCAGAGGCAGCTGGCTCTCTGTGAGTTCGAGGCCAGCCTGGTCTACAGAGTGAGTCCAGGACAGCCAAGGCTACACAGAGACAATAACAACCACAACAACAACTAAAGACTTGATGGGGTTTGGCTATCGTCTCATAAATCCACTCTTGGTGTGTAGGGATGAATTTGGTCCACAAACCAGCCCAGAATGTGATTAGATAATTACTCCCTGGAGTGAATGCAAGAGGAACACTCCCAGCGCCTTCTTACTGCTGGAGTGGAAGTCCTCTGGCCCCAGGGGACTGATGCTCATTGGCTATAGAAGCGGCAAACGCCAAGGGGGCTGCCAGGCCTGACCTGCACTCTGTACACCTGTCCCTAGACGCCTGCTCTGTAGGAGCCATGGGTGGCCCTCCAGCTGAACAGGGGTCAACATCATCAAATGAAGGGGAGCGTCCCCAGAAATGAGACGTCACAGCAGAGAGCTAAGGAGCCAGGTGTAGGAACCACACCTAAACAAGCCTTCTTCTCTCCTGACCAAAAGCCGTCCCTGCTCCTCCTTGGGCAGCTTCGTCTCACTAACGCATCCCGCCCCGCAGAGACTGGAGGCTTGCCTCTCTGAGGGCTGTTTGTGGAGTTGGGGATGAAACTCAAAGTTTCGTGCATGCTTCTTTGCAAGAAGATCTTGTCAAATTGCTCCCAGCTGCTCTCTTAAGCCACTCCGTTGCTTGGACCTTGAGCCTTTAATCCTCCTTCCTCAGCCTCCTGCGTAGCTGGGGTTACAGGCCTTCATCACTGTCTCTCAGAAGAACCCTAACTCCATCCAGTTTTCCAGGAGAAAGGGTCCCCTGCTATCCTGTCCTTGACCATACTGGACTCAAAACCAACCAACCAACCAACCAACCAACCAACCAACCAACAAAAGAGGAGATAGTGGCTTTAGGAGAGATTTTGTCATGGTCGGTGAGTGCTGTACCTTTTTGAAAGAGTCCGCAGAGACCTCACTGACCCTTGGCCATGTGAGGTCACTGCAAGACAGCTATCTTAAAGAATAGGGACCCAGTTACCATCAAATCTTAGGAAACTCTTTGACCTAGAGAATCCCAGCGTCCAAAGCCATGCAAAACTTTTTTTTTTTTAATTTAGTTTTTTGAGACAGGGTTTCTCTGTGTAGCCTTGGCGGTCCTGGACTCGCTTTGTAGACCAGGCTGGCCTCGAACTCACAGCGATCCGCCTGCCTCTGCCTCCCAAGTGCTGGAATTAAAGCCGTGCGCCACCACGCCTGGCGCAGAAAGCCTTTTATAAGCTACCTGGTCTGTGGTCCTTCTGTGACAGCAGCCTGAACAGGTGCAGTCCGAGGACCAGGGCAGGAAGACATCCCAGGCTCATGCCTGCCTGGAAGCAAGCTGAAGTAAGGCGACCAGGCATCCTGGTTGGCTGGGGACGCTGGCAAACCTGATCGCTTCAGCAGCTTCGTCGGAGACAAAACAAGGAAGGGAGAGCATGCGCTGAGGTAGATGTGCAGACTTGGTCGCATTTGGAGGACTGGCACTCCTTCTGTTTGCCCTAAAGGGAAGCCTATGAGCGGGCAGAGGAGACTCTGCATCAGGAAGGAACGAGCGGTTTTAGTGCTGAGCTGCTGAGAGGTCTGGACTCAGGTTGAGCTGCCCTACCCCACCCAGGAGCCCCGGAATCACTCTGTCTTCATTAGTTAAGGCCGTGCTTACCTCTTAACTCAGCGCCGCAAAGGAGGGGCTACCACCATTAAAAAGCTCCTGGAATGGGGCCCAGGCGGCTGTCGGGCCTCTCTGCAGAGGAAGCCTGGGCAAGCCTACTGTAACTATCTGTTACGTTAATTAGGATGCGGGATAATAGGGTGTTTGTGGTTATTGCAGTATGTAAATCCTGGAGCAAACTAGGGTAAGAGTGCAGACCTAGTGGGGTTTCCTGCCTTGCAGAAAATAGACTCGGTTCTATCCTGTCAGTGGGCTTTTACTAAGGGGGACACGGATGAGTTGTGACCCACCCGCTGTTGCAGGAGTCTAGGTTGATGGCCTTCCTAGGGCTAGTCTGAGGTTTCTACTAGAGTCTGCTGAGGCAGGGACGGCTTTGGAAAACGCCTCGTCCTAATTTGTTAAACGACGCTGTAGAGATCTATAACTGTGCGGTGAAGCCCCACGCAATAATTTTCCTCTCTTCAGGAGGACCATGGAGGCTTGCCCAAGGTCACAAAAACAAGACAGGTAAGGACGCACTTTTCCAGTGCCACTCAGCTGTGCTCACCCTGGTTCTAGTCTTTGGGACTTCGCAGGCTCCTCGTGGCTCCCTTCCCACTCCCTTTTCCCCTGAGACCTTGGTCACAGGCCTGTCTCCACTTCTTCAGTCCCGAGTCCCAGCTTTTCTTATCTAGCAGCCCATAATATACACGTCTCCCCTCGTAAGCCTAGCCTCCTCCAGGCCACCTGCTTGTGGGTCCATGGAGGTTCAAAGGGAAAGAGGCTGTTTCTGAAGCCTTCCTGTACTCATGCCTCACAACAATTTCTGAGATAGCTGTGTGTGGTGGAATTATGCCTATAATCCCAGCATCTGGGAAACCGAGGCAGGAAGCTCCTGAGTTCCAAAACAGACAGGTCTGTATAGTAAGTTCCAGACCAGTCTGGGCTATAAAGGGAGAGATTCTAGCTAAAGAAAAATTCCAAGCCGGGCTGGAGAGATGGCTCAGAGGTTAAGAGCACTGGCTGCTCTTCCAAAGGTCATGAGTTCAACTCCCAGTAACCACATGGTGGCTCCCAGCCATCTATAATGAGATCTGGTGCCCTCTTCTGGCATGCTGTCATTACATGCAGACAGAGCACTGTATACATAATAAATAAATCTTAAAAAAAAAAAAAAAGAAAAAAAAAAGAAAACTTCTAAGCCAATCAATCAAACAAGCAAAGATAAAAAAGGCTGGGACTATAGGTCATGGTTACAGTGCTTGTCTTGCAGGCTCAGGGCTTGAGTTTAGTTTCTAGCATGGCAAGCAAACAAACAACGAAACCCGTGTTTCTGTGTGCCTCCAATGCTAACCTTGCTCTAGGCTACAGACAGTCCTCACAGGCCATAGCTAACTCCTCACTGGTGTTATGGTGCTTGTCCTGGTCTCTCTGGTCCACCCCTCTGCTCTTGCCTACTCATCCCTGGCTTCTCTCCCGCCCACCCACAGCCTGAAGCGTCCAATTATCTACTTAGGCCCTAGTCCTACCCCATGGTAATTTCCCTGCCTGCCCTACTCCAGTGCAGATGTCTGGCCTCATCCTAAGGTTACTTCCCAAAGGACATAGGCCTGTTTTTCCCCTGTCCCACTCCATAGTCACGTGGCCCCCTTCTCTGCTATTCACTGCCTCACCCGCTAAATTGGGAGTGACCTACGGGGCGGGGACCAGCAGATTCAAGGTGACCACACCCTCGTGACTGGAACAGTGCTGACCTCCTGGTCTCCAGAGGTCCAGGGTGTAGCAAGAGCCAATGTTTTGAGAGCTGGCAGGAGATAATAAAATCATGTATTTGGGCCGGGCATGGTGGTGCACGCCTTTAATCCCAGCACTCGGGAGGCAGAGGTAGGTGGATCGCTGTGAGTTCGAGGCCAGCCTGGTCTACAAAGTGAGTCCAGGACGGCCAAGGCTACACAGAGAGACCCTGTCTCGAAAAACCAAAAAAAACAAAAAACAAAAACAAAAACAAAAAAAAATCATGTATTTGATGACAAACTGCGTTTCTTAGGATTTGGTGGGGGTTTTTTTGTTTGTTTGTTTATTTGTTTTGTTTTGATTTGTAGTTCTTAAGCAAAGGACCTTAGTAGCCTGGGCTCTACCATGTGGGAAAAGGTTACCAGGGAAAGGTTTAACTTACTTCAGATACCTGCTGAGCTGGCACTTAGGGGGTCCCATATTCATGGTCATTCTCCTGCCCCAGTATCCAGATTTGAACCTGGGACCTTGCACGTAGTAAGTAGTCAAGTTGTCCATGTGTAGACTATAAAGCTCTAGTCCAGGCGTACAGGACTAGCCTCTGAGCTAACAGGCAGCCATCTTCAAGAGCTTCTCTGGGTTTGTTTGCTCTCCAACGATCACCCTAGCTGGGCCTGCTGACCGCTGACTGTCTTGGAAGGAGGGAGGCCATCGGAGGGTCACGGCACCCTCGTCTGACTGTCCACATCCTCTTAAGCAGGTGTCTGCATTTCTGCCCTACATCATGTGGCCTCTGGGTCTGGAAACCTATGTCCTCTAGGTGAGGAAGGAGTCAGGGGGAAACACAGGCTCTAATGCGGGAAGAGGAACTTCAGTTGAAAAAAATGACTCCATCAGACTGTAGGCAAGTCCGTAGGGCGTTTTCTTGCTTAATGGTTGATGCGGGAGGGCCCAGTTTACTGTGAGTGGTGCTACTCCTGGGCAAGTGGTCCTGGATAGTATAAGAAAGCAGACCGTGGGGGCTGGAGAGATGGCTCAGAGGTTAAGAGCACTGTTCGTTCTTCCAAAAGGTCCTGAGTTCAATTCCCAGCAACCACACGGTGGCTCACAACCATCTAGAGTGAGATCTGGTGCCCTCTTCTGGCTTGCAGGTGTACATGGGGCAGAATACTGTATAAATAATAAGTAAATAAAATCTTTAAAAAAGAAAGAAAGAAAGAAAGCAGACCGAGCAACCCATGAGGAATAAGTAGTAAGCAACATTCTCCCATGGTCTCTATTTCTGTTCCTGCCTAATGGGGCTTTCTTGGTTAGGTTTTCTATAGCTGTGACGAAACACTGTGACCAAAAAAAAAAGCAAGTTGGGAAAGAATTGGTTTATTTTGTTTTTTTTTTTTTTCATCCATATTGCTGTTTATCATCAAAGGAAGTCAGGACTGGAACTCAACTAGGGCAGGAACATGGAAGCAGGAGCTGATGCAGAGACTGTGGAGGGTGCTACTTACTGGCTTGCTCCTTATGGCTTGCTTAGCCTGCTGTCTTCTACAAGCCAGGACCACAGGGCCAGAATAAAACCACCCACAGTGGGCGGGGCCTCCTCCATCAGTTACTAATTAAGAGATTTCCTTATAGCTGGATCTTATGGAGGCATTCTGTCAGGTTTGTTTGTTTGTTTGTTTTTTGAGACAGGGTCTCTCTGTGTAGCCTTGGCTGTCCTGGACTCACTATGTAGACCAGGCTGGTCTCGAACTCACAGCGATCCGCCTGCCTCTGCCTCCCGAGTGCTGGGATTAAAGGCGTGCACCACCACGCCCAGCTAGGCTTTTTTTCCTTTAACATAACTCCATCTTGTGACAAGTTGACATATGACCAGCCAACACGGGTACAATTAAACCTTTCCTTTCCCAAGTTGCTTCTGGTTGTGATATTCTAATCACACAATAGGAACCCAAGTAAGAGAAGAGGACTCAGTGTGCACAGCTGTGGGGGCAGTTAGTGTCCACACTGGATGCAGACCTCCAAGTGTCGCTGCTTTAAAGCCACGCACGCTCCTGCTGGTAAGCCCTCATTCACCTACTGCTCTGTAAACAAGTCTAAACTGTGCAAACTGTGGTCTGATCACATCTTGGTTTGTTGTTGGCACCATAGGAGGAGCGGGTAGGCATTTATTCACATCTCCGGAAGGGAAAGAATTGTAGCAAGGAACCCCAACTTTGTTTTTAGTGAGCAGGGTCTAGGTTGTCCAGGCTGGCTTTAGGCCTCTTGGTCTCACAGGCTGACTTTTCACTTGTCTTTCTTCTGCCTGAGCCTCCTTTAAGCCTGAACTACCTGGTCTGGTTAACATTTTTGATCCAAGTACTACACCACAATTTTTTCCTTATAGTTACAAAATACTTGATAGAAGCAACTTAAGCTGCCAAGAATTTGTCTTACAGTTTCAGAGGGCTCTGCCGGTCATGGCAGGGAAGGCTTGCTGTTTATTTAAATGGAGACAGTCAGGAGACAGAGAAAGCAGTTTGGAACCAGTAATAACCTTCAAAGGTCTTCTTTCCTGGCTCACCTGCACCAGCCAGACCCCCACATTCTAAAGACCCCACAGCCTTAAAACAATGGGGGACAAGGGCTCCAAACATGAGCCTGTGCAGAATAGTTCAGACTGAAACCATCACAAAGTATAACACACACATACACACACCATTCACACCACACACACACACCACACACACACCACACACATACACATACCACACACACCACACACACCACACACACACATCAAACACATATATTCCACATATACACACATATACCACACACACCACACACACACACACACACACACACACACACACAAACACACACCACACACACACCACACACATACCACACACACACCACACACACACCACACACACACACCACACACACAGCACATACACACATATCAAACACATATACTCCACATATACACACACATCAAACACACACATTCCACATACACACACATACCACACACTCCCACACAAACCACACACACACACCACACACATACACATCACACACACACCACACACACACTACACACACATCACATACACACACATCAAACACACATATCAAACACACACACCACACACACACACACCACACACACACAACATACACACCACACACACACACACCACACACATACCACACACACACACACCACACACACACCACACACACACACACCACACACATACCACACACACACACACACACACACACAGTTTTGTGTGTGTGTGTGTGTGTGTATCTGTGTGTGTGTGTCAGGAGCAGGCACAGGGCGGTTCTGGCATTTAGGGACTGTTTCTGGATGCAGTGACTGCTAGTGTGGGAGGGCGGGGTAGCATATGGGTCTGTGGGGGACAAGTCACAGGGGCACTGATGGAGTCACTGCTGACATCATGGCAGCTGTGCAAACCAACACCCATCCATTATTATGGTCACACCCGTGGCTTTAAAGACAAAAACCAGTCAGCAGCAACACCACCACCACCACCACACACACACGTGTGTGTGTGTGTGTGTGTGTATGTGTGTGTGTGTGTGTGTTTGAGACAGGGTATCATACTATGTAGCCTAGGTTGGCCTGGAACTCACTGTTGACTTTGAACCCATGACAATCTTTCTGCTTTAGCCTCCCTGGTTATTGGATCACTAGTATAAGCCATTATGACCAGATAAGCAACAAATACTCATGAACATTTTTTTTTTCTGTGCTGAGGAGTGGTCCTAAGTGTTAAGATCTATAATGATGTGACGGTGCGGGGATTGGGGATGGGGAGGTGGCACCATGGTGGGCCTGTACCAAGGTGTAGCCCCCCCCCTAAGGAATTAAACCATACAACAAGTCTGGATTAAGGAAGTTTATTGGGAGGAAGGGAGGAGGAGGGCCTGGAGAACAGGTAGAGACAATGGGTGAACCATGAGGGCTCAGGGAGGGGGCAGGGATGGAGAGGAAGGGGGCATTTAGGATAGAGAGAAACAGCAAGAACAGAGAGAGAGAGAGAGAGAGAGAGAGAGAGAGAGAGAGACAGAGACAGAGACAGAGACAGAGACAGAGACAGAGACAGAGCGAGCTGGGGCTGGCCAGGCCCTTATGTCTGGCAGACACCTGGCAGCTGGCTTTGGCAGGTGATGATGTAAGCAATTGCTAGGTCCCTGAGGGTGGCCAACAGAATTATCTACACACCGACATCCCTCCCTTTCCATTCAATTAAAAATGAGGGACTAGAAAGGGGTGGTGAGGGGGAAGTTAGGGCGTTGTGTTCTTTGGACTGCTTCCTGAAGGCGTCTTTGGGAATTGTGAGGAAACCAGGATGCTGGCAAAGTCCTGGGAGTGCAGGCTGGTTCCTTGCTGTCCAGGAGCTGTAGGGCTGTCTGTGGCTAGGAAAGTGCAGACCTAGCTGAAGTAGTGTGTGATGCTGGACAGGGGCATCTGTGGGTAACTGCTTTGGAGCTGTCCCGGATGCAGGAAACAGCTGGATTTGACAGGATACTGGAACAGATCTTTCTATCTAGTTATAAATAAACAATCTATATAATATATAAACATATGTGTTACATATGAAAACATATGTTTCATATATGAACATATGAACAGAAATTACACACACACACATACACACACACACATATTTATCTTTCCCTAATATATGCATGTTAGGGACAGAAGCTACAGTTAAGTAGGCTAAGGAGAACATTTTTCCCAGGTTTACATTTGAAACTCTTAGGCCAATGGTCTTGGCAAGGTTACTTACTACTGGACTACACACTGAGGTCTTTATTTTTTTTTTTAAATGAGACTTTTCTGTGTAGCTCAGGCTGGCTTGGAACTCACAATCCTTCTGCACCAGAGGCTTTCTGAGTGCTGAGGTTACAGGCGTGTGCCACCATGTCCACTGACTGCTAAATACCTTCTATGCAAAGCAGTGTTCTACACCATATGGGGATTTGTGATGGTTCTAATGACAAATAAGGTAGGCAAAGTCCCAGCCGAGAGGGGCTTTAGGAGACACAAGAAATGACAGAAGTTGGCTAAAGAGAGGCTGCTGAGCTAGGAAGATGGGCATGGGCCACGAGGGAAATTTCCAGTAGAAACATGGACAAATGCAGAGGATGAGGCTGGCGTGGGACTGAGGGACCAGGGAAGAACACTGAGAGTGAAGGAGAGGCACATTTGAGGGGCAGCTTGGGGTCATCAGGGAGGGTCTTGGGGATTCTGGTCAGGAGCATGAGTTAGCATCAAGTTAGGGGGAAGCTACTTGTGGGTTTTAGAGGTTTAATGATGGCACAGTCTGAGTAACATTCCAAACGGCCATCTTGTCTGTATCTGGCCAAGTATGGAGTCAGGGAAGCCATCGGAGAGCTGGGGCTGTGACAAGAAGAAAGGGAGGAGTGGAGACTTGAGTTCCTAAGTAAGTTGACACCCAGGAAGACTTCAGGAAAGGGTGGATGGGGGTGTGGACAAAAGACGTGTAAGCGGGGCTTTTTATCTGAGTTTGAAGACGAGACAGTTCTCTGAGGTGGGTGAGGATGCTCTTATGTGGAGAGGTCAAAGGGCAATGTTTTCACACCAACGTTCAGTGGGCCTCTGCCATGGGTCAAGTCTGCTCTAGATAATTGGGGATCCAGAATGATAAAAGCACAGCCTTGAGTCCCCAGTAGGATGTCCTCACATCTATCCCAGTCTCCTGGTAAGTGAAGACGTTCATGGGACATGCCTCTTGGGCTAGTGTCCAGTTATAAGTGAGTATATACCATGTGAGTCTTTCTGCGTCTGGGTTAACTCACTCAGTATGATCCTTTCCAGTTCCATCCATTTGTCCACACATTTCAGGATTTCCTTGTTTTTAATAGCTGAGTAGTATTCCATAGTGTAAATGTACCATAGTTTCTTTATTCATTCTTCAACTGAGGGACATTTAGGCTGTTTCCAGGTTCTGGCTAGGAAAGACAAATATAGGAGATGGGGAAATAGAAGGACCCAGAGGGTCCTAGAAACCTACAAGAAGAACATTGTGATGGGTGGATCAGGGCCCAGGGGAGGTCTGCTCAAACTATTGCACTAACCAAGGACAATACAAGTAGTAAACATCGAACCCCTACTCTGATCCAGCCAATGGACGGGACATTCTCCACAATTATGTGGAGAGCGAGCATTCACTCTGACTTGAACTCTGGTGCTCCATATTTTACCACCTCCTCTGGGTGGGGAGGCCTGATGGCACTCAAAGAAAGAATAAGCAGGCTACCAAGATGAGACTTGATAGCCTGTGACCATATAGTTGGGGAGGAGGTCCTCCTCGGTCATAGACCTAGGGGAAGGGAATAGTGTGAAAGCGGGAGGGAGGAACGGGATGGGATAACAATTGAGTTGTAATCTGAATAAATTAATAAAAAATTTAAAAAACCACAGCCTCTCTTCTTACTGAGCTATAATCCAACTGGCGTGGGGCGGGGGGGGGAGGGGGGGGAGGAAGGCAATGGAATTATGCTACTCTCTAGTTGACAATATGGTTTCGAAAGCCTTAGCTGTACCTGGAGTTGTGGCTGTGACCACATATGGAGGGAAGTTGGGCACCCCAATATTTACGTGCCTATGCTATAAAGAGCCACTGAAGGAATCTAAGGAACAGCCTGGAAGGCGGTGAAGGTTAGGAGGGTGGGGATGAAGAGGAGTTCCTGGGTGAGGAGTAGTTATCCACGTTAAATGCTGACTGGAGGGGGGGGGTCAAGTGAGATAAATATGGAGACACAGCCTTAGGCTTTGCCAAGAGGCATCACCTGAGTGAGCTGGTGAGCGGTGTGGTGGGACAGAAGCATCCCATTCCACCCAACATCCCAACCCCCCTGCCTTATCCTAGTCAGTCCCACTGTGCCTGGACCATAGTCCAATGTCGTGACCCTTCACTCTCTTTCATCCTTCTCCCTCTTCCTCCATCCTTTTCTTCTTCCCTTCCACACTCCCCCGCCCCCCTCTCCCCAAAACCTGGAAGCTCAGCTTGACAGAACAAAAAGAGAGAAACTGTTTTCTGTAAATGCATATGAAGGCTGAGGCCTTTGCTCCTGGGTACCACCTTGGTAGTTGGGAAACATCTTTCCTTATCAAAATCTCCTGGGACACAGAATAGTGAACCCTCAGGGCCTGTTTTGGATTTCCTGATGCTCTGACACTTTCTTTTTTTTTTTTTTTGCAGTCCATCTCTGTGCTTGTCTGTTAAGTAATACTTGTCCTTCACAGCTCACGAGAAACTACCAGGAATGTTATTGACTGTAATTTTAATTTGTCTAACGCTCTTGTTAATGATGTCTATTTAAGACATCCATTAACGACGTAAAGGTTAATTAAATGGACAATTCCAATATGGCTTTATTAGAGCCCCCTCTATTACATTCATATTATAGACATTTAACAGATGTCTTAATGAGGCATTATAGCTAAGAAATGCAAACTAAATTAACGCACAAGCCATTGTCCAGAAAGTGAGCCTTTTATCAAAATTGATGAATTTGGGAAGAGTATTCATGTTTATTTCTACAACCCGGATAGAGGGGTCAATCAGCAATCTGCTTCCGCATCTAGAAAATACTGGCTTGAGGGTCTATGGTCAAATCAGACATCAGGGCTGTAAGAGACTTTGATGCCATCTGGAATGTAACCATCCTCAAATACTGGGGACTGGAGGAAGCAGTGAGGTGTTACATAAAGGCACAAATATCTGGGTCCCATTCCTGGATTCTGACTCCGCAGGGCTGAGGTGCAGCGTGCGATCAGCTGCTGCAAGACTTGCTCCTGTTTACTCTGGAGCAGGAATCCCAGGAGGCTAAGTGGTCCCATCTGACAGTCGGTAACTTGAAGACCCTGAACGATTTCAGGTGTTGGTGAACTGACCAGAGTTGTGTGTCCTGCTCCATGGTTCAGAGTGTTTGTAGAAGGTCCTACTATTTCTTCCCCCGTCACGAGGGAACTGGGTGCAACCTCGGGCATCTCTTATGGGTTTGAGACTGGTGGCCAAATAAGTGTCCCCTTCCCACGTCTCCTGCTGCTTGGCTGGGGGAGCAGTAGGCGGACCTTTCCAGGCTTTGCTTTGATTTCCTGGGTCCTTCATGATGGTTCTGAACCTGGGCGTGGTTAGATTCTTCATGTCCTAGCTCCCCTCAGGAGCCAACTCTGCCCAGCCTACATTTTAGACTTTCTGTTCTCATAATAAAGCACCTGACATATATGACCCGAGGAAGGAATTATTTTGCTAATTGCTTCAGCCATCATGTCAGGGAGGGCGTAGTGGAACGGGACACATTAGAGACAAGAAGCAGAGAGAGCAAGGATGCTTGTATGTTAGAGCAATCTTTCTTTTATCCAGTCTAGCTCCTGACCTTAGGGGATGAAATGTCCCATGTGTAGGATGGTGTCATGACCCCTCCAGTGGAGTCTGTATGACAAATGGTACTACAGAACCCGAGGCGCCGACCCCTACCCAAGGGAGAGGCTCCTGGAATAGGTCTGATGTTCCTGCCAGGAGTAACTGATTGCAGTCCCCCTCCTTTTTTCTTACTCATTTGTTTTGGAACATTCTGCCTTTGTTTTTTCTTTTTTTTTTTTTTTTTAACTTTCTTATCAGAACTTTTCAAATGTAACTGTGTTGCTAGGAGATTCCTAACTTGGTACTGTAGCCAAGGGTCATTCAGAGTTTTACCACCAAGTTCCGCTCCACTTGTTAATAAAAAAATAGCTAAGGATTAATCATAGTTTATATTATGACTTACAAATAAAAGTGTTTAACAAAACTCCAGATAGATGAGTTCCAGATAGTGATGAGAAGAGCCAAGAAAAAAACTGTCTTGACTCACAGATGTTTGGCATGAGAGAACATTGACCTTTGATAAAGAGGGCACATGCACTGATACAAATCTAATGACTTAAGAATGATGGTTCAAGATCGATGACATTATTACTCTGCATTCTGTATTTTGAATTGTAAGAAAAAAAAATGTAACCACGAACCATTTCAAAAATGTGTAATAAAAACCTAGCTTGCTTGTCTGCAAAATACGCTCAGATTCAAACACTACCCCTGGTTTGTCTGTCATTTGTCTGTCTTTGTCCATCGATGCTTTGAGAACCCCTGTTCCCAAGGACTTATACCTGACTGAGACAGTCGGAGGTAGGGTGCATCTTCTACCTCAGTTACTCCTCTATGGAAAGCCGTCCGAGACACAAAAGGAAGTGCACACTTTAAATTCCTTCTCTATCCAGTCAACTTGATGTTAGCCGTCCCATTGCTACACATCTCCAACCAGACTATGCTGGTCCCAGTGGAACACAGAGGGAGGAGTTTGGCTGCTGACAACTGCAGGACTCAGGATTTTGGGGGTGCTGCCTTAAGTCAAAGTCCTTAAAGTTCAGGGAAACAGGGGCTTGGAGTCTAGCAGTTAGGCTGAGCTGGCAGGTGGCCCAAGCATATGATACCCCAGAGAACCCTAGGCCGTTGTCTGCTGATGGGGTCCAGGCTGAATACTGACATCTTCCTGGGAGGTATAGCCAACTTTTTAAAATTAGGAACATTTCACAGTTGTTACTGAGGTGTGTGCACTAAGTGCCCCTCAAATTCCTATGTTGATGCTCTAACCTCCAGCATGACTATGTTTGGAGATAGGATCATTAAGGAAGTAACCAAGGGTTAATGGGTCATAGGGAGAGATGGTAACTTGATGGACCAGTATCATTATAAGAGACATACTGTAGCTCCACTCTCTTGAGGATGCCATGGGATCAGGGAGAGGTGGCTGTTGACCAGTAAGGAGGCCTTAGCAGACATGAGTCTTCTTGAGGTGTCAACCACTCTTCCCATTGGCTTCTATGGAACCCTCCCTGGGGCACAACTTTCTGTAGCAAATGGTTTCCCTTCAGCAGAGCTGGTTGTCACATGTGGGACTCTCCACCCCAAATCTCCTTTCTACCATCATCCTGCTACTTGGTGACAATCACAAGTGGCAGGCACGATGCCACCATTACGCCCTGAGCTGTGGCGACTTGGCCAGACATGCTCCAGGTAGTACCAAGTGCAGCTGCAGGATGACCAGTGACTGGGAGGATTTTTGCAGACCTTGGTCCCTTGGGGACGTTTAGGGAGACAAGAGCTGCACATCCCAGTCAGGACAAAGAGCAGAGACTCTGTGGTGGCTGAGTATCACATTGTCTCCCCTGAGAGAGAATATCCTGCTAGCCAGAACCTACTGGGGGGATCCTTTATGTTAGCATAATCCTCTGTGTTGCTGCGGAAGCTGCTACACCTCAGTGTGTGAACTACCTCCTGCTGAGATACGACAAAGGAATTTGGGCAGAGAGAGCATCTCTAGGCTCTGCTCTCTTCCCAGCGCCCCCCCACTGAGGTGCTGGGGTCTTGTAACAAGTTCCTAGAACAGGAGAATTTAGGAGAATGCTTCCTTTACAGCCTGCCCTGAGGGCAAAGTGGGATGGAGTGTGCAGGCAGGTGTCTGATATCTATATAAACCTTGCATTGTGCTTTAATAAACAGAGGCCTGGATTGGAGCTCTTCAACCTGGCCTTCCTGTCTTCCGTGTTCTCTGTTCTTCCCCCATCTGCACTCCTTTCAGGTGAAATCTGGTTTGAAGGCCTGAGGGACAGGCCTAGGATGATGATGTTTTGCTTGGCAAGTGGCACCAGAGGGGTTGGGGTGAACAGGTCTGCTCAGAAGTTATTAGCGCCCAAGCACTTTCACACAGCTAGGGCAGCAGCCACTCTACACTGGACTGTTCCTTAGTAGAAAGCCCGGTAAATAAGGAGATATCCGTGCTTGATTTAGCAGTCTCTCTCACCTCCCCGTGGCTGTCCTGCTGGGAGCAGCGTGAGCCTGGAGCCAGGCTATCTGGGTGAGATCTCAGCTTTTCTGTTGCAGGCCACGAGGCCTGGGGCAATGCTCACTTTCAGGCCCAAGTGCACCCTGCAGAGTGGTAAGTACTATGTGACAACACGGGGTCAGGTGGGCCTGGGGAGTGCCATGAGGAGTGTCTTGATGACACAGATAGAACCATGGCCCGGGATAGCCTCTGTGGTACTTGAGGGTGCACTTTGATTTCTGGGAGGGAGTAGGCTGTTTTCCTGTCTTGTAAAGAATGGCAGGCTCACTCATTTCTTTTCTAGCAGGTATAGCCTGAGTGGGAGCCATCAAGGAAGTGACATCACCAGCACCATAGCTTCTCTCATGTGAGTGTTAACATGTGTTGCCTGGAGAGTTTCTGAGCTCATCAGCAGAGAATTGCTTTCTACAAGCAAGGGGCAACTGGTCCCTCTGAACCAGGCTTCAACTACAAGGCTTTCTTAGTAACACCCATTTCTCATGCTGTCCCTGACCAAAGTTCCAAAGGCTATGTGCAGAAAGACCTCAGCTGGCTTTACATGCAGTAAAAAAGTAACTGCAGCAACAAAAAGCAACTACGACTGATACAGATCTAATTGCTGGAGACTTTGGCTGTTTTAGCTTAGACCCCTGGAGCCACAGGGATACAGGGAGAAGCCTGGTTTCTCTACCTGGACCCAAACAGTGGCCAACAGGGACTGGCAGACCTGGCCCTCGGCCTCATTCTGACTGAAGCCCTGAGCCGTCTAGCAAGGTCTCAGTGCCTGTGTGTGTGTGTGTGTGTGTGTGCAAGCAGCAAAACAAAGTGTAGGCAGGGATGACTTCCAGTAAGGTCCATGATGTTCCACAGTGTGAAAATAATGGGAGATAGTAGGAGGCCATGGCGTGAGGGAGCCACAATATCCCCTTTGTCATCACTAAGATATTTGCCAACACATAGTTAATATTAGAAAACAAGTTTATTATGAAAGGGGGGGGGGGAGAGGAGGGGTGCCCTAGAAAGGAGAGAAACTGAGAGTCAGAGAGAAGGAGGGAGGGAGGGAAAGAGGGAGGGGAGGGGAAACTAAGAAGGCAGAGAGAGATGAGGTGGGGGGTTGGTCCTTTTCTATCTGATGCACAGCTGAATCACACCTGGCACACACTTGGCAGGGGCAGGTGATGACGTCAGAGGCTGCTAAGCAACCTAGAGCAGGCTAGAGGGGCTGCTTCATGCTAATTCCCTTTCAATCCAACAGCAGTACAGAAACGACTCATTTGAATCCATTCATGCCTGTGGTATAATTTATTATTATTTGAATACTCGAGTCAGCATGGAATGTTAAGCAAACATAGAAAAGTGTAAACAACAGAAACTAAAGGCCCCTTGTCCAGATCAACTAAGGCTAATCCTGGTGTGTTTTCTGACCGTTTCCTCCCTGTGGCCCCCTGGAAATGCAAATATCTAGCCCTGACTTCCTCCTACGTTGTTCAATGTTCTTCACCCACCCTGCTTTCGCTGTAGAGGCGGGCTACACTCAGAAGGCTCTTCGTGGAAACGTGGGTATTTAGGGTGTCCCCACTTCTCAGCTGCCAGGGACATCTGTCTCCAGCGGCAAAGAGTTCACAGGTCAATTGTTCCCTTTGCTTTGAACTTCTTGGCAGACCGCTCACTTGACCTAAGCTGGAATTTGCTTCCATAAATGTAGGAAATGAAGTCATCAATTTCTATGGTGAACACACAATTTTGCTTGGGGATAACTGAAAGAAAAAAAAAAAGAGGAAGGAAAAAGAATGAGGAACAACATAGAATGGATTCATTTTTATATAGAGCAGTTTTCATTCATATTTGTATAAAGTATGTGAGAAGGGTGTGAAGGCACACACCTTTAATGCCAGCACTTAGGAGACAAAGCACGTAGCAGGCTGATCTCTGAGTTCAAGGCCAGCCTGGTCTGCACAGCAAGTTCTCAGCTATCCAGGACTACATAGTGAGACTGTCTTTAAAAATGTGTATGGGGGGCTGGAGAGATGGCTCAGTGGTTAAGAGCACTGCCTGCTCTTCCAAAGGACCCAGGTTCAATTCCCAGCACCCACATGGCAGCTCACAACTGTCTGTAAGTAAAAAAATCTGACACCCCTACACCAATGTGCGAACTACCCAAAGAAGTCCTGGGCCATTTGACTCAGTTTAAACATAACACAATGCCTAATTTCAGGCGCTGAGGTGAATAACTCATCTCCCAGGACTGAAGGCTCCCAGACCAAGCACCAGAGCTGGTTTCCCACGCAGTTTTGCACTGGTTCTGGGATTTGTGCTCATAGGGAATCTTCTACACCACTTCCTTAGCATTCATACATGGAAATGGAAGGAGGAGGAGGAAGCAGGCTGTAGGGGTAGCGCAGGGCCAGAACCTGGGACTAGTGGACAGAGGTCCTGGGTTTAATCTCCATCACCAACAGATGAATGGATGGGTACAATACCCCTCCCAACAGGCGCTTGAATCTCTGGATTTGCGGCAAGTTCATGTACAAAAATCTCAGAAGATGCCAAAGTACCTGTATGAGAAGTTGTAACCATGCTAAAACTCAGAACTCCAGGGTCAGGCTGTTCTGTTTCCTCCTGCCTGTCTTATACTCATTTGAGAACTGGGGACCTTGGTAGGTAGAGATCTCAGACAGACACGGGCCCAAGAAAGAGGCAGCCAAGCAGCTGTTCTGCTCATGGACAGACTGCTGACTGTGTTCACAGATGTGTCCTAGGAGAGCCACAGAGGCAGGGGCCTCCCTCTGTAGCCCACAGCACAGTAAGCACCTGCAACCTGTTTGACTCCACAGTCAAGTGGAACTTGGGAGCCTCAAGAAAGGGAGCTATAGTGGCATCTGACAGCCGGGGACATAGCACGCACCTTTCAGGTGGTCTTCTTTGGTGATGATCTTGAAGACGTGCTTGGTCTCCTGAAGAAGGATTCCTGTGACCCCCACATAGGAGGGGCACTTGGATTTTGTGACTGCAAAGGAGAAAGGCAGTTGAGGGTAAGGCCTGGGTGGTGCTGGCTGTCACAGTCATGCTGTGGGGACTGGAAGCCTGCCTGTTCTATGCTGAGAAGAAAGTGCCCAGAGGACAGTGGCTCTTGGGCAGTGACCAAGCCAGCAAGTGCCCAGGCTTCCCGAGCCTTCTCTTGGGCTTTGCAATCTCTTGGCTATTCTTAGGGTTTTGGGTAAGTTTCGGGAGCCAAGAGGTCATATACAGAACTTTCAAATCCCAGTCTGGTTGCTCTTCTGAAGCAAGTGCCATGGATTTGGCAGGACATCCACCATTCCTTTTTGGCCCTCCTGAACTTTGCCCAGAATGCAGTGCTTCTATAGAGCTGCTCAGCAATGAGGGGATGAGCCACTGCACAGGCAGGCCTCGCTCCACCTGCATGTAGACAGAATTCCCTGAGAAAACTCCTCACCTAGTGTGCCAGGTGGGTACTGGGGCAGGGCACCGAATGAGATGGTCTGTATTCTGCTCCAGTGGAACTGAAGCTCTCATGGGGAGCAGCACATAACAAAACCTGGGAATTCTATTTCTTGATATTTATAATGACTACGAGGAAAAGAAGAACAGAACAGTGAGGGTGGAGGGGGCAACTTCAGTGATGCTACACTCCCAGGAAGTATCAACAAGAAAGGGACCGAGTTACATGAACCTGCAGAGCCACTTGGTTTAGACTGGGACCCAAGGAAAGAAATCTGACATGTGAGCCACACAGAGGCCAGCCCAAGGAACTCTGACTATAAGGGAAACTGCCAGAGGCTCAGAACAGACCAACATAGTCTGATATCTGACTAGAACCTTCATTTTATGTGTTTAATCTGGTGTGTGGGTGAGAGAAAGCTTCCACAGCACCTTGTCGGAGCTAGAGTTCGGTGAGATTAAGGAACTAAGTGTGTTATGACCCGAGGTAGAGGACTGGGAAAAAAAGTAAAGTGTTTGTACTGCCTAGGTTGCTAGCCTGAACAAGCTTGACACAGAGATGAGCCATTATCGGAGATGAAGCAACCAGGTCAGAGAGAGCTGACCTCGGAAACCAAGGGCTCTGTGTTGGATAGGTAGTTTGAGGTGCCTCCTGGATGTCCACAGAGCTGTTGGGTGGCATGGGGTGATTGAGTCTGGAATCATGAGAAATGTGTGCACTGGCTGTGGGTCCTTGGAACCCACGAGAGGAAATCTGTGCCCAGGAGTCTCAGCTAGAGACTATGTGGCGTCAGTGTGAGCAGATGGCATGCAGAGATGACTTAGTGAGTGTTTAACAAGAGCCTTAGAATGGATCATGTCACCACCATTTCATGTCCTCACTGCTTGTGACTTGGGGCTACTTCAGGGATGCCAAGTGACTGATGACAGGCTGAACACTGCACCACACACATCGCTGCCACTGAGTGCATCTCCAGATGGCCATACGCTTTCAAAGACGCTACCTGAAATAACAGCACCATGAAGATCTGCCTTGAGGAGCTTGGCCTGAATCATCTGCGGCTGCCTGGGGGGTGAAGGGAAGAAAAAAAAAAAAAAGAGTTGGTAACAAAGCAAACAGGACCGCAAATACCCACAGCCACTGGGTTTGTCAGGCTGACAGAAGTAAAACTCACGTGTCTGGCTTGAGCCCGTTGCACAGGTCTCGGATGTACTGCTTCCAGAGTTCATGCAGTGGGAGGAAGAGACTGTATCTGCCAGAAAGTCAGAAACAGGTAGAAACATGAGCTTGGGACTTCCAGTGTTCAGCAAACAGAGCTGGGCTCAGGGCTGAGGATGAGCATGAGGGAGCACTTGAGACTGTGTGCGGCCTCGATTCCCTGAAGACAAAGTGACCAACGCCAACCAGCCCATCCACCTTGAACCTTAATATCTTTGCTGGCAGGAGCTTTTCATGGCTAGATCTCTCCTCTCTAAAAGGGAAGTGATGGCCCTTTGCTCCGATGCCCTTCATTCTGGTCAGATCCATGCGTGATGGCAGAGCCTCGGCTCAGACCAAGAAGAGCATCTGAAGGTGGTGATGTAACATCTGCCACAACAACACATATGCTGTTCACCCAACTCCTTTGCACAAGAGAAACGAACAGAGGAACATCGGCCTTGTGTGTCCCACGGATAGCGCTCCGAGGGTAGTGCTCACAGCCCTTGGCAGGCTTGTCTGGAAGGTGAAGTTGGAGAACCAAAAGCCTTTCTCTGGTCACTATCATTTGTCTTGGTGCCCATTCACACAAAAACAGGGTGAGAAGCCCAAGGGCACCAGGCCCAACTTTGAAACAGGGACTTCCTGCAAAGACACCAGAGAATGGCAGCCCCAGGGCAAAAATGGCACGCTATGCCTTCTGGGACACGGAAGTCTATGTGGCTAAAGAACATTATACTAAGCCTGTAAAGAGTGGGTACAGGAACATGGCTGTAATCCCAACACTCGGAGAGGCAGGGGCAGGGGCAGGGGCAGGGGCAGGGGCAGGGGCAGGGGCAGGGGCAGGGGCAGGGGCAGGGGCAGGCAGGTCTCTGGAGCTTCTGTGAGTTTGAGGGCAGCCTGGTCTACAAAGTGAATCAAGGACAGCAAAGGCTACACAAGGAAACCCTGTTTCAGGAAAAACAAAACAAAACACCAAAAACCCCAGAATGCCTGTACACACAAACTCAGAACTATCTCGAGGGAGATATCCTCTCACAAGACAGTGATGCATTCCTTCCAGAAACTTCTGAATAGCAGTAACCTCCAAGTGGGTGATTCTGGTCTAGCATTGTTAAAAGCTATAGGAAAGTACACGTTAAGGAATATCAGTTCCTCTTTTCTAGAAAGACAAACAGCCTGTTGTTATGGCAACAGACTCACTAATTAGGACAGAAGGAAATGATGAGAATCCTCAGTCTCATCAGTGCCTGCCCCTTAGAGGCCAAGCCCAGGTATAAGGAAATTGGTAGGAGGCGGCTGCCCCCTTGTGGCAGAAGGCAGAAATGCCTCTGAGCCCATGGGTTCGCAGTCCAGAATTTGACCAGGAGCACTAGGCACTGGTGAGGGACAAGGCCTTTAGGAAAGGAGGGTGTACCTTTGTTGTTCTGGTTTAATGTCAAAGAGCCGCATGTCTCTCCTCTGTTTGGCAGAGAGGCCTTTGGATTTCTTCTTCTGCTTCGGTCTATGGCGGGTGTAGAATTCCAAGATCACAGCCTTGCGCTGCAGACGGCTCTCACAGTCTTCTTGGCTCAAATGTGGCATGCTCCGCTTCAGGAAGGCCTGCACAAAGGCCTCAGCCTGCTGGGTTCCCAGCTCCTGCTCAGAGACATGGTGGTGTGGTTCATGGTCCTGCTCTCAGACTCCAGGGCCCTCATGACCAGTCCCCATGAGCTGCTGTCTTTCCTGGTCCAGCTGTCTATCCACTGAGCCTCACAAACCTCTTCTCTACCAAGTGCTTGTGACACACAACTGCTAAGATGTAAAAGAAACAGTTATGTGCTAATTGTGACTGTGTCCCACACTGCAGTCAGGTCAAATACTGACTTCCCGTCCTGCTTCTTTGAGGTTTCTACTGAGGATTCAAAATCCTTTGTAATAGCAAGGCTTCTCCAGTCCTTGTGGGGATGGGAGGCTTGAGAAATGGAGGATACTGGTTATTTAATCAGGGATGACCACAAGGCCAGCTTAAAGCGGAAGGCAGCCGGGGATGTTAAGGAAATGAGCCGTTTCAGCGCTAGGGGAAGGTGTCTATGGGCTTCAAGAAGGCCATGTTCTTTGAGGAGGAGTTGTGACCCTGAGCACCACAGTGCTCCTTCCTTCCCTTTCAGCCCTGTGAACGCTGTGTGGCTGCTCTTTGTGTGGTCTGCTCCATCGCCACCTGCAGGCAAAGACTGTGAAGTACACCTCAGGCTCTATTCACTGTCTACAGCAGGACACAGCACAGTGAGGTTACATGGATTCCTAAGGGAAGACCGGTGAAATGACTTCACAGCCCCACCCAGCCCCGAAAACACTCCAGTTTCTCCACCTCTCAAGCTGGGGCAGCAACAGTCTGTTCCTCACTGGGCAACTGGTACCTCACTTGGACTTTGCTTCTGTACCCATCTTCCCTGAGGACCCACCTCTTGGCTGGGCCATTGTCTGGGCCACTTTTGCACCAACCAGCCAGCAAAGACAAGTCTGAAGCTACCTGCCAGCTTCAGGTTAGTGTGTCAATAGTGACCGATGCCCTCTCTGTGCTAAAGCGGGAGTGAAAATGCAGAACACACTATCTTTGAGGAAGTACAAAGCAGGCATGGCCAAACAATCCATCATTGCTATCAGGAAAATTTGGTTTTTTAATTACATAGGTGGTCTCTCTTGGATGGGGGAAGTAAATTAAAGGTTTACTGGTCTGTTTAAAACCTGGATTTCAAGGATATGTTCCCTTATGAGCCACAGGTGAAGCTCTGCCCAAAACTAGCAAAGCATGCTAAAACAGCCAAATAGAATTTGTAATATTTTTTTATGAACTGTGCTGAGGGTTGAGCAGGATACAGAAGCAAGATCAAAACAGGTTTCAGGTAGGCACAGGGTGGGAGATGACATGAAAGCAAGGAGTCCAAGTCCCTCAGGGCTGATGCTGGTTATCTAAGAAAGGAGCCTGGCATATAAAGACATCATCACAAAAGACCTTGGTGGGGCCTAATGTACTGACTGTGAAGATGAGGAGCATTCCCTGGAAAAGGACAGCTAGGCCAGTCTTAGGAGACACGGAGCACCTTTGCCATCACCTCTACTGCTCCCAGGCCACCTCTGAAATACGGTACCTGCACATCGTGCTCTTTGGCTTCTTTATGAGAAAAGACATGGTAGATGACACCTGGGGATGAAACACAAAATCAGAAAAGTGGCTACTTCCTGTTAGGAGTGGGTACAATAGCCAAGGCTTGTCTAATTGTGATAATAACTACCCTTATTCAGAGAAGGAAGACGAGGTTAGTATGAAAAGGCAATGCTTTCTTGGATGATCCTCTTATTTTACTCTGTAGTGCTGGGGGATTAAACTCAGATGTGTTTAATGCATGTCAGGAAAGTAGTTCACCAGGGATCCACAACTCCTGACCTCCTGGGTGCTGTTAATTTATTTTTATCTATCTATCTATCTATCTCTCTATCTATCTATCCATCTATCATTGACAATGTCTCCCTTTGTAACCCAAGCTGGCTTTGAACTCACTATGTATCCCACAGTGGTCTCAACCCCACAACTGTCCTGTCTCAGGACCCCAAGGGCTAGTTGCTGGGATTACACACATAACCCACCATGCCTATCTTAGATCCTTTTTAATCTTTCCTCTGGCAACTCTGTCCAAGAAACTCCCAGGATGTGGCTTCAAAAGAGCAGTCCTCCAGAGGTCAAGAACATCACAAGAAAACCTACAGAATCAACTAACTTGACCTAACAGAGACTGAAGCAACAACCAGAGAGCAGGCATGGGATGGACCTAGGACTCCTACACATAAGTTACAGATGTGCAGCTTGGGTCTTCATGTGGGACCCGTAACAGCAGGCACAGGGGCTGTTTCTGACTCCGTTGCCTGCCTTTACAGCCTTTCCCCTGAACTGGGCTGCCTTGTATAGCACTTAGTTCTACTGCACCTTGACATTCTAAGGAGGGGTTGACACCCAGGGGAGGCCTTCCCTTTTCTGAGGAGAAAGGGGAAATGGGTGGAGGGGAGGTAAGAGGGCAGGACTTGGAGGAGAGGAGGAAGGGGAAGCTGAGATCAGGATGTAAATAAATAAATCAATGAAAAAAGTGCGCTCCTCAACACTCATCATGTTTAAAAATCACTGGGATCTTACTAAAACATGGGGATTCGGTTCCTACTCCCCACTCCGCATGTCCAAAACCTTCCTCGCTGGATCACACTTAGGGGTGTTCTGACTTAAAACACCCACAAGTTATGCTTGGGCAGTTGCTCAGTAAGTTCACTGAAGACAGTGAAAGTGAGGTGATATTAACAGTTAGGGTGTACATGGTTGCAACACTAAGTTTTACTGACTACAAGAAGTTCAAAACAGATTTTTTCCCCCATTTTAGAATCTGTAAAATTGATATGTATCCTGACCAGATGAAATACAATTGTCTTTTCCCAAACTCTAAGTATAATCATTGTGATGCCCAAACCTCTCTAAACTTTCCATGCTCCTGTTTCTTATTTGTTTAGAGGAAACCATCATGGCGGCACTCGGGGATGGACTACAGGAATAAATGGGAGAACGAAGGGCAAATGACCAGGAAATGGAGTTCACAGTATATGATATACATTTCATCTCTGAGATGGCTGTGGGAGCACACAGGGCTGATCCCATCACTTGAGAGGCAGAGGCCAGCCTGGTTTACATAGTGAGTTCCAGGCTAGTCAGGACTATATAGGTGACCTTATCCCAACAGCAACATCTACAAAAACCCCCATCTCTGGTCCCTTCCTCCTCTCTGAGAACACGTTTGACCAACCAAGCAAACTAAGGTAGCTACCAGTTTTATATATATACTCTAGTTCTCCCTTGAACTGCACAATATACTTTGTTAATTGGTAAAAAAACAAGCAGGGCCAGGAACCCCAGGATCAACTTTATTTTACAGACCCCAGATGCCTAGCATGAGAATTGAAAGTCTTTCTGCAACCGTACAAATGCAATAGCTACAGAACACCCATTGTTTGCCAAGCAGTTGATGTAAAATGCCATATACACACTCATATGTGTTTGTTCGTTTTCTCCTGGAGACAGGGTCTCTCTATGTAGCCTAAGCTGCACCGGACTCACTTTGCAGACCAGGCTGGCGTTGAACTCACAGAGATCTGCCTGCCTCCGCCTCCCTGACTGCAGGGATTAAAGGCCTGGGCCACTGAGCTGGTCCACGTTTTTAAGTTTCATGTTGTTAATTGTTCTAAGCAACTTTAAACAGTAGCTATTCCCAGTTATGCCATGATAAGGTTGAAGTTGATATATGCGAAGGCATTGATCTCTGACAAAAGGGTTCGGCAGGGGTAAAGCAGCAGTCAAAGGCCTAGTCTTTACCTCGTCCCCGCTCTCCTCTAACACTGTTCCAGTGCTGGCTTCCCTTTCCTGGCACATCTCTTTTCTGCTCTGATAACAACGCCTTAGGTCTGTGACACGGCGCCTCAGCACCTTTTACATGGGCAAGGGTGGAAAGCCAGCTGGTAGAGGGGGGCAGGCCCGTGACAGCAGTTATCCTGGCCTGCAGTGGGTAGGTCAGGCCAAAGGCCTTGGATCTACCAACTTCTAGTTCCCCTGAGAGGACCCTGGGGAGACACACACCGGATCCTTCCCTCTCTTCCTAGCTTAGAGACTGAGTCTGCCGATTTACACCCTGGGGCTCGATTTCTCTTGGGTGCTGTGACCCAGTTGCCTGGAAGTTGTCTCGGGACTGTTGCGACGGGTATCCCGGACTCATTTCACAAACCAGCTTCCGGTTCCCGTTCCTCTCTACTCGGATGCCAGCCCAATTCCCTATCTCTCATCCCGTTTACCTTTCATTGTCGGACCGCTTCCGGAGCGCTGTGATGACGTCTCCTCCAGGACTCACTCAATTCCCTTTCTTCGCTTTCTTCAGCAGCTTTCACCTCCCAGGACCCTTTCTGGTCTAAGTTTCCACTGGAAAAACCGGCTGTCCCCAAGTAACAACCTGTGTAATCACAGTGCATAGACTCACTCCAGCCGGTGTCTGCGGACTGCGACAAGATTTCAGAGGTGGCGCTTCGCGTGACGTCATCGACGCGCGTCTTTCTCTGTCATCACGTGCGCCTTGGTGGGGGGGGGGTCCTCCCTGCTGAGCGGGCGGGGCTATGCAGGCCGGCGCTGTGGCGGGTGGAGCCTCTTTAGTTTGCGACCCACTCTGGCTGGAATCGGGTTGCAGGGCAGGATTAATGAATTATAGGGAGGCAAGATGGCATTGAGAGGACGCGAGGGAGCTTTGAGAACGAGGTGGGGCACAAGTGGGCCGGATATATTGGACGTAAGGGCTTAAGATTCCTTTTGCCTCCCCCTTCTTTTTCTCTTCTTTCTCTCTCTCTTTTCTTTCCTTTCTTCCTCCCTCCCTCCCTCTTCCCTCTCTTTCTTTCTCTCCTTTCTTTCTCAGTGGTCCTTGTGGCCTACATTAACTCCCATGATTACTAGTCACATTTTGTAACGGTGGCCTGGGATTGGGGATTTAGTTGTGTTTATTCTACTAAGTACTTTTATGACTTCGTTTATGAGTCTTTTTCGTATGAGAGAGAGAGAGAGAGAGAGAGAGGGAGAGGGAGAGGGAGAGAGTGAGAAGGTAGATATGTGGATTTAGTGTAGTTAGTATAACAAAAGTTATGGTTTTTTATGTTGAAGATCGTTACAAAAGGCTCACACCCGAAATTCCTAACTACAGTCCTAAGCTTATCTCTGGATTCCTCTTCACCTGTGTGACTTATCTTACAAGGTCAGGTCCGGTCTCTAACAAAAGTCTTTGATTTGGAGGGTCGGGATCTTAGGGTAGACTCCTCCATTGTTCTTGGCTTATATACTGGCCAGTGGATGTCATGGGGTTCTAGAACTGTGTCTGGTCATCTCCAGTGAGGTGATGTCACTGGCTACTGGTTATCAGCCTTGGGTGTAGTGAGGTTCCCTGACTAAGCTATGCTTACATCTCTGATAGACATTTTTTTACTATGCTCACTAGAGATGGCTTTGATGGTCTCAGAAGGTTGTTTTTTTTTTTTACATTTATTTTTTCATTCTGAAACAAAAGTCTGTGTAGCCTAGACACTTCCTGTATAGCCTAGGCTGAGCTTGAAAGTGTAATGTTCCCCTCTCAGCTTCTGGAGGGTTTGAATGTACAGGTCGCTTACTGCATCCGGTCCAGGAAGCATTCTTGGGGCTCTGAACTTGAGTTTCAGTCATTAAGATAAAAGACAAAAAGTGATTCTCATGGCTGTAGGTCTGGGACACAAAGGTTCAGCCCAGCCCAATGTTTTCTCTATCCCAGTTATTAGGAGTCTCTTAATGGACCCTTTTCAAGTACCTAGCCCAGCTTTGGGTATCAGCCAGTGTTCCCTGTGATTCTCAGATTACAGTAGGGTGGGGGGTTGCTCAGAGCAACAGTGATACCACAGTTGCCTACGAGGAGACATGCTCGCTTTGTCATCCTCAGAAAACTGTGTGAAGAGAGATACCTATTAGAATTTTTGTGATTATTGTTTATGATAGCAGTGTACTTGGAACAATATTTGACAGCTATAGACTGAGCAAATGAAGTATGTGCTGTTTTATTTGTTAAATTAAATTTATCAGATGCATGATAGAGTGCACACCAGTGATCTTAGCACTCAGGAGGCTGAGGCAGGTGGATAGTTTGAGGCCTTCTTAGCATAATAGACATGAAGACCCTGTCTGAAAAAGCAGACAAAGAAAAGGTGTTTTAGGCCGGGCGGAGGTGGCACACGCCTTTAATCCCAGCACTCAGGAGTCAGAGGCAGGCGGATCGCTGTGAGTTCGAGGCCAGCCTGGTCTACAAAGGGAGTCCAAGACAGCCAAGGCTACACAGAGAAACCCTGTCTCAAAAAAAAAAAAAAAAACCAAAAAACCAAAAAAAAAAAAAAAAAACCCAAAAAAAAAGAAAAGTTTTTAAAATTTTTTTTATTTTTTATTTTTTAATTCCAATTCCTGGGCATCTCTTTAGGAGAGCTACCTAGCAGAAGGGTCCCCAGAATATGTACTTTTTAAAAAAATATTTTTATTTTATGTTCATTCGTGTTTCCCCTGCATGTCTGTCTGTGTAAGGTGTCAGACGCCCTGGAATTGGAGTTACAGACAGGTGTGATCTGCCATGTGGGTGCTGGGCCATGAACCCAGGTCCTCTGGAAGCACAACAGCCGGTACTCTTAACTGCTGAGATGTCTCCAGCCTCAGTAATCTATATGCTTCATAAATATTTTAAGGTGTGTGAATGTGTGAATGTGTGTGTGTGTGTGTATGTGTGTGTGTGTGTGTGTGTGTGTGTGTGTGTGTGTTGCAACCTCTGGAAAAGCAACACGTGCCCCAGCCCCCAGGGTCTGATTTTTAAAAGAAGGTTCTCAGGTGATGTGTTCATTTGATGAAAATGACACCTTAATTCTTTCCCTTTTTATAGCAACGAATGGTAAATTTTCCATCATGGATTTGCCTGCATTTTTTCCATGAGTGAATCTGTGAAAGTTCTGTGAGAATCTGAGGTTCACTGACATGGTGGTGACTCCACCCACCTCCAACAGCATGCTGCGGAAAACTTGAAGTAGGATTGGGGAGATTGCTCCGCACCCAAATCTGACCATGTGAATTCCCCCACCAAATTCTACTATGACAGAGGAGGACAGACTCCAGAGAGCTGACCTCTGACCTCCCCACACATGCTGTGCCATGTGTTTGCAAGTACTCACTCACACGCACATCCTCAGTCAGTACCCGTAGGCTTCTAGAGCTAACTTCTCACTGCATTTGTGTAAGTGCCCTTTGCTTGCTGCCTTCATATCGAAGAGCATCAGCAAATAGACACTCAAAAAGTAAGCTTCAGTTTTTAAACCCCTGAGTGTCCGAAAGTCACGACAGGGTTTGGATTAGTTACTTTTTGTTCTTTTACAGTTATTATGCATCTTTGTGTCTTGGCATGTGTGTGACACCACACACGTGTGAAAGTCTAAGGATAGCCATAGGAGTTGGCTCTCTCCCTTCACTGTGTGTGTCCTGAAATGGAACCCGTTGTCATCAGGCTTGGGAACAAGCACATTTACCCATTGTTTTAGTTAGGGTTTTTTTTTTTATAGCTTAAGGTAATGTACTTTTAAAAATTATTTATTTGTTTACTTTTAAAAATATTTAATTTTGGGGCTGAGGATGTGGCTCAGTTCATAGAGCGCTTGCCTAGCATGCACAAGGCCCTGAGTTCAATCCCCAGCACTGTACTGACCAGGCACAGTGGTGCACTCAGAGCCTGTGTCCTACCTGCCCTTCTTTAAAATTAAAAAAAGTAAAAATATTTAATTTTAATTTATGTGCATTGGTGTGAGGGTGTCAGATCTTAAAGTTACAGACAGTGTGAGCTGCCATGTGGGTGCTGGGAATTGAACCCCGGTCCTTTGGAAGAACAGGAAGTGCTCTTAACCACTGAGCCATCTCTCCAGCCCCATGTAATGTACTTTTTATTAAATAAGCATTGTATTAGTTGTATCATGGCATTGCCAAAGCTTTAGTTTCAACGCGTAGTCTTCAATATATAGCTTACCTTCAAAATCCCAAGAAACATTCTACCACATTTTGAAGAAGTTCATGTTCAGTAATAAGTTAGATCACATTATAGACACATTATATCACATTCCTGAGGTCTTGTGTAGAAAAAGTCCATTAGATATCTGAGAATGACCTTCTAAAACCCCTTGAAATAAAAAAAAAAAAAAAAAAAAGAAAAGAACATGCAGCCCTTTTTATCTCACAACTTAATTAGATCTCCTTTCCAAAGTACTTATTAGTTCCATAACACTTAACAGTTTTCATTGACTTTATGCCCATGTTTTATGTGTCATTTAGTTAGGGTTTTTATGCTGTGATGAAACACCATGATGAACAGCAACGCGGAGAGAAATGAGGTTATTACTCTGAATCACAATCCATTTATTTACTATCCTGAGTCCCAGTCCACTGAGGGAAGCCAAGACTGGGAGGGAGGGGGGAGCAGATGCAGGGACCACCGAGGAGTGGTGTACACTGCTTGCCCATCCTCTTTTTTTTTTAAAGGTTTATATACATATTTTATGTATATGAGTGCTCTTTCCTAATGCATGCTAGAAGACAGAATCATATCCCATCAGAGACTATTGTGAACCACTATGTGGTTGTTGGGAATTGAACTCGAAGTCTCTGGATGAACAGCCAGTGCTCTTAACTGCTGTGCCATCTCTCCAGCCCTGCACAGCCTATTTTCTTATAGACCCTAGGTCCATCATCCCAGGGGGGGCACTATCTACAATTATCTCTTAAGATAATGCCCTGCAGTTTAGCCTACAACTCTGTCTTCGGGAGGCCTTTTCTCAATTGAGATACCCTGCTCTCAGACGATTCTCGCTTGTTTCAAGTAGACAGAAAACTAGCCAGCCCACCCACCGAGCCATCAACCCCTCGGTTTCATTCTTTCCTCTGTGACTCAATCCATGATGGAAACAAGAGAGAAGAGGTTTATTGTGGCTCATCTTCAGAGATCTACATGTATCCCAGCAGCACAGGCATTATGGAGTGTCTCAGTGCATGGCAGCTGGAGTGTGCGGCAGTGGCTGCTCATGTCATGCCTGACCAGGAAAAACAGAGTGTCCATAACAATGGCCGATGCTATAGCCTTAAATGCCACTTGTAATTCTCCAATTCTGACAGGAAAGCTGGGAGTCCTGAAGGCTCCATCGCCTTCCCAAATAGCACTACCAGCGAGGGAACAAGTGCACAAAACACGAACCTCTGGGAGACATTGCAGACTCAAACCATGTGTTCCATAAGTGAATGAGATTATTTATCTAATGGCTCCTGACGACAGTGGGAATTACCTCTGTGCTCCCCTTCCTTCACCTTAGGATGACAGGAAAACATTCCTTCTGGAATCCTTGTCACCACTTAAAAAAAAAAGTGGTTTGAAAGAAAGTATTTTCAAGCATTCAGTGACAACCAGAATACCTTGTTAGTCATGGGAATTGTAATGCACTAAGTTTCACTACTCTTATTTCATGTTTGCTATGAGATGTGGCTATACACATGTTTGCATGTGCCTCAGCCTGCCCAGTGACAGGACAATAGGAGATCACTACCATGCTCAGTTCTGTTCCTTTTAAATGGTTATATGAATGTGTGGGAGAGAAGCCTTTTTGTACTTTCACACAAGGAAGCGTTGTGTTTAATAGCTTAAGAACATCAGAGGGTGAGTATTTCTTATCCAAAATGTTTGGGTCCAGAAGTGTCTCACGCTTTGGAGGTTTCTGGACTTGGGGAATCTTGGCATGGATCTGCTGATTTGACAATCAGTCCTAATCAGAATACTTAAAGCTGAAAACTTATCTGAAATCTAAAGGGTTTTTCAAGACTCTTTGGAGTGTAGGTACTTTTGGATTTTGTATTGGGGTTTTTGTTCTGCTTGTTCCATAGGCTGGCTCGGAGTAGTCTTTAAGACAACACTGCTTGAGAGACAGTACCCAGCCTTAACAGTGTCCTCGAAAACACAAGGAACAAGATTATGAACTTCCTGGTCCTGCTTTGCACTTGACCCAAATACTGGCCTCAGCACGGAGGACTGGGAGGTGGCACTGGAGGTTTTGGATGGAGGAGAACATGGGCGCAGCGACGCATTTGTGTGCATGTGTACATGTGTGTGTGCGTGTGTGTGTGCGCGTGTGTGTGCATGTGTACATGTGCGTGTGTGTGTGTGCCTGTGTGTGTGTGTATGTGTGTGTGTGCATGTGTACATGTGCCTGTGTGTGTGTGTGCGTGTGTGTGTGCATGTGTACATGTGCGTGTGCGTGTGTGTGTGTGCGTGTGTGTGTGTGTGTGTGTGTGTGTGTGCGCATGTGTACATGTGCCTGTGTGTGTGTGTGCGTGCGCGCATGTGCTTGCATGCATGTCTGTGTACAATGACATGTCTGTGGAGGTCAGAGGACCACTTACAATAGTCATTTGTTTTCTTCTATTATATGAGTTTAGGGTATTGAACTCACGCTGTGAGGCTCAGCAGCCAGCTCTTTTGCCCAGTTTTCCATTTTGCTGGCCCCATTCTTTTTTTTTTATAGTGTCACCAGAAGCTACTTTAGATAAAGAGCCTGACACTAGACCTCACTTCTGTCACTTTATGTTATTTTTCCCCTCAATGCTGGGGATGGAACCCAGGTTTCCCACTTGCTAGGCCACATCTCTACTATTGAGCTGCACCCCAGCTCAACGTTGGGCATTTCTGCTAGGCAAACCCTTTTCCATATTGAATGAGTAGACACATTGGCAATAGAAACTGCAGGGCTGATCTCATGCATCCAACTGCTCAAGCGGTGGCACCATACTTTACTGTTTAGAACTGTCAACAGTATAGGCAATGACACATGTCATACATAGTGCAGAATCAGATTTTGAGCTGCAATTTCCTAAGTCTTTCAGTCCATGAAAGCGACTCTTCAAGGCTATCTTGACCCCATGTTGCACACACTAGAGCAGCAGTAGATTTCCTATTTCCTGTGGGGTCTCGCTCTGCTGCTCTGGCTGTCTTAGAACTCATTGTTGGGATTAAAGCTGTGAACCACTATACCACATTCTCAGAAGGTTCTTAAAGTAAGCTGAAGCGTCTTGCTGTGGGATGAGCCCTTTTATAAAGCTTGGTTTGCTTTTTGGTGAGAGGTTCACATGAATGTGAGGCTCTTTTGATTGGGGAATTAATCCTGAGACACTGGAGGTTTTCCAGCGCCCTCATACAGGCAGCGTGGGCATGGGCATGCAGGGCACTTGCACTCCTCTTTCTGACAACGCAGTCTCAGAGAAGAGCCCCTGGCTGCAGGCCTCTGGGCTCCCTGTGCCCGCTTTCATGCTGGTTCATAGTACCGAGACATGGGAGACAGAAAGGAGTGGAAGCAAAACTAAAGTTTGCCTCTGTGCCTTGTGTCCTAACACCTAAGGGAAGGAAGAGCCCAACCTTTCCTTAAAGCCACCGCAGACCTCGAGCTACTGAAATCTTGTTCTGGAAGGAAAGAGCACCTCAGCACAGCTGTGCTTTCTGAGAGGTGGAAATAGCTTTAGCTCCTCCTGCCTCTTCTGTCCTTTAATGTGCAACATGCAGCTTAAAGTTTCAAAGCAGTATTTATGCAAAAGCAATGTGGAAGAAAAATGCGCAGAAGCAGGAAACTGTAAGGTTGACCGTGAGAGAACAATGCCATCAGAAACAGAAAACTGCAGAGTAGACCAGGACTGAACAATTACATCAGTAGCAGGAAACTTCAAGTTACATCAGGGGAGGACAGAGCTGTGCATATCCCAAATGTCTGAACTGGAGGAAAAGACCCATAAGATACTGTAGCAAACACATCAGATGGCTTAGAGGAAATGATGGCCTCAACACCTGAACAAATGTTACAGCAAAGGAACTAAAGACAGTGCTCGTTGTTCTTCCTGGTGGTGGCTGCATGTGTAAAGTTATCACTGTAATAGTTACTGAGCAAAATTCCACCCAAGATCACAGACACACTTCTGCTTAGTTTTCTGATAACCAGTTACATGTGAGAATGACCCAAGCAGCTTACATGAACTAGGCATGTGCTCTGCTACTGCGCTCAAAGCCTACCCACTTTTTTTTGTGTATGTGTTTTATATTAGAGCTCAGCGTACTTTGCCCAGGCTCGCCTCAAAGTATGAGCTCCCTGCCTGATCCTTTCAATTATCTTCTGCCAGCCCTGAAATCTGTCCCTGGAGATCTTGGACATAGAAGTGGCCAGCTTGGAGAAATACTAGCCAGCAAGGCTGCACGAATCTTCAGAGACTTGAAGCCTTTCACTTGCTTGGGTAGCGTTATAACAGATAATTTATGTTTTATTTGTGGCTATTGTGAAGGTTATTGTTTCCCTATTTCTTTCTAAGCTTGTTTGTTTTTTAAATAAAGAAGTGTTACTGACTTTTAAAATTTATTTTTGAATGTATCGTTTCCCCCTTTTCTATGAGAGAATAGTCTACCTAGTGACTTTGTTATCACCATGGAGAGACAGTCATATCTGCAGAGTGTCTGTACATTGAACACCACTGAGCACTATATATGACCATGAGCTCATAAATATAGAGTGCTGGTGTCATTTTCCTGTAACAGGAAGAATGTATACGCAAGGAGTGAAAGTCCCTTAGGGACATTGTTACCCGTTGACATTATTTATCTACACTGGCACTTATGTGCATGTGTGATGACGGTTATTGGTGCAATCTAGGCTGGGATTTTAATTTTCCTCCTTATCACCATGGGAGACAAGTTCACATGAAAGGGCATTGAGGCAGAGGGGATGGCAGGGCCCCACTGTCCTGAAGTGGGAGGTGGGGTTCAAGCATCAGTGACTGAGCAGCTGGCCTATGCTCTGGTGGATTTCTAAGTGGTGTGATTCCAGAGAACACCATAAATGGCAGGTTCC
This sequence comes from Acomys minous, assembly GCF_964271855.1. Classification (NCBI taxonomy): domain Eukaryota; kingdom Metazoa; phylum Chordata; class Mammalia; order Rodentia; family Muridae; genus Acomys; species Acomys minous. Next base: position 1,399,478 of record NC_140502.1, on the reverse strand, counting down.
CTGTCCTTCTCAGTGTATTGAAAGGCAAGCTGTCGTTCCAGGTAACTGTAGGACCTAAGACCTCAACAGCAGAGATGAGCATCCTTCAATCAGGCTGAGTTACCAGAAGGCTTTCTTCAGGGTCATGTTCTGAAATGCAAATATGCCTGGAGAGGGCAATAAGTAAACACTGCCATGTCACAAGGTAAATCTGTAGCCTGTGCCGCTGAAAGAGGATGTGAAGAGGAAGAGAGGAGCAGGTGGAGATCAAATTTGGGTGTGGGTGAGTTTTACATATTACAATCTCATAAAGAGAAACAAGATGTCCAATATTAGAGGAAATGTACAAACCACGGATACTTGAACCATTAAGACATGACTGGAGAGTCCTGTGCATTTCTCCAAGGACCATGGAGGTAGATGCTTCTCCATCTCTGACCTGAAGGTCCGTGCCTATACAAGGCCTTATTTATTTCCCTTCAGTTGATGAGTACAGAAAGAGGACTTTGAAAATGCATGATGTTTTGGGAATCCTTACAGGCCCTGCCACTGGCTGGAAGAGACCGCCAAGAGTGATGCTGACATAGAGCTGCAGTGTCTACTGCTTTGGATTCCTTGACCCAGGGCTGGCAGGGTGCTGGCCATGTGCAGTCTCTGGCCTCCCACCTCCTGATGGGCTAGGTGGCTTTCTCCCTCTTCTGGCCAGGATGTGGAGAAAGGGGATGCTCCTCCATTGCTGGTGGTAGTGCAAAGCTCTACAACCACTTTGGAAATCAATGTTTTTTTTTTTTTTCCATAAAATTGGTAACAGATCCACCTCAAGACCCAGCTGTACCATTCCTGGGCATATACCCAAAAGATGCTCCACCATAAACAAGGACATTTGTCCAACTATGTTCACAGCAGCTTTATTCATAGTAGCCAGAATCTGGAAGCAACCTAGATGTCCAGGGTGGGAAAAGGCAGAGGTAATAACTTGACCTTCCCAGGTGGGGGCAGCTCACACTGGGAAGAAGCTGGACACTTCTTATGTGCAAGGCTCTCTGTGCTTTGCCTAAGATTTTGTCAGGGCCCTCGCCTCACGTTGCATATCCAGCAGGGCTGTTGTGGCTGGGCCTGACCTTGGAGCTTTGATGCTTTTGGAGATTCCTAGAGCCCAGGAGGAGCATGTTATAATTTTCTTCTCACTCTTCTTCCCCAGTGGATGAAAGACCTGCATGGACTTCAACATGTGCCTGCCGAGGTGGGTTCTAGGTTTTTAAAGCTGTTGTGGCTGAGCTCAGAGGATTCCTCTTCCTGTTGGTCTTGGGGATGGTGGGCTTCTCTTCTGCCTTGACTCTGCTCCCTGACTGCATAAGCTCCTCTGTTTTCTTGGAGTTGTTTTCTCTGGTCCATTGGTCATGTCATGCTCCTATGCTCTAGCTGTGTTGAGCCTGGGTACCCCTTTCTGAGCTTTTCCCTCCAAGTCCTTGGCCCTGTTGTCCATAGCCCTGTCAGTGACTCCAGCACTGCCCACAGATCCCTCTCCCTCCACCAGATCCCAGCGCTGGATTTTGGCCTGAGGAGCTCTATCAAGCGGCTCAGAGACTTCATGGTCTTTCTTCCTCACCTGCTCTGATGGTCCACTAACAACTCTTGAGATTGGCCTGGGCCTGATCCCTCCACACAACCGTGGAGACTTTAGATTTGGTTGCTGTGGGATCTTGTACTTCTTCTACGTCTGTGAGGGAGTTCATGAATTGTGGAAGATGAATATCTGCCACCAGTGTTTTTGACATCTGCAAGGTTGATGGTGGCCATCATCAAACTGTCCCACTTCCCTTGCTCTTCTAGACCAAGGATGCTGCCTCCCATGCTGTTATTGTCAGAAGCAGGATCCTGTGCTAAGCTCCCAGCATCAGCGCAGTGCAGATGCTGCTGTGTGTCAGGGTGTGCCAAAGGGAGGAATGATGTTTCTTGGTTTTCTTTCGTGCTCTCATCCACATCTGGAGGCACTGAAAGCTGAGCTTTAGTTCCAATCAAGCTTTTATTCTCTGTTTGGTCCAGGCTTGGAGATGGAGGCCAGGCTAGGGAATCTGAAGAACCATGGATGGTGGCTGATGAGGTCCTGTCTCTGTCCACAGCTGGTGTCCTCATTTTGGAAACCTGGGTGCAGGTGTTGTATAGTTCTGGACTCTGCAGCAGACAGAGTGTCTGCTCTGAAAGTGGCAATCACAGGGACGTCTCCTTTTCCACTGAGAAAGAGTCAGGGAAGAAGTCAGGGCCTGGTAAGTAAGATACTCCTGCACCCTCCTTTCATAGCACCACAGCACTCAGGCCCTTTTAGCTGTGTGGAAGGCATTCCTATGTGCTGTGCTTGAGCAGGACTGACAGCACTGCTGTCCACAGGCAGATGACGACTGCTCCATTTCTGCTTATGATGCCCTGTGGTGTTTTCTCATATGTTTCGGTGTTGCTTTGTGTTTTTGTGGTGTGTGCATAGCCACCATGGGTATGGTACCCCAATTCCCTTTGTGTGTTCTCCTCTGTTGCCTTCCCCTTTCTCTTTGAGACAGTGACTCTCATTTCCCTAGAACTTTGCTATTAGGCAGGTTATCTGGCCCATTAGTTTCAAGAACTTACCTGACTCTGCCAACTTCTTTCATTTTATGACTTTACTCAGATGCCCCCAGGTGCCTGGCTTTTTATGTGGGTTTAGGCATCGAAGGCTCGTTGGACACTGCTGCAAGGCAAGCATTTCACAAACCAAGGTTTCCTCCAGACCACGTTTCACAAACTTCTTATAAGTACATGACATTTGATTTAAGAAATTAAAACCTTTGGGTTTGGGTGCGATACAATATTAGAAACATGTCTTCATTATTGTATAAGCTTGGCCATGGATTACCTCTGAAGTATCACAGCAGAAGAAAAAAAAGAAGCAGCAGCTTTGGCCAACATAGGAATTGTCCATGGGCTGCCTCAACTCTGTCTCTACAGTTTTTTTTTGTGTGTAAGAGAATGCTATGAGAAGTGCTTGGAATGTGGGAGGAGTACCTTCTCCAGGCCAGATATGAGCTGCACTACTCTGGAGGAAGATTTCAACTCATGGGAAATCTAGTGGCATGCAAACGAAAAGCCCTTCATGTTTTCTAGAGCACAGAGCAACAGACGAGGAAGGAGATGACTGTAGTTGGTGCATTGGATTGATTAGCATTAGTAGTGACATCCATGACTCTGGTGACCTCAGTGGCCATTATTTGATGCAGGATGGATGCCACATACTACGGCTCTACATTTTCTCTCATTGTAGAGTCTGATGATGGGGATGGAAAGCTAGAGCCAGAATAACCTGTCTGGACACACACTCTCCTTCCGTTTGGAGTGCCCACTACTGAATGGTGGAGCTAACTCTCCTTGGAGGGCTAATCCCACTCCTTCCCCTCCTGGCTCTTTCCTCACCATGAAGACTGGTGTCTGTCATGGCTTGAGCAGGTCTGGATTAGGAGAAGGCAGAAGTGGAAAGTTGTGTTTGGACATTTGTTGGCTGAATCTTCTTTTGCCCCCTCACCATCTCAGGTTTCAGGGCAGAGGCCCAACTCCCAGAGTAAGACACTGAGCTATGGGCATGCAGGCTGTGCCCAAGTTCTCCATGTATGAATAGAGGGCCAAGGCTAGTGTGGTCATAATAATACATGTTGCTTCCCCCCTGGTAAGAAGGTGTCAGGCTGTATCCTTGATTTGGCCCCTGTGGTGCTGTGGCATGGAGAAAACTGGCAGACTGGGTTGGATAGGGACTATGGCTTTGGACTCTAAAATGTTATCATACTGGGAGGTCACAGACAGTGAAGAGAGTGTGATGCAACTGTTCCATGATGGTCACAGTGAAGTGCTGCAGCCCATCTGCCCTCCCTGCAGCCTATCTGTACTTCCTGTGAGATCCCACTTGAGAACACCTGCTAGGAGAGGAGGGAGGGATCTATGCCTGGCAGCACACAATGGGAGGGGAAGGAGGCTGTCTGGATGAGACCTGATAGGCTGTGATCATGTGGCGGGGGAGGAGGTCCCCTCCTGTCAGTGGTCCAGGGGAGGGGAATAGAGTGAAAGAGGCGGGGGGGGGGGACAGGAAGACACAAGTGAGGGGATAATAATTAGGATGTAATCTGAATAAATTATTAAAGAGTAATAAAAAATTGGAAAACAACACTCAAGGTCTCTCTAATAAGATAACGTGGCCTTGAAACCACAGGTACCAGCCTGACTTTGCCTCTAGGATGCTGTTGCCATAGGTGAGTCCCAGCACCACCATGCTTATCCATACTCTTTACTGTTTTTCTCTTTTAGAAAATGATGTATAGCCGGGCTGTGGTGGCGCACGCCTTTAATCCCAGCACTTGGGAGGCAGAGGCAGGTGGGTTGCTGTGAGTTCGAGGCCAGCCTGGTCTACAAAGCGAGTCCAGGACAGCCAAGGCTACACAGAGAAACCCTGTCTCGGAAAAACCAAAAAAAAAAAAAAAAAAAAAAAAAAAAAAAAAAGAAAATGATGTATAGGGTATTTGGGATATGAATACTGTATTTACCTGTTTACTTTCACCTTCTAACACCTCCTGTGTCCTTTTCATTCCTTCAGTAATTCATGATCTCTCATCACTTGTGCAGCTCTCTCTATATATATAAACATACATGTATGTGAACTTCGTGAATAAAAAAATGTTGATAGCTTTTCATGGTGCTTGCATGTAATTAGAGCTGACCCTGTGGGATTTGCTAACCTTTTAGAGGGTTCCTCTCTGAATAAGATTGACTCTTTCTCTGTCACTTTTAATAGCCTGTAATCCTTCTAGAGGAAAATCCTTGTGTCAGTGTGTGTTGTGTAGAACACTGTAGCCCAGGGTAGGCTTGATCTGGTCTTCATGCCTTCAGCCCTACATGTTGTGTTTACTGGTGTGCCAGCACACCTGGTGTGAATGCTACATCTAGAACAGAGCAGAACCTGAAACAGTGACAGGGAAGCAGTAATGGAGGGAGACCATCACAGTCATGGTGTGGAGTGCTAGGTCTCTGCACACCTTGTTTGTTTTTTGTCTGTGTTGAATTTAATACCATGAAGAAAGACCTGATTTTCTTCCCCATTCACTTGCCTCTTTAAAAAATATTTTATTAATTTATTCATATTACATCTCAATTGTTAGCCCATCCCTTTTATCCTCCCCTTCCTCCCTCCATCTCGACTGCCCCCTACTCCCCTCCCCTATGTCTGTGACGGAGGGGGACCTCCTCCCCCTGTATATGCTCATAGAGTATTGAGTCTCTTCTTGGTAACCTGTTATCCTTCCTCTGAGTACCACCCGGCCTCCCCATCAAGGGGACGTGGTCAAAAATGGGGCCCCAGAGTTTGTATGAAAGTCAGACCTCCCTCTACACTCAATGGTGGAGAATGTCCTGTGCACCGGCTAGGTCTGGGTAGGGGTCTGAAGTTTATTGCCTATATTTTCCTTGGCTGGTGCTATAGTTTGAGTAGGACCCCAGGACCCAGATCTGCCTGTCATAATGTTCTTCTTGTAGGTTTCCAGGACCCTCTGAATCCTCCTGTTTCCCCATTCTCCCATGCTTCTCACGTGCCTCTTAAGACTCAACAGTGCAGAGTCCAGAGCATAGTGACACTGCAATTTAACTGACATGGATGGTATTACACTTGAGAGCAAGCTATCTGTACTAAGTCAACACGTTATTAACAACCAAAGGGAAATGTCACACTGAACTCAAGTTATCGATATCTCTAGTATCCATAATATTCTAAAGATTACAGTAAATACTAAAAATAAGGGAAGATGTGACCACACAGGCAGTTTTTAAAAGGTTTTTTTTTTTGGGGGGGAGGGTGGAGAGATGGTTCAGAGGTTAAGAGCACTGGGTGCTCTTCCAGCGGTCCTGAGTTCAATTCCCAGCAACCACATGGTGGCTCACAACCATCTGTAATGTGATCTGATGCCTTCTTCTGGCCTGCAGGTGTACATGTAGGCAGAGCACTGTATATATAATAATAAATAAATAAATCTTAAAATAATTTTTTTCATTACCTGGCATTGTTGGGATGGGTCTGAGGTATAGCAACAGTAATCCAGGTTACAATGGATCAGGATAAATAGTCGTCTTTGACTGGCAGACCAATACTACCTGTGTGGCCAGTGGTGCTCGCTGGTCACTGGTCCCAGGTGACCTGTGATGATCCAAATTTGTTTACAGGCAGCACCATGGAAACCTCAAGATTCTATCAGGCGCTGATAGGTTGGGAGGGAGATTGACATCACAAGTCAGGCAGTAGCCAATCAGAAGGTCCGATTCTGAGCTAAAAGACAGGATTGGGTGGACAGGATGCTAGGAGACCAACAGCAGCCAATGAAGGCAGAGGTATGAGCTGGTGAAAGTGGGTATTTCTTGTCAGCCTTAGCAGGATAGAGAGAGACATCTAGGTTGAGGAAACTCAGTCAAGAAGCCTTTTCAGTTGATCTGAGTTGTGAGCTGTAAGCATTTGTCCACGATCAAAAGAAGAGGGCAAATGGCTTCTTTCTGGCTGTTGAAGGGCAGGGCTGAGGGCACTGAAAGCACCTTGTAGGGGATGATGATCTCCAAGGCTCTTCTCTTTTAGTTTCTCACTCAGGAGTCCTTCTTTAGGCTGGGATGGCCCAGATTGGACTCACATTTCTCTCCTCTGTTTTTATCTGTCTTTTGTCCACTTTGATTCTTGGACCAGCATGACCCTGTACCTTTACACTAGTATGTGCTATGACTGTGAACAGCCAGACCAAGTGGTCTTCATTTCATCTCTCAAATGCAAGCTTCTGCCCTTAGCAAATATCAGAGTGAATGAAAGGGATGCTGGCTGCACACATTCCTTCTGTCCTTATTTAATGCTGTTCTCCGGCCCATACTTTGCTACCTCTGGATGCTCTCCTCATCTTTTGTTTTCCTGATATCTCTTTGTCTCTGTAGGTCATAGTTTTCTGGAACTCACTGTGGACTTTCCCTCTTGTTTCGTACACATGGACTTTTATCTCTGCCTCCCTTTATAGAACCATTGTTGGGAGCCAACAAGTCTGGCAGCCTTGTTCCCCCAAGTGAAACGAGTGTGGCAGTTATTGTAGCTTCTTTCTCATTGCAACAGCCTCTGTAGAATCTTGGGACTACAGCATTCTGTACCATGCTTGGGTTTGAGACCAGGCCAGTAGAGGGTGCATGGGACAGTTTGAGAAAGTAAAAAGTCTTTTGTTGGTACATGTTACAGGGTTACATGAAAAAGCAATGTTATGTTGATTTATTTGGGAAGAAAAGATCAACGTATTCTTCATCTCAATGTATTTGCACTTACTGTATTTGGCATTTTTAAAAGACATATAGGGAAATCTTCGGTTTTTCTTCATTTTGATTTGTGTTTTATACCTCTGTCCTGTCACTCACTGGTGTGTTCATAGACTGTGGTATTCGGCATGAGTCTAGTATTCATTCATATACATTTCCTATTGTATCTGTCACACAAAGCACTAATATGACAGTGTCCATTAGTCTTTATTACACGTGTCCCTTTAACTACTTAGCTGTCCTCCAGCAATGAGGTGTTAGGGTTTACAAGAGGAGCTTTCAGAATGAACTAGTGCTGTAGCATGGGACTGCGTGTCAATCTCAGTAGAAATGACGCCCCATTCAGATCATTTAAAGCGGTTTAGTGCTGTACACATCTGTGCAGCGAGAATGTTCTTTTTCACATGACACTGAAATGTCCCTGTCTTTCACCCCACCGGATTCCGGCAGGCTCCTGTGTGGAGATGTTCGCTGCAGCACTGTAGAGTCAAGATGAGTAGACAATTACCAGGGTCTGTGATGAGAGAGAGGAGGACAGGGAGAGGGACAGGAAGAGGGAGGGAGAGAGAAGGAGAACACAAGAGAGACGGACAGACAGAGAAGGAGAAAGAGGGACATGGACTGACAGCAAGAGACAGAGTCAAAAAAAAAAGAGAGACAGGAAGTGTGAGACAGTGTAATCTGCATTTTGTTTTGTCATGTCATCATTTCCATAGTTTTAAATTTTGCACATTTACTTGTTTATTTACTTTTTGTTTTATGGAAAATAGAGGACCTGGTTCAGACATATGCAGACCCTGGGTACCAGGCAAGTGTCCTGCTAATGAACTCAAAGCCTACCTTTCTTGTTATCCTAGGGTTGTCCAGGCTAGCCTTGAAGCGTGATCTTCCTGCCTCATCCTCTCAATTGTCTTCTGCCATCCCAGAGATCTCTGTCCGGCTTTCTTGGACTTGGAAACGGCCAGCTTGGAGAAATGCTAGCCAGCAATGCTTCAGGGGTCTTCAGAATGATAATTTAGTTGACCACTAGGTGTCAGTGTAGCATCCTCAGTGAAACAGGGCTGCTGCCTTTTTCCAGAGTCAGGGAGTGATTTCCATTCTTGCCTTTTTTAAAAAAACAAGGTTACCCAGTATTTCTGAGGGTCACAACTGGTCCATATTAGGGGGGAACTGGGCACTTAAGAATCAGATTTCTTTCTCTGTAACACTTTAGGTGGGCTTAGATTTAACACCTCAGCAAGACCTGGTGGCTTCTGAAGTGAGACCAAGGTTAAAAAGGAGAGAGAAAGTAGGAAAAGAGGTGTGGTTACAGGTGACATTCATGACTTGGTGGTTGTTCAAGGCAACTGCCATTCATCGCAGAGGACAAGATGCAGAGGTGGAGTGTAGTGAGTCCAACACAGGGTTCCTCCGATGAATACAAGGGAGTTGACTTTCCCAGTCGTAATGGTCTCCTGCTGATGCACCCAGGACGTTTGCATCTTCAATACTTTTGGAACCTATCACAACTCAAGTGTGTGGTTGGACGCTGAGGTCAATGACTCCTTCCGTTTTGATCCAGAGAACATCCAGGACAGGTCCCTCCGGCCTTTATTCCCCTCTCTGTGGGACCCAGGACTTCGGCCATGAGCAAGATGAAGGCGGCACTTGCGCTGAAGTTGCTGTGCTTCTGCATCCTGCCTGACAACAAGCAGCCCCATCAGAAGCTGGAGCTGATCCTTCATGCAGAGGGCCAGCTGTGGCTGTCAGTGGAGCCAGTGAGAACCAGTGAACAGTGAGCCACCCGCTTTGTCCCGGACTTCTTAGCAGGTAGAAGGGCATGACTCTGCCCTTGTAAATTGCACAGCACCATCAGAGTTGTCACCCTGAAACAGAGGCTGCAAGGGATCCATCTTGGGGCTCAGGTGAGGGAGTCCAGCTGGTTGTTTATGTGGGGTGTTTCCATTTTCTTTGTAAAGGCACTTAGTGCTATGAATTTTCCTCTTAGCACTGCTTTCATTGTGTCCCACAAATTTGGGTATGTTGTTTCATCATTTTCATTGAATTTCAGGAAGTCTTTTATTTCTTCCTTTATTTCTTCCATGACTCATGTGTCATTAAGTAGAAATTTGTTTAGTTTCCACGTGTGAGTAGGCTTTTTTTTTGTTATTTCTGTTGTTGAAGTCCAGCCTTAGACCATGGTGATCTGATAAGATAGAAGGTATTATTTCAATCTTCTTGTTGAGGCTTGCTTTATGACCTACTATGTGATCAGTTTTAGAGAACGTTCCATGAGGTGGTGAGAAAAAAGTATAATCCTTTGCGTTTGGGTGAAAAGTTCTGTAGATATCTGTTAGATCCATTTGATTCATGGTATTGGTTAATGAAATTATTTCCCGGCTTAGTTTTTGATTCAAAGATCTATCATTGAGTGAAAGTGGGGTGTTGAAGTCTCCCTCTACTAATGTGTGGGTATCGATGAGTGGTTCAAGCTTTGTTAATAGCTCTTTTACAAATGTGGGAGCCCTGTATTAGGAGCATAGATGTTCAAAATCGTGATGTCTTCTTGGTTGACTTTACCTTTGATGAGTACGAAGTGTCCTTCCTTATCCCTTTTGATTAATTTTGGTTGAAAGTCCATTTTATTAAATATTAGAATGGCTACCCCAGTTTGCTTCTTGTGACATTTGCTTGAAATATTTTCCCCAACTTTTTACTCTCGGGCAATGTCTGTCCTTGTGGTTGATATGTGTTTCTTGAATGCAGAAGAATGTTGGGTCATGTTTATGCATCCACTCAGTTAGTTTGTGTCTTTTTATTGGAGAATTGAGACCACTGATGTTGAGAGATATTAATGACCAGTGACTGCTAAGTCCCTTCAGTTTTGCTGTTTGTTACAGTCGGGATTTTGTAAGGTTGTGGTTTTGTGATGGTGTAGTTATCTATTTCCTATGTAGTTATGGTTGTAATTTGACCCTTTGGGGTGGAGTTTTTCTTCTAGTAACTTCTGTAAAGCCAGATTTGTGGCTAGGTACTATTTGTATTTGCTTTTGTCATGGAATATCTTGTTTTCTCCATCAATGGTTATTGATAGTTTTACTGGATATAGTAGTCTTGCCTGGCGTCTGTGTTCTCGTAGGGTTTGCAAGAGCTCTGTCTAGGCCCTTCTGGCTTTCATGGTTTCTGCTGAGAAGTCGGGAGTAATTCTGATAGGTTTGCCTTCATATGTTACTCGGCCTTTTTCTCTTGCCACTTTTAATATTTTTCCCTTGTTCTGTATATTTTGTGTTTTTATTATTATGTGACAGGAAGATTTTCTTTTCTGGTCTATTCAATTTGGTGTTCTGTAGGCCTCTTGTATGCTCATATGCATCTCCTTCTTCAAATTGGGGAAATTTTCTTCTATGATTCTGTTGAAGATATTTTCTGGGCTGTGGAGTAGATTGTCCCCACTTTCCTCAATACCTGTTATTCTCAAGTTTTGTCTTTTCATGTTGTCCTTGATTTCTTGGATGTTCTGTGTCAGGAACTTTTCAAATTTAGCATTTTCTTTGATGGTTGTTTTGAGTTCTATGATTGTATCTTCAAGTCCTGATATTCGTTCTTCCATTTCTTGCAATCTGTTAGATAAGGCCACCTCTGAGATACCTGCTTTCATCTCTGATGCCTCTTGATCATGTTTTTCTTCTGTGTGTTCCTGTATCATAACTTCCATTTTTATCTTCACGTCTTGGACTGTTTTAATGATTTCCTTCATCTGGTTATTTATATTTTTCTGTAATTCTTCAAGTGCTTCTTTATATGACTCTTAAATCTTCAGCCCTCTTGTTTGCCTCCTCCTGCAGTTGTTTACAGATTTTATTAGTTTCTTCCATTATCATCTTCCTTACTAAGGACTTGAGGTCATTTTTCTTGTATATCAATTGTTTTTGGGTTCTCCAGGTTGTTTTCATTGGGATTGCTGGGATCTGGAGATGCCAAACTGTTTTGGTTTTTGTTAGCATTCTCTTGCTGTCCTCTTGTCATTTTGGTGACTCGATGTTGGGAGGTAGTTTGTAGTGACCTTCGCTGGTTGAGAGTGGATAGTTGATGATTAGTTATAGGTCAGGTGCCCTTGCCTGTGGGGATCAGGGAGTATTTCCCTGGAACAGGCAGGTGATCCAGTTTCCACACCTGGAGATTTTTTTCTCTACACCTTAGGCTCCAGGCTGAGTCAGCCAAAGTAGGTTTCTGTTTGGACCCTTTCACCTTACTGCTGTAATTCAGATCAGCAGTTTTGGGACCTAGAACAAGGACAGCACACAAGCATTATGGTTGGGTAGGATGGTCACAGCTGCCTGTCCTTCCTGTCGCTTTGTAGCCAAGACCCCAGGTGAATCAGATCTTCTGGGCTGTAGCTGTCTTTTAGCTCTGCCTCTATACCCTGTAGAAGTGTCCAGCCTCTCCCAAGAACCTGGGAGACCTTGCCTGGCCTGCAGGAGCTGACCCAGCTAGGTTCTGTCTGTTGGAGAGTGCAGGATGAGTGCGTGGTGGGCCAGAGACAATACCGTTTCAGGCCGCTGGTGGGATCCACTGTGTCAGTGGTTTCCATGCCTCTCAGAGATTCCTCTAGGTCAGCAATTAGACACTGCAAGCATGAACCTCGGCTCCTGCTAGCGTGGGAGATCCTGCTGGGCCTGTGGGAGCAGTCCAAGCTGGTTTCTAACTGCCCTTGTTTGCAGGCTCAGTCCTTTGTGTCTGGCTTTAGATTGGGCCCAGGACAGCCCGTGAGCTGCATGCCCACTCTAGCTGTTTTTTTGGTGGCCCCGCTGCCTGTGCTTCCACTCAGTCTGGGTGGGCAACCTCAGCAGTTTGGCATGGGGTGGGTGGAGGGATCTAAGAGCAGTTTCAAGCTATTCCCTGGGACTCCTCAGGCCAGGGGCTCCGGAAAACCACCTCCCCACACAGCGAGTTTGTGCTTTATATGCCAGTTGCAGCTCACATGTGGATTCCGTTCCAGAGTTTGAGGAGTATGTTTAGCACCTCCAGGCTGTTGCTTGTCCTGGGGTTAGGCCCACCGGTGTTCTGCGGAGTTTGGGGCCCCACTCACCTACAGCTCTCAAGATCCAGCAGACTGTGGTTCCATTCATGTCCCTGGTCTCCTTGGAGTAGATCAGATATGGTGCAAACTGATAGACGCCATCTTGGAACCCCCGGAATATGATTTTATAATAAGGCGATGGTGCTGCCATTGGTCCTTGCCTGACCAAGAAAACATGTGGAAGCCCATGGTCTTTCAGCCCCCATGCTAAAATAAATAGGCAGAAAGCCATTGAAAAATGTCCTTAAAAGTTGTGACAAAGGTGCTGAAGTGTAGCTCTTTGTGTATGATGGTTCCTAGCTTGGGGTCACAGTGGAGAAGGACCCAGTTAGGTGTAAGGGCCGCTGAGTATATGAACAACACAAATTGCACTAGATGTGTCGGTTTTAAAATTTTTTTAGGTGGAGAGCATTGGAAAACAAATACACAGTGCATTGTGTGAAAATTCAAAATAATCAATAAAAATACTCTGACTTTTAACATGAAGAAAATATTTCTTTAAAACAGGGCATGGATTTATGTGTAGGATAAGTTTTCCAGGAACTCATTATGCAACAAACAGCGCTGGCCATGAACTAGTGGTGACCTCAGCCCCCAGGTGCTCAGGAGGCAGCCCTGAACAGGGAGTCGTGACACTAACACTAGAATTAGAGAGGTTTTTTTTTTTTTTGAGGACCACAGCAGGGAACACAGTTCCTCCTATGTCCTTGACATGATACAGGGTCCCATTTCTCTGTCCTGAAGTTCTAACTGTAAACCCCGGGTTCAGAATGGGATGTACATGGAGCCCTGAGTAGGACACAGCTTCCTATCCACCAGGTCAGTCAAGGCCATGCTGCTCACAGAGGATTGGCAGATGTGGCAGCCAGTTCCCCTCCCCTCCCCCCAACACTCCTGCTGAACAGCACTGACATTCACATGCTAATGTGAAACCAGAGGGGAGGGTGGCTGCCACAGTGAAGCATCCTGTCTCAGTGCTCCTGTCTACACCCTCAGCTCTCTCTGTCTCTGCTTCTGTGGAAAAGCTCTCAGGAACTGCTTGTGTGCTCAGTCTACACCGTCCTCTCCTATATACTCAATATCTCAGTGAGCCCAGAGCGCAGCCTGCCGGTTATTCCACTGTGGACTGTGAACATCCATTTACTGAGAGAGGAAATGCTCTGTGCGAAATCATAAGCCCAGATACATCAGGGCTAAGACTGACATTAGGGCACCAGATTATTTTCTTTTCCTTTTTTTTTTTTTTTTAAGATTTATTTATTTATTATGTATACAGTGCACATCAGATCACATTATAGATGGCTGTGAGCCACCATGTGGTTGCTGGGAATTGAACTCATGACCTCTGGAAGAGCAGTCAGTGCTCTTAACTGCTGAGCCATCTCTCCAGCCCCAGGGCACCAGATTCTAATTCAGTAATTCCATGCTGACTGGACGTCTTAATATATATCAGGAAATTGAATGGAAGAATTCTTTACAGTTCTTTCCTTACCAGAAGCTGTGGTGCTGGTAATATGTACACAGTAATGAGAGTCAGGTAAAGGGATGTGAACCATCTCAGGTGTTAGAAACAAACAAACAAACAAACAAAACCCAACATGTCCAGAATCAGAGATATTGGAAACTGAGGCATATTGGTTTTGTTGTCATCATAAGGAAGTGAAGACCATTCGGTTGTTGATTAGCTAGGAGATGCAATGGTATCTATCATAAAGCTACCTAAAAAAAAGTTTTTATAAATTAGAGATGCAGGGCTGACTCGAGTTGGGCCCTGTCTGTTTCCTATAGCTCTATAATCCCTTACAGTCACAATATTTGTCCTGTGTCCAGTGAAGAAAGTGACTGTGAAGATGACACAGCAGCTTCAGCTTGAAAGCCAGTCCTGCAGAGACTCAGGGTCACCATGGTCTCTACAACTCATGTGTTCTCCAAAGCCCAGAGCAGAATAAAGGCCCCAGTGCTGTCCCTCAGCCCACTGAGCCCCTTCAGCAGCTTGTACTCCAGAAGAAATCTATTTTTTTCCAAGAGTAATTTTGACTTGGTGGCCAGAGCTGGCGCAGAATTCACAATTCATCTTAGAGTTGCCATGAATGAGCACCAATGTTTCTGCCTCTGTCACCTGGGTGCTGACATTTCACTCGAGCCCTGACACTCAGCCTACACTTGTTACTACACTGCATTTATACAATGTCCATTTTCGTGACTGTCAAGCACCAGCAGTGTTCAAAAACTCAGTGCATAAAGACAAACAGCATACTTGTCTTTTCTGACAAGCTGGTCCTCCTAGTCACACCTGTGCCCGCCTCAGTTTACTTCCTGGTCTCCTAACCTACCTATATTTCCACTAAATCTTCCTCTGTCTGCCCTATGCTAAGCATGTTCCACTTGAGGGGGTCTCCCTTTCAATTTATCTTTTCAATAAAATCTTTTCATTATCTTCAGCATTCAGCCCCAAGCTTCCCGCATCACCATGGTTAGCACCTCCATGTCCTATACGCTCCCTTTTTTTTCACTCTTTTATTTCCTCTCCTGGCCCACTCCTATTACATTTTCTATTTTCTCCACTCACTATCAATCCAGCTTGCCTGGTATTTTTGTACATAGCCACAAACATGGCCTTCCCAGAGCATCAGCCTCCTTATTCTGCTCCTCTCTTCTCTCTTAGCTCTCTTAAGTAGACAGAAGACTCCAAACACTGGGCATGCTAATCTTAAAATTTCATTCGTTTTATTTATTTCTTGAGGCATGGTCTTAGAAACTCAATGATTGTATACACCCAATCTGTCCTTGAAGTCACTGTCTAGTCAGAGACTGACATGATCTCCTTGAGTCCCCTGACTCTGTCTTCCATGGACTGAATTTACAGGAATATGACACCATGTTTTGACTAGTCACATTAGCAGTTGGTTTGGAGTGTTGGTCATGGTTTTGTAGCTATCTGTAAATATTTTACCAAAAAATAGATGACAACTCCCTCCATCAGTAAGGTGCCCGTCTTTCTTGACCCAGTGCACAGAGCCAGAAAGAGCACAGCTGCTCCTGTGCCCTTGACTGCAACTAAAAGTCCTGCTCTGTCAGTGAGAGAATTTTGTTGGCTACACAGCATCAGAGAACACACATGTGCAGTTACAGAGGAGGAAGAAACATCTGCCTGGATGGAAAATGTCGGCCAATAGAAGCTGCTGAATGAACAGTGACAGATATGTTACTGAGTGCCCTCAGAACTAAACGCTGCTGTGGAACAGCACCAACCGTTAGGTAGTACTGTGGAAACTGTGTAGGGAAGCGTCCTGTCACTCAGCTCTCCTGTCTGTGTACCCAATCTCTCTCTGTTTCAGCCAAAAGCATCCCAGGAACTTACTTGTTTCCTTCTCTATACTGAGCTCCTAAAGGCTAAATCCCCATGGGAGCCCTAGACCGTGCCAGCCTGTTACATCACCAAGAAAGGTGAAGATACATTTATTGAGTAGGTGACTAAATGCTCAGTCCAAAGGCACAACACGAGGAGTTGTTAGAGCCAAGACCACATCAGACACCATCTTGTCATTCAGTACTTTTCCCTTAATCCCACATGTCTCTGATGTTTCCTGATTTAGGGGCCTGTCCAATTAAGTAAACATTAAAGTTTCTTTTCCTACCTGACATTGTTGAGAAAGGAGTACCAGGAAAGGTATAGGATCTGGGTCAAGGGATGAGATCAAGGTTTGTTGGGTTTCACAAGAAAAAGTCAGGTGTGTTCAGGATCAGAGATCAGAGATCGGAGATCAGAGACTAAGCCAAGTTTGTTTACTCGGCGCCATGGAAACCTCAAAATTCCATGAGCTGCTGATTGGCTAGAAGGAAAATGATGTCATGAAACTGTTGACAGGCAATACAAGTTTCAGGAGCCATGTGGGAAAAGGGACATAGTGGAAACCCTGGTAGAAAGGAAGGCGAGAGCGCCCTACATGGCGGCAAGCTAGGCAGCTGAAAGCACACAACCATAGACGGCCATTTCTGTTTCTAAGAGTCTTAGTTCAGGAGGAGAGTCACCTGTTTCTTACAAGTGGTCATTAATAAAGTCATGGATCATTTACATGTGATTTTTGCATTTTAACAGATATCATTAGTATATATTATGAGCACACATACGTCCTTAGTGAGTGTTTTATTTACTCTTTTATTCCTATGAAGAGCCACTATGACCACAGCAACTCTTTGAACAGAAAGCATTTAATTGGTAGCTTGCTTTTACTGTTTCAGTGACAGGCCATGATGTCATGCCATACTCCTGCAGCATAGCTAAGAGCTTTTGATCTTAATATGCAGGACTGTACCCATGTCACCATCCAGAGCACCATGGTGACCGCCACAGATTTGTGATAATTAGAATCCAACACACCTCTGTCAGTGGAAATTGATCTCTGTGTCTATCTCTTTCTGACTCTGTGTGTGTAAGTGTATTTTATGTATATGTGAGGATGGTGCGTACATGTATGTAGGATGTTGTACATATCTCTGTGTATGTTCAACTTATGTCATCTATGTTACTTCTACGTGAATTAAGCAAAAATCCCTCACAGGTTGCTCCTCTATTTTGAGGTAAGTGTTACTTTACTACCGTGAAAAGAGATTATTCTTCTTTTTCTCAATAAGCGAAGGAAAGGGAAGAAGAAGAAGAAGATAAGGGAGGTGAGGATGTGAAATGAGGGAAAGACAGAGAAGGAGAGAGAAAGAGAGAAAAGGAAGAACGAGAGAGGGAGGTGTGAGTGAAGTGAGAGGAGAGAAGAGACCAGAAATAGAACAAAAGAAGTGATGGGGGGGCGGAGAGGAGAGTCTGGAAAGAAGAAAAGGAGAGCAAAGAGAAGAAAGAGACAGAGGGGAAAGCTCATTGTGGTTACATTCAGAAAACGTATGCAAGTGACAAAACTTTAAGGTTCATTTATTTTACTTTATATTAGGGAGCTTTGCTCGCATGTTTGTGTGGCATCAAGTGTGTGCCTGGTGCACGCAGAGGCCTGAAGAAGGCTTTGGGTCCCCTGGAATTAGAGTCACAGAGGCTGTGTGCTGCCATATGGGTGCTGCCAACCTAACCCAGGTGCTCCGGAAGCACGACCTTAACTCTAGACCTGCCTTTCAAGCCCTCAAAGATCAAAAATTAAAAAAACAAACAAACACTTTTTTTTCTTTCTCTCCTTTCTGTTTTTAACACAGGGTCTCCCATTATAGCCCAGGCTAGCCTAGACTTCATCAGAGTACCCTAGACTCATGAGTACAGTGATACAGGTTGTGAGCCTATGGTCCAGCCTGTTGACTCCCGCGGTGATCAAGAACACGCCTCTGTCATCTGGAGCTGAAGCCGCTCACTTTGTGCACAGAGGACAGAGACAAAGATGGAGGATGCTTTAGCTTTGGATGACTGGAGTGGCCTGGAGAGCTGACCCCTAGATTTCACTTATGTAGAGAACAGAATGTACTTCTATTTTACTACATGGTGGTTTCCCTCACTCAAACAGAACATAATTTAACAGTAGCAGTGGCAACTAAACTTTGAGTTAACTTCTCTCTGCAGCCTCGCTGCTCCATTTTGAGCCACAGTGATGAAGATAAAGGAGTCAGGTGATGTTACAGCCCCTTTAAAGCAGATGCCTCCGATGTCAGGGAAAAGACGAACCCCACATGAGAGTCCCCGGATGCAGACACAGCCCCTTAAGAACACAGTGAGGCATCAAGTGACAAAGTGAATCTCATCAATGCTTTGACTAAATAATTGCTCTAAAATATTCTAGATGTGTGTCAAGGAGTCATTTGGAGCAAAACAGTCATAACTCAAGATGGAGCCCTACAGGAGACAACTTCCTGAACAGTATATACCAAGAGCCCAGGCTCCTCCTCCTCTTCCTCCTCCTCCTGCTCCTCCTCCTTCTCTTCCTCCTTCTTGGCTCTGACAGAGAAAGCTGTTAATTTCCCTTAGGCCCAACCCCCGCCCAAATGCCAATAACAACTAGCAAGGTTGTGCTAGTATCCAGAATGCTGGGTTGTGCCAGATTTGAGGAGGTGGCGTCATTGGTCCATGGTGATTCTGGAGTGAGTCCCAGCAGTTTATCCAATACTTTCAGCTACCCTGAGTAGCTCCAGTTTTCCACTTGTTTGTTCTGGATCCTTCTGTCCTCCTGTGTCAGTCTCTCAGCCTCTACAACAGGGCAGATGGCACAGGCTGAGCTGAGACAATGCCTGGACCCCAGGACCACAGGCTCTATCACTTCTCGGGTGTGGACTGAGAGCTTGCCAAAGGACAAATGGGATGCTGACCGTGAAATCTGCTGGCATTTGTCTTTGTTGTTCTTAGGCTGCAGCAAACTCTCCTGAAAGAAGAGTTTTTTTTTTCTTGGAGCCCAAGAGCTTGTTGCCTACAAACACTGAGCAAGCCAGAAAAGGCAGAGAAAGACATAATATGTTACATAAAACAAAACAAGAGCCTAAACCTCAAGGGCTATGGTGTGGGTTAGTGAAAGAACATTTACTTAGCATGTTTAAGACCTTGACTCAGTCTGTTTAAAAAACATACATACTTATTTTTTAAAGCAAGAAGTGATAGCATATGCCTTTAATCCCAGCAATTAGGAGGTAGAGACAGTGGATTTCTGAGTCCAAAGACAGCCAGGACCATAGAGTGAGAAGCCTGTCTCAAAGGACTTTTTTTTTTTTTGAAAAGGGAAAGCATCTCAAAATTCTGACCAGTGAGCCAAGTCTACCTTCCATGGGCATCATAGCCTGCAGGATTCCTGCAGGAAAAGTACCAGGTAAATGGTCTCCAGGCAACGGTTCCCACTGTCCAGGCGTCTGCTGCAGGCTGGGCTGCCTGCTGCTACCAGTGTCCAGTGGAGCCACGGCTATTAGCTCTCCAGAACTGAGCTCTTAGCCTCCACATACTCCCAAGGCCTTCGCCTTGACATCCCGCACATCCTTCTCAGTGCTGTGCTGCTTCTCACGCTCCAGGTAGTGCTTGAAGAAGAACTTCATCTTAGGGCCTAGGCTTAGATACATCTGCTCAAAGATGTCCCTGACTTCTTTCTGGCTGCCACATTTGATGGGCATGTTGATGTAGACTGATCAGACATCTGTGTATTTTGGGTAGGTGCACCGTCCGGTGCTGAGCTCCCCTGACAGCTCCATCCTGTGGCTGCAGTACATGGCTTTCCACCTGCAGGCCGCTAAGACTGAGATCTTCTGGGCTGCAGCTGAGAGGGTCCTGAAGACCATCGAGCTCAGGGAGGAGCAGGAGAAGCTGAATGCGCAGGAGAAGCTGAATGTGCGGGAGAAGCTGAATGTGCAGGAGAAGCTGAATGTGTGGGTGGCACTATTGAAACACGTGTGGCTCTCAGGAGTCCCTGACTAAGGTCTTTGAACAAGCTGTGCAGTACAATCAGCCTCGCAGACTCAAGGTTCTCCTGCACGTGGCTGACATCGACGGCAAGTCCAAGAAGTTTAAGGAAGCCGGTGAGCTATACAACTGGATGCTGAAACATTTCCAGCAGGAGGCTTTCTGAATCAAATGTGGTGTCTTTTTTTGGGGGGTGGAGCCAGGCTGGGGCTAGTCACTGAGAACTCTGGAGTGCCCGTCCACCACAGAGCCTGTGGACGTGATTTCCAAATTTGCCCAGCTAGAGGCCCAGGTGGGGAACACAGAGATGGCTGAAGGAATCCTCCTTGATAACAAGAAGAAGAGCTCCAGCTGTGCAGTCCTGGGAGGAAGCTCCAGAGCAACTGCGGTGCATGGTGCCCATGTGCTTCTAGTGGAGAGCTTGACTCTGCAGGCCTGGAACGTGAGAGGGGCAGATGAGACCGCCCTTCTGCCATGGCAGATCTCAGAGCATGCGGATGGCGTGTTTCCTCCAGGCGACTGTTTTAGTGTTGTAAACCTTCCTTTGGAGAAATCCCACTTCTGAGACAGGAGAATGAAAGTGTGGAGGAAATAGTCCTCTGTGTCCCCAGACAGGTGTTGACAACCAGGGCTTTGCACAGCTCAGCAGCCAGATCAGAGGGGCAGAGGCTTTGGGTACTCTGCTGTGGGTTTCCTTCTCCTTCTGCGCTGA
Organism: Acomys minous; assembly: GCF_964271855.1. Lineage (NCBI taxonomy): Eukaryota > Metazoa > Chordata > Mammalia > Rodentia > Muridae > Acomys > Acomys minous. The sequence continues at coordinate 1,379,027 of NC_140502.1, read as the reverse complement.
TAACCCTGACACAGAAATAGCCATCCATATATACACTGGAAAGCAGATGACATTGTTTCCTCCAAACTACCAAGATCTACCATGAATGTGTTTCCTTGTCCATCTTTTCAGTTTGAGGAAGAAGCCTGGGGCTGGCTGTGCCTTACTCACCTGTGGGTCCTCAGCATAGTGTTTAGATGGTGTGGTAGATGCTTCCAGACTGGTAGATGAGCCACGATACTCCTACTGACATTTGTGTGAGTGCATAACAGCCTACCGGCCCCCTTTTCATGCTAAACAGTCTTGAGTGTGCAGACCTCTGTCAGGAAGGCCTTGTGGTACCTTGCCGGTGAACGCTGAGATGGTGCAGTCCTTACCCCACACTCTAAAACCTTGCCATGTAACATATCTCCCACAGTGAAAAATAAGAGCCATGAACTGCGTGCTGCATTTCCTAAGGTGAAGCGAACCGCTTTCATGAAGAGGCAGCCAGGAGTAGGGTCTGACAAAGGGGTCAAGTACTGAGAGCAAGGAGCGCACTCCTTCAGGACAGCATCTCTAAAGGTTCCGGCAGGTTCTGCCACAACTCTCACACTCCAACTCAGCCCATTAGGTTTCTTTCTGTTCCCTTATTAAATTGATTGTAGAATAGATTTCAGTTCTCAGAGCTGCCTTTCTTCCTGACCACACAGTTCAGAAGCCCTCCTAAGCTGAATGTATTGTGCTGCTCACTGCTGACAACATAAGAAAGGGCATTGTGTGGACAGGACATTCTCCACAGTTGAGTAGAGAGTGGGGTCTGACTTTCACACATACTCTGGTGCCTCATATTTGACCATGTCCCCTGGAGGGGGAGACCTGGTGGCACTCAGAGGAAGGACAGCAGGTTACCAAGAAGAGACTTGATACCCTATGAGCATATACAGGGGGAGGTAATCCCCCTCAGGAACAGTCATAGGGGAGGGGAATAAGGGGAAAATAGGAGGGAGGGAGGAATGGGAGGATACAAGGGATGGGATAACCATTGAGATGTAACAAGAATAAATTAATTTTAAAAAGTCTCTCTCTCTCTCTCTCTCTCTCTCTCTCTACATATATATATATATATATATATATATATATATATATATATATATATATATATATATATATATACACATATACATACATATAAAGAAGGACATTGTGGTCCCAGATCATGCCAGGAGACAAACTTACCAGGGAGCCCCGATCTTGTTTTCTCCATTAATTAATAATTCACTTTACATACCGATCACAGATCCATCCTTTCATCCCAGTCCCATCCTCACACCCCACTTCTGTTCCCCACTTAAGAGGAGGACCCCATGGGTACTAACCTACCTTTACACGTCATCACAGCAGGACTAAGCGCATCCTCTCCCACTGAGTCCAGACAAGGCAGCCCAACTAGGGGAAATGGACACAAAGGCAGACAACGGATTGAGAGACAGCTCCCACTCCAATTGCTAGGACACGCTTATGGGAAGCAAGCTGAACATCTGCTCCGCGTGTGTAGAGGCCTACATCCAGCCTGGGCGCACTCTTTGGTTGGTGGTTCAGTCTCTGTGAGCCATTATGGACCCAGATTAGTTACTCTGTAGGACTTCTTGTGGTGTCCTTGACACCTCTGATTCCTTTAATCCTAACTCCACTATTACACAAGGCTCAAGACAGCATGTATGCATAAAGGGTAAAAGGCAAGCGCGGGAGCTGGAGTGATGGCTCGTTGCTTAGGATCATTTGCTGCTCTCAGAGAACCCACATGGTGCCTAACACTCAACTGCAACAGGGGATCTGCCTTCCTCTTTCTTCTGTAGTCTCAGGGAACTGCAGAAGGTGGAGCAAAGACTTAAATTAGTCAAGACACCTCTTCACATATAATAAATATAAGTGACTCTAAACAACAAACAGCACACCAAATGGCACGGCAAAAGACAACAGCTAATATGAAAAGCTATTTTCCAACATGGAAGGTCATTATCTCTGTTGTGCAGTTATCAGTGATGCTGTACTGCAAGAAAAATGAGGCAAGCAGCCCAGGGGTTCCTCATTTCTTTTATACACTCTTAGTGAAGGTTTTTATTTCCTGAGAAGTTATAGAGCAACACATGTGTATTTCTCAGTGATTTGGTCCACCAGGCCAATAAGGATAGTTTTTTTTTATAGAGTACTATACTTTATGTGTAGCAAAACACATGACATCATGGATACTATATGGTACTGATTCCATGATAAAGTGTGTGTCCATGGAATAAGTCCCACTGTCCACACACAAGACATGATCCCTGTATATAACCCAGGCTGCCTGGAACATATAGAGATCCATTTTATCTGTAAGTTCTGTGGTTACAGGAGTGGGACACCACCACCTGATCAAAGAAGAGGGTCTGAAGAGTGAACAATTAAGAATTGCACTTTTAATAATAATAAAAAAATACATTTTCCAAAAATACATTTTGAAAGGGTAGGCAATATAAAGAGTGAATAGCCATAGTAAAAATGTAAAAACAACAACAAGTACAGATAACATCACAACGACAAAATCAAAACCCCAACCCAAAACACGAACGGAGAACAGAAAACTCCGCCCAGCACCATCCTTGCTCACTGTAGGTTTAGCAGCACAGACCAACATCCTGTGGCTGGTATTGGACATTTAGTGGCAAGGAGGTCACCTTAGTCCTCTCAGGGGGTGTTGTCGGAAAGGAAAGGGAATCAGACCCAGAAGGATAGTGGCTGGCTCACAGACTAGAGAAAATTAGGGATTATTCACAAAAGGAAACCAAATTTGAGAAAAAAAAAATCCGTGCAAGGAACTGTGTGGTGGCTGGGGGTGGGGCTTAGCAGGTGTCTCCTGATGCAGCAGCAGCTCCCTCTGCAGGAGGCTCTCCTGTGTCAGCTCATGCTGCTTTTTTTTTTTTCAGAACCTGGGAGAGAAAGGCAGTTAAGACAGAGGCCTAGTGGTGACCTGCCCTGTCAGCTGTCAGGATGGTCCCTCCCACGACTTCAATGGTACTGGACAGTCAGTATGATGTTTTACCTGAAGTCACTGTAACTCTAACTCCAACTCCAATAAGCGTCACATAGCGTCTGATTCCTCTTCTACTAGAAAGAGTAAGACTTTCTCCAACAGTCCACGGCCATCGTTTTGTAGAAGTAGCCTACTATGATCAACAGCCTGTGAGCTATAGCCACGTTATTGATGATGAGGTACTGATGGACCACATCACCTTATGAGTATAATATAGCCTTGCAACATGGCAACCGGAACGAGATCATGAGGCAAGCTCAGTCCTCCTGGCCAGGAGGCACCTTGCACCCAAGAGACATGCCAGGTAGAGGAGTCTGTCGTGCTGCGGCAGTATTTATTGAGTTGTGTCCCTGAGGACAATGGCCCTGCACAGGCTCAGGCCCCAAAGGGAAACCTGTTGGCTCTGTTTATTAACAATTAAACTTTATTATACAACCCAACTAGCATACACAAGAAGGAAAAAAGGTTAAAGGGACAGAAGAATGAACCTTCCAGTCTCCGTTCCACGGGATAGGTCTTTAGGTGTCTCTCTGACCCACGAGCTGGTCCTGTCCGTTCCTCTCTCTCCGCGCTCTCTGCTCGCCTTCTCTCAACCTCTTGTTTTTCTCCTCACCACCTTCCCAGTCACATGCAAAGGGCGGTCTCCTTCTCCCTTCGAGGGTCAATTAGGAAAACAATAGCCACGGTGGGGTTCCCAGGTCGGCTTCCTGAATTCCAAGCCCAGGAAGGCTCCAAACAGTCTCTCACAAGGTATTCATGGTGTGCCCCAAGGGTAAAGCCCGCCAAGACTGCTTCCACCTGTGACAAAGCTTAATCTTTCCCACAGAAACCTGTGCTTTCCTTGGTGCTGGAGCTGTCAGACTGCATCCTGCCTCTCTGTGGGAGTGTGTTACAGAGCACTCCTGTGAAGGTTCTGATCAGCCCTGCAGCAGAGCCACCTGCCTGCTCCATCCTGGAAACTCCTTAGCCTATTCTCTCCTGACAACCCTTTTCGTAGATATGGTTAACTGTAGGGAGCAGTGTTCAAGGGAGGGAATCGAATTTCAACAGGGACTGATTTCAGTCAGGTGTGGTTGTGCACAACTTGAGATCCCATCACTTAGGAGGCAGAAGCAAACACACCTTCATGAGTTTAAGGACAGCCTGTTCAGACCATACTACAGAGCACAGAAGGGAGTCTCAAGGCCTCAGACACACTGAGTAGCAGACATAACGTTTCGTGGACAGAAATTCCTGTTGGTGGGCCCAGCACAGTGCTTTGAGGTGTACTTCCCCTGCAGTGGCTCTTAGCATTGCTGTTGAACAGAAGCCCATACAAGACAGAAAGTAAAAGGGACAGGGGACCCAGATGGCTTCACCTTCTCCTCCCAGCCTAGGCTCCTACCTCCTCTGGAGGACCAGCATCTGATGCTGCAGCTTTAAGGCTGAGTCCCTCTGCCGGATGGCGGGCTGCTTCCGCTTCTGCACGCACCGCAGCGTTTCCTCCAGTCTTTCTCGATCCTGTTGCTTACAAGATGGGATTTAGCGGAGGGCTGCGCACAGGTGTACACAGACTTCCACACAGGAGCAAGCACATGTAAAGGATCCCAAGAGCTTGCTGTTCAATAGCCCAGTCCAGAGGCGTCTCCATAAGGTACCTGGGAAGAAATCCTGCTACAAGGTAGAGACCGACAAGAAGGAAGCCCAATGGTTTCCTCTAGCCAATGTGCACACTAATGATGCAGCACACTGCCCGCAGGCTCCATGCTGGATGAGCATGGGAGTTTAGACTCAGCACACCAGCTCTCTCAGAATGCTGTCACAACTGGCAGACTGGAAAACCTTGATGCTGAAATGGACTGTTGCTGAAGGACAGATGGCCAGGACTGCAGTTATGGAGGACCACCGCATTAGTGGCTGAGTGGGTCTTCAGGAGGACTTTCAGACTGTTAAGATCGTGGGATAGATAATTGTTTCTATTGTAAAAATTAAACTTCGTACAATTTTTAGTTTATACAGAAAGGGGGAAGTTGTAGAGCAATGTCAATTCAGAACATGGCTGTTCTGGCAAGAGATCACCTCCAAAGACCTTCTAGGTATGTGACCTGGCTGTCAAGAGATCATAGCTAAAAAAAAAACTTCTAGTTCTATGTGATACAGCTGGAATAATACAGGAGACAGAGGCAAACAGATCTGAGTTCAAGGCCAGCCTGGTCTAGACCAAGTATCAGGTAAAGAAAAGCTTAGGCCCAGCAAGGTGGTTCATGCCTTTAATCCAAACAAAGGTAAAGTTTGTTTGTAGAAGAAAGCACCCATGTTTGAAAGTGGTGTTTAATTGAGTGGCAGAAAAGGTGACCACTCAGAGACTATTCAACAGAATAGGATACATCCAACTCTCAGAAGAAGAAACAGGACATGGAAGTTACTTAAGATGCATTTTTATAGAGAGAGGAGGCAGTTTTACTAGGACAGTAATGGAGAGATGGGTTGCAGAGAGAGAACGCCAGGTGAAGATGATAGAGCCAGAAAATGAGAAGATGCCAGAAGATTAGAGCAGATTGATGAGTTAGTTTGAGGCCAAGCAGAGCAATTCTGGGCTGAGAGAGAAGCCAGATTAAATAAGTCAGCGGGGACAAGAGTTTAAGCCAGAATAGTTGAGTTCAACCAGCTAGCTATGCGCCCAGAAAGAACTAGTAAGGGTGAGCTGCTTAAATAGTAAGTCTCAGAGGCTGAAAACTTTGTAGGACTAGGTTGTATTAGATTGTACAAAGGCTAGAAGCGTCCAGGACTAGGCCTAGGCTAGCATAGGAGGCAGTTAGTCTCCCAGACAGCAACTGAAACAGGAAAATAAAAGTTACTTTTACAAAATGCAACATGTTCTGATGAGTGCATTTGGTGTGTGTTTGTGCGTGTGTGTATGTGTGTGAGTGTGTGTGCGTGTGCGACAGAGACAGAGACAGAGACAGACAGACAGACAGACACGCACGCACGCGCATGCACACACACACACACACACAGAGCAGAGAGAGAGAGAGAGAGAGAGAGAGAGAGAGAGAGAGAGAGAGAGAGAGAGAGAGAGAGAGAATTTTCTACCCATGATACCTCTCCATAGCCCAGACTGACCAGGCTGCCGGCTGCCACTGCTTGTTCCTCAGCCTCTTGATTCCAATTCAGGTCACCATATGCTTTCTCAGAGTGTTTGCTTTGACGTCTTAGGTCCCATCTGTGGTGACCCAGCGCTCAGGCGTCTCCAGCCAGGCCTGTGAACAGGCAACCACATCTTCACTAACAGCTCATGGCTAGAGTGAGCTCTGTTGAGGCTCTGGGGAAATAATTTTATCACTACATATGTGATTTCTCTTTGTTTTTGACCCTTCCCCAACTTGTAACAGTCTGAGGGTTTTCCTGAAATGCTTTCTCGGTTCAAGGAATCGCCATCCCTCCTCCCGTTATCCTGATCTGACTCACCAGCATCCTCTATTTCACATCTTGTTGAGTATGAATCTTAAGGAGGGGAAGAGCCAACCTGAGCAATGTTTGGGAAGACAGCCTTCAAATCCACATGGGTGAAATAGTGAAAACAAATCCTCCTGAAACAGAAAGACTTTCTGAACTTGGAGGGAAGGAGGGGAGTGCTGGAGGATTTCCTTGCATCACAGGACAGGCTCCTTTAATGGACAGCTTAGCCTCTGATGAATTTGAAGAGCGCTAGTTAGCGGGTAGGCCAGGGCAGTTCCGAGTGACATCAGCAGCAGTCTCTTCCCTGAGAATCCATTGTATCCTGGAGAGCCATAGCATCTTCTGTGATGTCATCAGTGTTGTGGGGATACCAACTGCCTGTGGAAAGGTCATTCAGTGTCTATAGGGTTCACCGATCGGCATGTGGTCTCGGCTGAGCAGGTAAATGGGGAGAGAGAATGGAGCGCTTGGAGGAACCAATGAGAGGCCAAAGGAATCTGGCCTTCTGTCTTGGTGCAGAACAAAAAGAAATAAATGGTCCTGGGGAAGGCACAGTGAGTCCTGGGCAGGCCATAGGGAGTTTCCTGGAGGAGGTAACATTGAGTTAGGCCTTTCAATAAAGGGGCTTAAAAGCTGGGAGCTTCAGAGAAGCAGGAAGCCAACCCTTTTCTCTGGGTTCCTAAAGGGTGGACCCCATCCTGCAAGCTCTGGGTTTTCTTGGGCTGTCAATGAGGACGGCTTTGTTAATCTGGTGACCATGTTCTGCCCATGTGTGGTGTTTCCACTAACACAAGTCTGAAACATCCAGCAAATGACTTGGGCATCTTTACCCTACCTGACTGCTTGTAGACAGCATAAATCTTCTCCTGGCGTCTGAAAGCACGTGCTGAGGGCTCTGAAAGCCAAGCTGTAGCCTGTGAGTGAGTTTGAGGAGGCTGTTCCCTGGGTCAGCCTGTGCAGGGAGGCGAAAGAAACCAGCTGACTATGAGACACCCACCTCCTTAAAAGGAGATGGGAGACTTGACATCCACAGAGAGGGAGAACCAAGTCTTGGCTTTCAGAACCAGCTTGGGCAAAGTCTCATCTGTTTACTTGCAGAACCCCCTTCAGAGTCCCAGGCTGGGGCTCAGATGAAGTAGTGCATAGGGTATGCAGTGTCCCTTGGCTGCTAGCATTGGATCATCCTGAGATAGATAACCATGCCTAGCATGTCTTGCTAGTGTGATAAAACATTTGAAAGACACAGATCTCCACACACACTCCTCTTTGTCCTGGGTTCAACCATGTACACTTCTGAAGCCACAGTCCAGATTTCTGGAGAATTTACACTTCAGGCTGAGCACGGTGCCAGCTCTTCATGTCAAGGGCTGTCAGTAAGTTTAAAATTTGAAGTGGGGCTCTGGTCCATCTGTAGGGCAGAAGCACCTTTAAAACCTCTTCTGTGCCCTTTGCATGCTCCAGTGACACTGTACTTAAAGCTGGCTGTGTCACCTTTCCTAAGGGCACGTGTATTGTCACTGGAGACTATAGATCAAGGAATTAGGCTAGTACATAGCTCCGGGTAACACACCATAGAAGTGACATATCACATACTCTTCCTATAACTGTGACATGCTTGATTTTCCCACTGAAAATGCCTTTACAGACCAGTTTGATGATAACTTCTCTGCATTTTCTGCACTTCCCTGGGTTTCCAGCATTTCCTCTTCCTCAGGCTTCCTCTTGGGAATCAACATGGTCTCTTCTGGCCCTGTGACATCAAACAGGCAAGTTCCCTTGTGTTTATCTACCTGCAAGGTCTACTGGGAAGGCATCATCCTAACCCTCCACCATCACTGAGAAGGAGCAGGGGATGAACAAATTGCAGAGACTGATGCTTCAGCTTCAGAGGATGACTTGTGAAAGGGATGAGCTCCATTTAATCCTCACTCATTGCACTGACAAGGATTTGAACAACAGGTAGTCACTTTGCCCACTTCTCTGTTGACTGTCTTGATCCCTTCATGTCAGCCCCAGGTTTGGTCACATCACAAGAGGCTGCACCTTCATTCAGCGTGTCCTTGTCCCCATACTAATTTCCTTGAGTTCATCTGAGTTGTAGAACTTGAAGTGTGGGTAGGATCGAGATGGGGACATGGGCTTCCCAAGCTTCCTCCAATGTAAAGCACAATGTAAATCCTGAGTTGCATTCTCAAGACAGAGGCAGTAGTGTGTGAGCTCTCATCATACTTTTGTAGAGCACTAGACAGTGTTGGCTTGTGGGAGATGCAAGGTTCTGTGAGTTTATGGTGAGTCTTTGTACCTGACCAGCAGGTGCTTGGACTCTGGATGCTCTCGGCAGCAGCTAGAGGGGCCAGGTACCGCTTGGTGTTGCTCAGGGTGTGACTGAACATCTGGGAACTCATCATGCTCATCTCTTGCTCTTGTTAATTATATTCTGAGGCAATACCACCTCTCTGTATATGTTTAGAACCATAGTTGTGCATGTGTGTGTGTGTGTGTGTGTGTGTGTGTGTGTGTGTGTGTACATGTGTGTGCATATGCACGTGCTATGTTGCATGGACACACACTATCTGGATTCCCTCCAGATCCTGGGAGTCAGTTGTGGGTGACTGGGCCTGTGGATTTTCCTGTCTCACAGTTTCTAGTTACACCAGTGCTGAGGCCAGGGAGCCCCACGTTGAGCAGCACAGCTCTTGCCCCTGTGCTCACCTTGGTGACTCATAGGAATATCCTGGGAGGTTAACGAAGATACTTTCTTGGAAATATTGATCATATCCTCTGGGCATCTGTGTAGAAATATGAACCCAGAATCATATATCCCTGCTCTAAAACAGAATAAAGTGTCATTGCAAGTTTCTAGTTGGCCCAGGGTTGTGCACAGACTCAGGGGAGCTTCTCAGAGAGCCAGAGTATTCCTTCAGGGCCACTGAGGGAATTCCTACAGCCTGGCTCCCTCTGTTTGACTGTCCTGCCTCTGCTGGCCTGGGGAAATATAGTAAGTTTAATAAGTACCATGATGTCCCAGTACATAGAAGTCAGGATGTGACATCTCCTGGACCAGGATAGTCCAGGATGCAGCCTGAATTCATAGGACCATTGAGGTCTGTATTCATGGGGTTCTTTGATCCTGGGGCAATGCCCTACTACAGGAGAACTCTTGAATTTGAGATGTTGAAAATGGAACATCAGAAGGCGCTGACAGGCCTGAAGAAATTGCCAAAGGAGTTAAGTGAGGCCTTGGACAAGTGCAAGAAGCTTACCGAGGAGATGGAATTCCGCCGGTGAGTGACTGACTTGGCTGGGACCCCAGCACTTGGAGGGACTGCTTCTACTTTTCTTTGTCTTTAAGCCAAAGTGAGAGTTCTTGGTTCTAGCCTGTCTCTCCTTAGCAAGCAGCCTGCCTTGTGGCTCACGGACTTTTACCTGCTGGACTCAGTGTTTCTAAGTGTGAGGAGACTATGAGCCTTTCAGGGCACTGTCTTGCCTGACTCAGGAACATCTAGACAGAAAAATAGTTTGTACCATGAGGGGGTTGTCAGATACAGCCCAGGGCCACTGAGGCACTGACAGGGGATTTCCAGAGCTGGTTTCTGTGGGACCCATAGATAGCTTATACTCCCAGTGGCTCTCCAGTCCTCTGTCAGAGGGTACTTGTCCTCTATCTGCTCATATTTTCCCAATACCACAGAAAGGTAATAACAGGGAGGGGCCACTTCCTTTTCTGGAAGGTATATGGATCCCTTTGGTGTCAAGGTTTTCAGAAGGACTTTGAGTCTTTCTGGTATTTGGCTGCTCTCAGAATTTGGCCTCCATCTAGGTGATGTTAGCATGGCTACTATGGGCTCAAGTCTGGGGCTCTCTGGGGATTCTGGATCTTGTAGGGATGATGGTCCTTGGATAGGGAGGGCAGATAAGGGTTGGCTGGCGCTCACCACATTTTGGTTGTGGTTCAGAATCCTTCACAGTCGGCACCTGAGCGAATGGACTCAGCTGAAGCAGGAAATGGACACTTCAAGGATGGAGAACAGAAAGCTGCAGAGGGAACAGATTGTGCTGCAACAGGCCTGTGAGGAGGCAACGAGGCTCCGTGAGGAGGCCGGTGCGGAGATCTGTGGCCACTCTGCCAAGCAGCAGGAGGTAGGCTGAGGAAGCAGAGGCAAGCTGCCCACCTGTCACACCATAAACAGACACAGCCATGTAATCATCCACCCCATCCTGTCCTTCACCTACATCTCATGCGATTGTTCATTTCTATGGGCTTTTCCAAGTCATTGAGCAGAGTTAGATGCTTTTGAGAAATTGATGATTGACACGCAAACCCCTCCTGCTCTGCCAGACATTGCAGTCCATTGAGAAAGTCTGGTTGATCACACATTACACACCCACATGCCATAATGATAGGAGGGGTGCTGTGTGCAGAGCCACTTAGGGAGTAGCAAGGAGATCTGAGGGATGAGGTCAGAGGTCTGTAGCTCATTTGCTTTGCAGGGGTCATGTGAGGTCACAGGTAGGAGCAACTTGCAGGATTAGAGTCCAGTGCAAATGCCAACTGAGTGTTTTGTGTGTGTGTGTGTGTGTGTGTGTGTGTGTGTGTGTGTGTGTGTGTGCGCGTGTGCCTAGGTTTGCTTGAGCATGTGTGTACCTTCATTGTGGGCTTAAGTAGGGGTGAGTGTTTCTGTGTGCTGGTGCGTGTGGGTTGTTGAATGTGCATGTGTGTGTGTGTGTGTGTGTGTGTGTGTGTGTGTGTGCGTGTGCATATGTGCATCCATGTGTTTTTTCTGCATACATGTATGTTCACTTGCTCATGGATCTTCCTAAACAATGATAGAGACAAATTTAAAGGAGAAAGTACTATGTCAACTCACTTTGCATGGATCAGACATCCCATGCAGCTGACAATTTTTATACATTCCCATCTGACTCCCTAGGACAAAAGGACACAAAACCTGATGTAAATTCAAATGAGTTTCAGGTGTTTGTAGAGGCAAAACTATTTATCTTCAAAATAGCCTTTGGAGGAAAGCAAAGGAGTGGGGCACATTAATGTGAGGAGGAGGCTGCTGTGGCAAATCATGATGCCTGAGAGAAAAGAAAGGCTGGCTAAGGGTCTGTACCCTCTCTCTGCTCTTGGTGACTACTGACTGCACACTGGATCTTCAGGTGGCTTGCTTTGTCTCCCTGCATCCTGTTGTTGTCACCATCATCACCTTCAGCCACTTTCTTTCCACCTTTGCTGAACCTGGCTCAGTAAACCATGGCCTTGGAGTTGGGCACGGGTTTTATTTTCTGGAAGATTCTGAGTTGCTTGCTGGTGCATCTCAGTTCAGCAGAAGCCTACAGCCATGCTGAGGTGTGAGAACAGGGCTGTCTCAGTGCAGCCCCCTCAGGCTCATGGCGCTCTAAAGCACTCACCCTGCACTGTATCTGCAGCACTCAGCATCAGCTTGTGTTCAAAGCCATTGACTCCAAGTTAAAATCAACCTCAAGGAGGGTTGGGAGAAGTGAGGACCCTCAGACATAGCTCATGCTATAAAATGGGCTAGGCTTGTAAGAAGCCATGGACACTTTTTCAGAAAGGTGAGCTATGATCTTCAGGTGGCCCAGCCATTCCAAAGCAAGTGGTGGGTGTAGACAGGGAAACTAGGGGGACGTCAGGATTGCAGAAGAACTCCTTAGAACTTCCACAAAGTAGAACCTATCCGGATGTCCATCAGTAGATGAATAAAAGAATGCAATGTGGTCCAGTCCTTCAGTGGAATATTGTTCCTCATGAAATAATACATGTGATCATTTGGCCTTCTTTTAGCCAGCCTTCTGTTACTCAAAAAATCCCTGATGCAATCAGTTTACGTGGAGAAAAGCTTTATTCTGGCTCCTGGTTATGGAGATTTTTCTAGTTTTCTGGGTTCATTGTTTTTGGGCCCATAGTGAGACAGCCTATAGTTAAGGGAGCTCCATTTGGAGAAACTGTTCAGCTTGGAAGAGTGAGAAAGAGCTAAAAGCTGGTCCACCATGATCCAGTGGTCATGTGCAGGGGACCAAAAAAAAAACCACTGACAGCCTTGTGAACTTGCTAAGCAGGCTTAACTACTAGGCCAAGGCCACAGCAGTCTACCTGTCTCTCCATTAAAGTTACAGGACAAACACTTCATTGACTGAGCTGTCTATGTCACATGTTCACTACATTATTTTTTAAAATACATTTTATTAACTTATTCATATTACATCTTAATTGTTATCCCCTTCCTTGTATCCTCCCATTCCTCCCTCCCTCCCATTTTCCCCTTACTCCCCTCCCCTATGACTGTGACTGAGGGGGACCTCCTCCCCCTGTATATGCTCATAGGGTATCGAGTCTCTTCTTGGTAGCCTGCTATCCTTCCTCTGAGTGCCACCAGGCCTCCCCATCCAGGGGACGTGGTCAGATATGGGGCACCAGATTTCGTGTGAAAGTCAGACCTCAGTCCACTATCTTCTTATCCCATGCAAGGAAAGTTGACTTTCTTCTCCATAGTATCCCTGGTGATCTCTAATATTATCATTAAGTGGGAAACTAAATATTTCTGCAATGCAGTATGCTTGTCTGTGTGCACACATTTACTTGTGTGTGTTCAGGAGTTGATGTGTGTGCACATACACCACACCACTGAGAACACACTCTTCTAATGAGCAGGCACAGGAAGGACAGCAGGACCCGCTGAAGCAGAACACACTGGGCATCCAGCAAAGGGGCTCAGCAGAAAAGATGCAGCATCACTGTGATGTCTCTGAGATGAGGTAGGAGACCAGGCTGGGAGGAGGGTTGGCGCCAGATGGGCTCCCTACCTGTGTGTCTGTCTCTTTGGGTTCCTGGCCATCTGTGTGCCATTCAGCCACAGCCAGGGAAGGAACAACTCAGAGTACTGCGCTGGTCCAGTCACCAGGAACTTCTCTTCAGGAAACTGTGGTCTTTAGGGTTTCTGGGGATTGTGCATCCCTCCTCCCTTCTGACTTCTCGGGTATCTTGTTCCCTGGGTCTCCCCACGAATACTCTTAGTCTCATACCTACCAGGGTGAGCATCACTTGTGGAAGACACGGAGTCCAGTGCCACTGTTATTTCCCTAACGAACATCGCCTTTAGAGGTCAGTTCCTACCCTTGGGCAGATTAGCACGCAGCACACTCCTGGTGATTACAGGCTTTCTGCAGTGTACATCCATGTCCTGTGAGCTGGAAGGAATGGCCTGCACTGAATGATCGTGCTGGATTGTTGAGGTGAAAAGATCAGGTGTGGGCTGAACTGCTGACATGGCAGGCCCTCACCAGGCCTGTTTTCCTTCCTCCCTTAGGTCTGAAATACTCCAGTGCGATATGAAACCAGCCAGGACGAGAGCTCCCTGCAGATGGAGGTGCTGCAGCAGGAGCACTGGGTGTGCCAGGCAAGTGAGCCACCATCCCGTCCCATCCTCAGCAGCTATGGAAATCCCAGGGTGGACTCTCTGCCTTGACTTTGGTTTCCTTAGTGTACATGGGTCCTGGTTCATCTAGCGGGTGGCCCAGCAAAAGTGCTTCCAGGTCTGATTGATTGTCATTTCCTCTCTGACGGCACCTGTGGGAGAACAGAGGAGGCCAAAATAGCCACAGACAACTTGAACACAACATTCTCTAACTAGAATCAAGGCCTCCTCAGAAAAACACCTACTTGGAATTGTGATTTCACCAATGGGCAAAAACCCAACCACCCTCCAGGTGATACAGCCACAATCTTATCAATGTGTCTTTTGGCGCACTATAACAGGAGGAAAGAAAGCGTAAAAGTCATCTAGAAAGACAGAAAACCCGAGACAAGGATTACTCAGAACCCTGAGACTCACCAGCAAGTGGTCTCAGTGAGGGGCACAAGACCAGGCAGGATATGTTGCTGAGCAAGAGTTACTCTATCAGGGGCAGGGGCAAGTTGACTGAGTCCTCAGCCCTCCTCATGTGGGAAGAAGTCTGTCGTGGAAGACTGTGTTGATGCCACACGGTTATCCAGACACACCCAAGGCATCATATTCTTTCTCCAGGACAGTGTTGAAGCTACTCCATGTCACACACCTGTGATGCTGACGTTAGTACTCTTCAGAGATGACGGCAGTGCCTTGTGGGTCACGTTAGCCATTTTTTCCTCTAATAGGGAAAATGGCTGTTTTCTTCTGTTTTAAGCCTGGACTGAAGTGCCTGGCTCTGAAAATGAATTCATAAGATGGCTGGCAGTTTAGGGCAGACAGATGCTCCCCATGCACGTGTCTCAAACAATCACAGGCCTATGCTGTCTGAAATAATCAAACAGTGACCAACACATTACAGAACCAGCCTGCTGCAGACTTTATCCTTTTTCACAGGTAAATGGCTGTGTATCATAGGCTGTGTATATTGCCTCAGCGATGGGTGCTAAGCTTCTTCATGGCCATGAAGAGTGCTCTAGGGACCACCACCCAATGATAAGCTCATGCCCAGTAGGTTCTAACAATCATGTGGCTGGGAAACTTCAGATAGTATGGTGCTCAAGAGCTGTGTCCACCGTTGCCAGATAATGTGAAGTCAGTTTAAAAAAATCATTTAAAAGATGCCATTCCAAAATTACCCAGAGGCAGTGTGGCAACCAACATTGACTCCAAGCTCTGTAGATTCTGATCAGATCCAGCTGAGTAGAAAGGAAAGATACACGGGACTCACTGTGCATCATATGAGGGTACAACAACTAGGTGGTGACATCAAATAGACCCTTCAGGAAGCGTGGCCTGAGCTGCCACTAGTGCTGTGCCTGCAGCTGATGAGGATTGGACATGAAACCCAGATGGCCAAAGCATCAAGGTCAAAGATAAATTTGAGTTTTCAGAGCAATCAACACTTGTGGAGCTTTTGGCAAAAAAAGTGAGGGCCCCACAGATTATCCACTGAATCACAGCAGAGAGAATAATAGTGGATATTATGTGGTTAATCTGTTCCCCAGGGGTGTCAGCACATGGTGGGATTTTAAGTAATTAGGTTTGCTTAAGAAGCGTGTAAAAAGAGAGGAGGTCATGCTATCTTTGAAGATGTGTGCTGCAAAAATGTGGAGCTTGAGGTGCCAGGAACTAATCTAGACTCCCACACATAGCCTATACATTTGTGACTGGCTCTGCGTTGTGTGAGGCATGCAGGGTTTATGCAGGATACGAAGTTTATCCTCCACAAGTAAGTTACACCCACTGTCACGGAATTCAGGATTCCTGTTCCTCTCTTGATAAAGCATCCTGTGAAAGACGGACGCTTACATTGTAAAGTTTAAGATGACTGACCTGAAAATAGCAACAAGTGAATCCAGATGTAAAAAGGCATTTCAGAGATTTCTACTGGCTCAGTTTTGACCCTGTGTGGCTGCAGTTGCTCAGTTCTCAAGCTTGTGGGTTTGGACTAGATCATTATTAGACATAACAGTGTTGGGGCTGTAAGAGCTTTGACAGTTCTTCAAGCTAAGGACCTAAGAAACTTCGCTGTCAGCAGCTTAATGTGAACAGCACAGACTTGTGAATGGAAAAAAATATTCAGTGCAGAACACTGAGGAACCAGTTCAGAGTGGAAGCAACACTATGCTATGAAATGACATCAAGAAGATGAACTTTGAAATGTTTACCTTATCTGGCATGTAGAGATTTGAGCTGAGGATATGCTGTGGCCCTGGTAGACAAGGGAAGGGTTTCTACACAGAGACTGGGATGCCCTCATGCTGACTATGCTCCTGGGAGGGCTTCACACTGGGATGCCCTCATGCTGACTATGCTCCTGGGAGGGCTTCACACTGGGGAGTCCTGGGAGGGCTTCACACTGGGGTGCCCTCATGCTGATTGTGCTCCTGGGAGGGCCTCACACTGGGATGCCCTCATGCTGACTGTGTTCCTGGGAGGGCTTCACACTGGGATGACCTCATGCTGACTGTGCTCTTGGGAGGGCTTCATGCTGGGATGCCCTCATGCTGACTGTGCTCCTGGGAGGGCCTCACACTGGGATGCCCTCATGCTGACTGTGCTCCTGGGAGGGCCTCACACTGGGATGACCTCATGCTGACTGTGCTCCTGGGAGGGCCTCACACTGGGATGACCTCATGCTGACTGTGCTCCTGGGAGGGCTTCACACTGGGATGACCTCATGCTGACTGTGCTCCTGGGAGGGCTTCATGCTGGGATGCCCTCATGCTGACTGTGCTCCTGGGAGGGCTTCACATTGGGATGTCCTCATGCTGACTGTGCTCCTGGGAGGGCTTCACAGAAGTGCTGAGGCACGTCAAGAGTTGCTGGGCATCCAGGAGAAGTCTGAGAGTGTAAATTGGTGCTTGTCCTGATGGGTCATCAAGGATATATTAATGGAGATCAGTCAAGAGAATTGGAAAGACCTTGAGCTGAAGCCTGTAACATGACTTGTACCAAGCCCCAAAGAGGCATGGATGGCTACACTCATCTAGAAAAGTTTATTACAATCGGTGACTGACTTTACACCATGTTTCCAAGACCAGCCAAAATCTGTAGGTCTGCGCTGCTAAATCTGCAGCACTAAACAGATAATTAGCTTAATTTTTTCATTTGGTTTTTGAGTTTGTTTGCTCTGGGTTTTTTGGTTTTCTTAGTTTTTGTTTGAGGTTTTATTTGTTTTTTTTTTCTTATTGACTTGTTAGTTTGGTAAGGCTATACACTATATATAATGACTCCCCCCCTTTAGCCTCTATTGAGTACAAAAACACATTTTTATGAATAAAAATGTGATCTACAACTCTTCACTCTAAGGACACTTCTTTAGTCAGCTGTGGTGTCACCGTCCTGGAACCCCAGAACTCACAGGCAGAGAAGGATCTCTGCCAGTTGCTGGTTTCTTGGGCTACATAGTGAATTCCCAGCCAGCCAGGGGGACTGGGTTTTCAATTTGGATACTATTTCCAACACTGTGGACACCTGCTTCATGATGGAAACTGTATCCTTGTGGTCAGTATTTGGCCATAGCTAAAATATGGTGCTCTGTGGGTGATCATGTGTACCAAATTAATGAAAAACACAACAGTATCACTCTAATGCCTGTCAGGAAATGAAAACATTCCTTGAGGAAGTATAAAAGAAGTTAGGAAAAGCAGAACTCCCTGCCTCTGGTCTCCTAGAAATGTGATAACTGCCCAGCAGAGACAATGAATTCCAAGACCTGTTAAGCCATGGGATTTTTTGTTTGTTTGCTTTTGTTTTGTTGATTTTTGTGCTATTGGCATTGACTATGTATTTGGTGCCTTTTTTGTTTTTGGGTTTTTTAAAATATTGTTTTTCTTTTATTTGTATGGGTGTCCTGCCCTCTTACGGCTGTGGACTACGTACATGCAATTCCACAAGAGGCCAGAAGAGGGCAGTAGATTCCACCTGGAACTGAAGTAACAGAAACTTGTTAGCAGCCTTGTGGGTCCTCTGAGAAACAAATGTTCCGAATAGATGAGCCATCTCTCCAGGCCCTGCACTTGACCTTTGTCCTTCCATTCTTGTGTACTGTGTTAGTTGGGTCCAACCAAAGAGAGAAGTCCCTTGAGACATGTAGGGACACAACCATGAGGTAATTTGTCATGCTAATTGTCTTAGGCTGCCAGGCATTGAGGCATGACATCCATGGATTCAGTAACGTGCCTCAGTGTCTCTTATTGTCAGGGTTGGAGCAGTTCTCTCACGTCTCACCCTGGATAACAACGCAGCATGGGCCCCATCTGATCAAATGCACAATTGAGAGGTCCCTCAGGGGGTGGAGGTGTGGTAAGGACTCTCTCTTGGTGTTGCAGGTGAGCAGTGTTGGGAAGAACCTTCTGACTAGCCACAGTGGATGGAGCCTGCAGCAGAGGTCGCATGGGCCTGGTGGAGAGCATGCCTGTGGGACGGGAGCAGGGATGAGACAAGAGGGGAGCCGGGACGAGACGAGACGGGACGGGAGCTGTTTTATCTCAGCAGATCTCAGGAGTATTTCTTGTGGGTCCTTAAACTCGAGCTGTCAGACCAAGAGTAAGAGGATCTACTCCTTATAAATGGAGACAGATATACACAGCGAACATCCATATGGATGCAGAGCTTATTCAGTTCCAGGACTGAGAGGATCAGCTGGTGAGATGGCTCAGCGAGTCTATAAACCTGAGCTCCTCCCTGGCACCCACATGGCTGAGGGAGAGAACACACATCCCACAAATTATCCTCTGATTTTGATGTAGTTGGGGGTGCCAGGTCCTAGCCCACAGAAGCTAAGACGTCTGGTTTCCCATCTGTAACTTAGGCTGGAATCTCTCCATCGGATCCATTCATGTAAATATATTACCATGTATCTCATTGGAGAAGTTTCTTTTTTATTTTTATTTTTATTTTTATTTTGTTGCCAAGAAGCAACAGAAACTAAGTTGTCTGGCATCAGAGCACCAGCTGAAAAATGAAAAAAGGGAAGGTGGCCGTTAGGAATTTGTAACTGAGCAGAGACTCTTTTTTTGTTTGTTTGTTTTTTTTAATTTTTTAAATTAATTTATTCATATTACATCTTGATTGTTAGCCCTTCCCCTGTTTCCTCCCATTCTTCCCTCCCTCCCACTTTCCCCCTTCTCCTCTCCCCTATGTCTGTGATTGAGGGAGACCTCCTCCCCCTATATATGCTCTAAGAATATCGAGTCTCTTCTTGGTAACTTGCTATCCTTCCTCTGAGTGCCGCCAGGCCTCCCCATCCAGGGGACATGGTCAGAAAAGAGGCACCAGAGTTCGTGTGAGAGTCAGATCTCACTCTCCACTCAACGGTGGAGAATATCATGTTCGTTGGCTAGGTCTTGGTAGGGGTTTGAAGTTTACTGCCTATTTCTCCTTGGCTGGCGCCTTAGTTTGAGGAGGACCCCAGGACCCAGATCTGCCTGTCATAAAGTTCTTCTTGTAGGTTTCCAGGACCCTGTGGGTCCTACTATTTCCCCATTCTTCCATGCTACTCTCGCCTAAAGTCTCAATAGGATGTCCTCTCCTCTGACCCACTTTCTTGGTAAGTAAAGCTTTTCATGGGACGTATCCCTTGGACTAGTGTTTTGATATAAGTGAGTATATACCACTTAACTCTTTTGCTTCTGGGTGAACTCACTCATTATGATAATTTCTAGGTCAATCCATTTGTCCACAAATTTCGGGAATTCCTTGTTTTTAATAGCTGAGTAGTACTCCATAGTGTAAATGTACCACAGTTTCTTAGTCCATTCTTCTCCTGACGGACACTTAGGCTGTTTCCATGTTCTGGCTATTATGTATAAAGCAGCTATGAACATGGTTGAGCATATGTCCCTGTTGTGTGTTAGGGCATTTTCTGGGTATATTCCAAGGAGTGGGATAGCTGGGTCTTGAGGAAGCCCTATTCCCATTTTTCTGAGAAAACGCCAGATAGCTTTCCAAAGTGGTTGTACTAGTTTGCATTCCCACCAGCAATGAAGGAGTGTTCCTCTCTCTCCACATCCTTGCCAACATGTGGTGGCATTTGAGTTTTTGATCTTAACCATTCTGATGGGTGTAAGGTGGAATCTCAGTGTCGTTTTGATTTGCATTTCTCTGATGACTAACAAGGTTGAGTATTTCTTTAAGTGTTTCTCGGCCATTTGATATTCCTCTGTTGAGAATTCTCTGTTAAGTTCCAAGCCCCATTTCGCAATTGGGTTGTTTGGTTTTGTCGTGTTTAATTTCTTGAGTTCTTTATATATTTTGGATATTAAACCTTTGTCAGATGAAGGGTTGGTGAAGATCTTTTCCCAGTCTGTAGGCTGTTGCTTTGTTCTGTTGACAGTGTCTCCTGCCTTACAGAAGCTTCTCAGCCTCATGAGGTCCCATTTATTAATTGTTGACATTAAGGCTTGGGCTGTTGGTGTACTGTTCAGGAAGTTGTTTCCTGTGCCTATGTGTCCCAGGCTCTTCCCCACTTTTTCCTCTAACTGAATTAATGTCTCTGGTTTTAAGTTGAGGTCTTTAATCCACTTG
Source organism: Acomys minous (assembly GCF_964271855.1). Taxonomy (NCBI): domain Eukaryota; kingdom Metazoa; phylum Chordata; class Mammalia; order Rodentia; family Muridae; genus Acomys; species Acomys minous. The sequence continues at coordinate 1,358,555 of NC_140502.1, read as the reverse complement.
GACTTGAGTTTTGTGCATGGTGACAAATAAGGGTCTAATTGCATTTTTCTACACATAGACATCCAGTTAGACCAGCACCATTTGTTGAAGATGCTATCATTTTTTCCATTGAATGGATTTGGCTTCTTTGTCAAAAATCAAGTGAGCAAATATGTGTGGATTCATCTCTGGGTCTTCAATTCAATTCCATTGATCCACTAGCCTATTGCTGTGCCAGTACCATGCTGTTTTAATTACTGTTGCTTGAGATCAGGTATGGAGATTCCTCCAGAGGATCTTTTATTGTATAGGATTGTTTTTGCTATTCTGGGTTTTTTATTACTCCATATGAATTTGAGAATTGATCTTTCAATATCTTCAAAATATTTTGTAGGTATTCTGATAGGGATTGCATTGAATTTGTAAATTGCTTTTGGTAAGATGGCCATTTCTACTATGTTGATTCTCCCGATCCACCATCAAGGTAAATCCCTCCATCTTCTGATGTCATCTTCAATCTCTTTCTTCAGAGGTTTGAAGTTTTTTTCGAATAAGTCCTTCACTCTGAGGAGAGACTCTTATGGGTGTGAAGGTCAGGAGACAATTTGAGGGTCTCAGTTCTTAATCTCGGGCTTGGAAGCGAGCGTACTCACACATTGAGCCGCGTCACCAGTCCCACGTTCTCTTTTCAGATGGTCTAGAACCCATGTCTAGGAAATGGTGCCACCTGTCTTAGTGTGTCTTCCCACCTCAACTCACATGGCCTCTCACCGATGGGCCTAAAGGCTTGTCTCCTGTGCAGTTGACAGTTAACACTTAGCGTCACACTCGGTGTGCAGAAACTGTAAAATTATAAAATGTAAGACACTTGTTTGCTTGTCCGGCCTTGCTTGCCCAGAGGCTTCTCCCAGTCCTCGTTACTGTTGACCTCAAGAGTTCCACCCTAGTTCCAGAGAGGGGGAAAAGTAAGAGAGAGACCATGAGAAGAGTTTCTTCTTTTCTATGGCCCTGGGCAGGGCCATGCCCCCCATGGCAGGTACGCAGTGACATCACAGGTAGGCAGACGGCAGCAGAATGCTAGCAGGTTGCCTAGCTGATGGCTCAGGCAACTGCTCAGGATTGAAAGAAGAAAGAGGGAAAGAAGCCCAGGGTTCCTTCTCTAGAGACTGGCTGTACTGTGGCCAAGGAGGAAAACTTAAACTGACTACAAAAGCTGTAAAAGCAACTTCTAGCCAGAAACCGCACAGGGGTCTTAAAAGGAGGTTCTTTGATGTGTAGGTTGGCCTCTTTGTGGTGATCTCCAGTAAGCTAATATAAACTTAGGCCTGCCAACCCGAGAAGGCTGGTGGTAAAGCCCTGAATCTGATAACTTATTTGCTCATCTGCGGGGAAATAAGAAATTAGAGAGAGATAGAAAAATAAGCCACCCATATACACGTACATTCATGAGAAAAGGTGGATGAAGTTAGGTATCTTAACTTCAACTGGATGAAGTTGAACTTCCTAATTTCAACACTGTTTATTTTTGGTAACTGTACTTACTTCTGAGAAAAGGGAATTAATTACCTCTTAGTCAAAAAAGGGGTAATTAATAAAAAAAAAGATGAATTCTAAAACACATGTTTTAAAAGTAAACATTTCTTATCTACGTATCTATTACATAAGTTCACAGTCAGTTCAGGGTGACGAAGATTGACAAGGCCTGAAGGTTAACAGCGTCTAAAACTTACAAGGATATATGACTTTTCAATTAGAACTGACACAGCTAAACATATTCCAGCTATCTCTTAGTTCAGGACAATCATTTTATCTGTCTTTCATTCGAAGAAACAGAATGAATTTAAAATGACAGCAAATAATGCCACAAATTGACAAGGTATAAAGAACTATAGCAGAACAGTTTGTGCATTTAGGCGTTAAGGTTCATGCTTAATTTAGACATATTTAGGTCTAGCCCCATTATATTGGGTTCATGGGAAGTTTAAACTAACTTGCCTATATTTGTGGTGAATACCAGGATTCATGGTGCCATCCGGCGTGAAGTCTTATCTGAGGCCACAAATCTGCTGCAAAGTTATCCCCTAATGAGGCATCTGGAGGTCCACAAAGGTATCTACTGCAGTCATAAACTCTCTAAAATTGTTTTAGAACATCTAAAACAATTTAACCTTTAAAATGATTTGAACCAAATCCATAATTCCATAATCAGGGATTAATTCACCTGAACAAACAGTACATACTGAACAAGATTGATTTGAAACAGGACTGCACGATACGCCCCCACCTGGCGTTGAACTCTGAGATCAGTTTGCCTCTGCCAGAATTAAAACATTTGCGAGGACATCATCTTTATGTGATTGGAACATCTGCAGAATATACTGTGATCCTGCAGAAACTGAGTGGTCACTGTATCGATGTGTGGGCAGCAGAGGCACCCACAGGGAAAGAGTCCAGAAAAGGCCATCTGGTTTGCTTACAATTTCTGGCATGACTGGTCCTTATACCCAGTTTCAGAAACTCCCCGTGACAGCCACTCTAGTTCTGCCACCAAGTGCAGACCAACCCTGGGACCTGTCAAAGACACCCCAAACTCCTCAGGCGCCCTGGGTTACACTGGTCCTCCTGGGCCCTGTGATGACATCACGGAGCCTTGTCGTCTCGAGACTCCACTCGAGGAATCCCAACTGCCAACGGCTTCCCAACAGCCCAAGGCTTCTCCACAGCCCACGTCAGTCCCTGGCCAGGCAGCGGTGGGGACGGCGAGCCACAGAGCCAGAGTGGTGAGGAGCCATGCGGCTCTGCTATTGGGCTTTCACCCCTGAGGGACAGGCTGGCTAGGTGCATAAGGACACCCCGGAATCGGCAGCCCTGGCAGAGAGAAGGTGATGGAGGCCAACGTGCCCGTGCCGAAGTAGGGAAAGCTTGAGCTCATGGGAGCATGTAGCCTCCCAGGTAAATTATCGTGACTTCTTTGATCTTTGGGTTGCCTGTCGTAACTGACATCACTGTCCCTAAGAAGCTGTCTGGAGTGACCTCTGACCTTTGATTGTATTTTGAAGGTAGTAAGGAAGCCTGGGTCCCAGTGAGGGACGGTCAGCCTGGATACCAAACCTGCTTCCCCTGACAGGGATGCGGGACCTGCAGGGGAGGAGAGTGTTGCCTTCTAGCTGCACTGTTTAAAGGAATGCCCATGGAGTGTTAGATTCAGAAAGATGTTGCTGGGTACAGCCTGGAAGTCTGTATTTCCATCACTAGGGCATAGCAACCCGGTGTTTTAAGGGGACTTGCACTGGCTGCCCTGGATCCTATGTTGTTTTCGTTTTAAAATTTCTGTTAATGTCCATTGTCTCAGAGGAGCCCGTTTTTCTTTTTTCTTTTTCTTTTTTTAAGATAGTACCTTTCCGTGTGTTCTATCTGCTGCATGTTAACTATTAAACTTCCCCTCAGATGGGAAGGGAAAGGAAGCAGTGACTTGAGGCTTTTCCCAGATGAACTTAGATGCCTATTCTTTCTTGTTTTCTTCTTTTAACCAGTGGAAGCTGTTGGTTAAGAATCTCCATGTTCAGAAAACACTGACAGGGAAGGGATTAGAAGCGGGGACTTCTATTCTCCCAAGTGCAGAAGGCCTGCTAACCAGTGCCATGCACTTAGTGGATCTCAGTAAATATTTATTAGTGTTTTAATATTTAGCATGGTCCTGTACTTTTATGTACCTTAGTGTATGTGTTAACAGAGCATTTGATGAAAATTAACATTTGTCGGCTATGTTCCAACTCTGTTTTAAAAAGCAAAGAGACATGGAAATACAGCTCAGCTCAACTGGTGCTATAGAAAACAGCTCTGTACCCAGAACCTCTGCAAAAAGCTGAGCCTGGTGGCACAGGGTTTTAATCCCAACGCTGGGCAAGCTGTGACAGCAGCATCCTTGGGGCTCACTGACCAAGTAGCCTGACTAGTCAGCAAGCCCCAGGTCCCAAGAGAGACCTTATCTCAGAAAGAAAGATGGATGGCCACTGAAAAATGACACCCATGTGCTTAATTGAAATTCCTTTTCTACCTAATTTTTGGCTTTCTATGATAATAAATGTAGGACAGTTTTGAAATTTGCTTAATAGATTAAATAAAACTAACCACTTTTATTTACAATTTTTAAAATGATGCTATCAGAATTAACCTATTATGTAGAAAGAGACCTGAGGACAATGATGAATGAGGGTATTAGGTAATTTCAGATCCCAGGAGACCTTGACTGGCACGGGGCTTTGTGATACAGTGACTGTCAATGCAAGGAGTTGAATTGAATATAAACAAGGGTCATTGAGAAATCTAAAGTTTCCCCTATAGGAAGGGGCTAGGGGTGGGCTGGTGTAAAAGTCCTTATTGTGTAAGCATGGTGACCTGAGTTCAGTCCCCAGAACTTATCGTAGAAAGAGAGAACAATTTTCTAAAAGTTATCAGCTGATACAGGGCACACACACACACACACACACACACACACACACACACACACACACACACACACGGTCAAATGGGAGAGGGACTAAAAGAAAAAAAAATACTGGAAATAACCTCTTTCTTCCCCCAAAGACTAAAAACCTCTCAAGTTAAAAAAAAAAGCTTAATGAGGGCCGAAGAGATAGCTCAGCAATTAAAAGCACTTGCGACTCTTGCATAAGACCGGCATCCAACCTTACACCAACACCAGATTGTGCGGCTCACAGCTGTCTGTGTCTCAGCTCCAGGGCATTTGATATGCTCTTCTGTATTCTGTTGGCACCTGCACACACATGTGCATATATCCATAGACATACACATATACACATAACTAAAGAGAAAGTAGAAATTTAAAAACAAGACCCCTCATGTGGAGTTTACTTATTTAAAACATACAATTCACTGATTTTCCAGGTCATGCACAGAGCTATGAAACCGTTATTGTTATCAGTTATAGAACATTTTCATCCTCCCTCAAAACAAAACAAAAACCATGGCAATTAACAGGCTCTCCCTATTTCCCCTCACTGTTACCCACTTCCTGCCTCTAGGGACTTAACCAATTCTGGTTATTTCATCTCATTGTGGCATGTATCAGCATATTTTTCATATTGTAGAAATATATTCCTTTCTATGGATGTAATACATCTTATTCATCCGTCTGGGTTTTTGGATATTGGTACTAAAGATAATGATAATGTAGACTTGAAGAGTTAGGCCCTGAATGAAATATGGCTTTAATATTTTGGTTCTTTGTCACTGCCCTGGGAAAATGATGGTGAGATGCACAGAGCCAGATGTCAGCCGGACAGCTCATTTGGGACATGTTGAATGAGATGATGGCGGATATTGGAGTACAGTCCATCTGGCAGATGCTTAGACATGTAGATCTGGTCCTGGGCTGGAGGCAAGGCTAGATGTGGAGGTTTTAGTGGTGTGAATGTGTAAGGCTGGGACAGGTCTGTGGAAGAGAAGAGCCCAGGGACTGACAAAACCGAAAACACATCCACATTCAGTATGAAGGTAAGAAATGAAATTTTGTCTTTAAAATCTTCACTTGTGACCTGGTTGGTGGTAGATGCCTTTAATCCCAGTACTATGGAGGCAGAGGCATGCCTCTCTCTGTGAGTTTGAGGCCAGCCTGATCTCCATAGCGAGTTCCAAGCCAGCTAGGATCAAGACTCTCTCAAAACAAACCAACCCTCACTTTTTATACTTGTTTTAGGTACATTAGAGGTTTTATTTCCCTTTTGTCTTTTGGGGAGTTGTTTTATTTCTGAGGCAGGGTCTCACGTGGCTGAGGCTGGCCTTGATCTCTTGATGCTTCTGTTTCCCCTTCTCAAGGGCTAGAGTTTCAAGCATCCACTGACGTGTAAGCTAGTTTTTGCATTTGAAAACACTTTGATTTTCATTGAGTTGACCAAAGAAACTCTGAAGAAATTGTTCATTTCACACATCTCTCCAGTATATATTGCTAAATGTGTGCATTTTTGTCCTCCTAGAGCTGTATTATAAAGCGCTACTGTGAGAAAAGAATTGTGCCTAAATACCTGGCAACAATCGGGATTGACCATGGAGCCAGTAAGTAAGTATTGTTCCTCTGGCCTGTACATCACAGATACTCAGAGTGTGTCCTTAGATAGTCTGCATCTACATCAGAGTGTGCGTGTGGGTTACGCTGAGAGAGGCTTGGGAGATAAACTGGAAAAGATGGGGCAAAGGGACAACACAAAGCCTAACTGGCGGATGGGGCATCTTGGAACAGACGTCTGTGTAAGCAGGTCTGACCAGCAAGCGTGTTCTTAGACTGTTGGTCTTTTGTTGGCTTATGATCTTGCTAGCTTATTGCATTCCAGCGAATAGATCTGAGAAGGGTGAAGCTGGAGATAAGTGGGGATTTATTCGGGGGTGAATTGGGAATGGTTGGAGAGAGGATTAAAGCGGCAAGAAAAACATGGCAAAAAGGTAGAATTAGGGTAAACAGCACGTTTCTTTTTTTAAAAATTATTTTATTTTTATTTTTTTTTCATTTTTTCTCCTTTATTAATTTATTCTTGTTACATCTCAATGGTTATCCCATCCCTTGTATCCTCCCATTCTTCCCTCCCTCCCATTTTCCCCTTACTCCCCTCCCCTATGGCTGTTCCTGAGGGGGATTTCCTCCCCCTGTATATGCTCATAGGGTATCAAGTCTCTTCTTGGTAACCTGCTATCCTTCCTCTGAGTGCCACCAGGTCTCCCCCTCCAGGGGACATGGTCAAATATGAGGCACCAGAGTACGTGTGAAAGTCAGACCCCACTCTCCACTTTACTGTGGAGAGTGTTCTGTCCATTGGCTAGATCTGGGTAGGGGTTTAAGGTTTACCGCCTGTATTGTCCTTGGAACAGCACATTTCTTAAACATGGCATTTCAGTACCTTGTCTCCCCTGTTCAGTCTCTCCCCTCAGGGTATCCAGGTACTGTTGTGCACTGGGCTGGGCTGGAGAGAAGGAAGCTTAGCTGGGGCAGATGGGCTAGTTGGTGGTGGTGCCTTCTTTGAGGCTTTTTTTCCCCCAGAGAAATAGCTCTCTTTATTGAGGGGTGAATAAGAACTATTTAAGCCAAGGGGAGGCCAAGCAGTGGTGGCACAAACCTTTAATCTTAGCACTCCTGTGGCAGAGGCAGGCAAATCTATGTGAGTTCGAGGCCAGCCAAGTCTACAGTGTGAGTTCCAGGACAGCCAGGGCTTTACACAGAAGCTTTGTCTCAAAAAACCAAAATAAACAAACAAACCTTGGGGAGTGGGTAGGGGTTCACAGGGTGAATGCACATCATTGACTGGGGTGGAGGTGCTGGGAATGCTCATCTGCATGGAAAGGAATTCCAGATGCTTGCTGGACCTGTTCTTACAAGGAGGAAAAGTCTGACCTGAAACCTACCAGGGTACATGACACCTTGTTGCAGGATATTTGACTCCATTTTTAGATCTTCTGCAGAGCCTACTTCTCAATCTTCCCTGTAACTTCTTCTCCAGCAGCCACATCTTCTTCCCTCTCTGGTTGAACACTTTAAACTTGCAGTTTCTTTTTACTTATTATCTATACAATGTTCAGCCTGCATGTATGCCTGCAGGCCAGAAGAGGGCACCGGATCTCCATGTAGACAGCTGTGAGCCACCATGTGGTTGCTAGGAATTGAACTCCGAACCTCTGGAAGAGTAGACAGTGCTCTTAACCTCTGAGCCATCTCTCTAGGCCCCTGTTTTTTGGTTTGGTTTGGTTTGGTTTTCAAGACAAGGTATCTCTGTATAGCTTTGGTTGTCCTGGAACTTATTCCATAGACCAACTAGCCTTGAACTCAGACATTTGCCTGCCTCCTAAGTGCTGGAATTAAAGGTGTGCCCCACCGCGGCTGGGCACATTCTGGATTTTCTATTTTGTTGCACTGGTCTGTCTGTTGATATGCTGATGCCATGAGCTTAATTATAGAGCATTTATGGACTAGGCTTCAGCCCTCCCAAGAATACAATAACAGGTCGAAAAGGTTATCAAAGCCCAGTCTCATCAGATGGTCTCTGTTTTGGTGTCTGATTTCATATCATGTTTTCTGGGTTATAATATGGCTCCTTCACCTTGGTGCTCTGCCAGCCACTAACTCCTGATGCGCCTGTGTGTCTGCATTTTAGAAGTTCCAGCGTGAGCTAAGTCCCAAGTGGGTGGTGAATACAGAGAGCACTGGGGCCCACGTGCTGCTGGAGAAGATCCCACAGAACCACATGCTGGACTTCTGCATCGCCAACTCCAAGCTTGTTTGAAGGATGATGGCCATGTTGCAGCTGGGAGTGTGATGGGAGGCCCCAAAACCTAGACTGCCGCAGAAAATCAGGGAGCGGTGTAGGGTTAAGGTCTTTTTTCTCCACGGCTGTATCTTTCTTAGGAATATCCCTTGGTCTGCATGCATGCACACCCAGGTACATTGAGGGGGTCCCAGCAGGCGTCACACAGGAAGTGAACCAGGTGAAGAGGTAAGAATGAAAACCTGGTGCAGACCTACTTCATCAGCCTGGACCGGACAGGGGGAGTCCAGTGCCAGGCAGCTTATTGTCAGCTATTTGAAACACAGTACAATCTGAGGAAAGGTTTCCAGGCAACAATCATTGCACTTCCAGGTGCACACTAAAGCTTAAGGTGCGTCTGCATACAAACTCCTTTACAGGCATCATGAGGGAGGTTCTACAGCTAAAAGGTCTAGAATCTAATGTGGTCTCTGGCCAATAGCATAGAGGTTAGCAAGCCATGAAGTGCTTGTGACATCTCTCTTAAGGATGAGTAATGGAAGCCGGGCACGATGTTGCATTCCTGTAACCCAGCACTCAGGGAAACAGAGGCAAGCAGATCTCTGAGTTTTAGGCCAGCAGGGTTGACAAAGTGAGTCCAGGACAGCCAAAGCTACACAGAGAAACCCTGTCTCAACAAAACAAAACAAAACAAAACAAAACAAAAACAAAAAACCAAAACCAAACAAAAACAAAACAAAACAAAACAAATAAACAAACAAAACAAAACCCAACAACAAAACAAACAAAACAATGGCCTAGGAAAGAGTCTAGTCTGAATCATTTTCACTTTTACTGGTGTCTTTTGATTTCAGAAATAAAACTAAATGTCTTGTTTTCAAACCTAACCTCGCAAAAAGTCAGTAATCGAACTCAGTACACAGAAAAAGGGAAAGTGGGGGCTTCGGGTATTCCAGGCAAGAGAGCATCTGTGTTCCAGATAGTATTTGTGCGAGAAAGACAATGCCAGTTAGACAGCCTCCTTGGGACTAGAATGAGTGCCACGTCCACTCAGAGACCAGCGAGCAGAGGGCTTTGGTTACACCCTCTCCAGGTGTTTGCAAGAAAGAGTATAAGGAGCTCTGGTGGTGCTGGGTACCCTTTGGTGGTTGGACCCAACAAACACTAGGAAGGTGTCTGAATAGCCTTAGACTTAAGCTGTCACAAGTTTTGATACATCAAAGGCACCCGAATTCATCCCCATCCAGTCTTCAGGTGTCTACAACCAAGGCTCTCACTGTTGAGATCTGGCTCCCCCTTGTGCCAGAGAAATAGCCAACAAATAGGAGCCCCAGGACCTCCCCCATGGAGTTACAGGAACATTTACTGGCTAGGACTATCTTGGAATCCATTACAACAAAGAAAAAATGAGACAAATAAAACTTGGAAATGTTTTAAGGCTTACTGGGGTTGTACGGAGTGAATAACAGAGAGTTGGGTCTTTGTCAGGAGATTCTAAAAGAGCTAAAGAAGTTCAGAAACTTGTTAGAATGGAGTAAGGTGTGGAGGCATGCGCCTCTGGTCCCTTCACGTGGGAGGATGTGGTAGGAGATTGAATTGGAGGCTGCCCTGCAAGATTTTCTCCCTGTTAAAAAATTATTCAGAGACAAATGGGCTACAGCGTGCTTCTCAATACTAGCACTCTTTGGAGAAACCAAACATCTGAGGGGACGAAAGCATCAAGAGAGAAGGCAGTGATGATGACAAAATGATGACAGGGAGCTGACCCATAAGACTCCAGGACCGAAGAAGATAAAGGAAATGGTCTCTCTGATACCCATTTGCTGGATCAAAACAAGAGGACTCAGGGTAGGAGACAGATGGATATTAAACACGTTTGAAGCCTAATATATTAAAAATGGAACTCACGACCATTGTTATTTTCACAACTTAGGCCAGCTAGTACGGATCTTGAATGTGTTATAGAGTGTGTAAGGTCAAAGAAGGGAGTTTGAACCTGGTGTGGGATGAAAGTACCAACCTGATTCCACAAATGGTCTCAACACACACAGCTAAATGTGCAGTGTCCCACTTAAACTCAAGGCAGGGTTTGTCCACATGGATTAAATCTAGTGTGGAATATAGAAGCTAGTTATAAAACACTCCCCTCATGGGAGAGGGAAGAACTGGTCTCTTTTCAGTTGGTGACTGACTCCAAAAATGAGCTCTGTTCTATAGGGTCCCCAAACTACACAGGGATGGCATATATCCAAAGCAAGCAGGCAGAAGAACTTACCACAGAAAAAACTGAAAAAAAAAAAAAAAGATGGAGCACCAAGATGAATAATGACAGTAATGAGCCATAATACAAAGCACAAGAGAATGTGCACATATCCAAAGCAATAAATATAATTGAACAAAGAATGAGGGGAGGGGAGGCAAATGTTTCATTCACAAGAACTTCAAGTAATATGTGTGTCATGTTGTTCCTCCAGGACATGGGGACTCAGTCATGCTATCCCCTGTACCCCCAACAGGAGATCTATAGACCACTTCCAGGAACAAAGTATGAGCAAAGGGAAATGGTAACTTCAAGTAGAGAAATGCAGCAGACACCAACTTAAAAAGTACTTGGCAGTGGGGTCACAAATTGATAGCCCGTCGGTCTTGATATGCTGGAACACGAAGGGTGTACCACTGCTGTGTGTTCCCCATCCCCATCCACCCCAAACACATAATCTCAGTCTAAACATAAAGAGAACATCACAGACACTCAAATTTAGGGCCTTTTTTTTCTTTCCTTTTTCTTAATTTCTTTTTCTTTTTTCTTTTCTTTTCTTTTCGAAGTTTTAAAGCCTAGGACTCAGAGGACTCTGGCCTTGGTGTTCACTGGCTTTGGCTTTGCAGTGGAGGCCAAGGATGACCTTGAGTTCTGGATCCTCCTATCCGCCATCTCCCATGTTAGTCTCGTGGTCTTTACGATTATGCTAAAGTTATGTAAGATGTTAAGAATGGGGCTGGGGAGATGTCTCCGTGGTTAAGAGCACTGGCTGCTCTTGCAGAGGACTTGAGCCTTGTCCTAGCGCCCCCTGGTGGCTCACAACTGTCCCCAACTCCAGTTCCAGGGGATCTGATGCCCTCTTCTGGCTCTCAGGCATGCATGTGGTGCACGCAGGTGCAGGCAAAAAACCCATGTTACGGATTCATGAGCAAGGGTCAATGGGATTTACTGTGCTATTGTTTCAGCTTTTGTAGTTATTCCAAAATGAAAAATATAAACATGGCAGTGAGACAGTAGGTCCAAGAGAGGTGCTTCTCGAAGGCCACTACTCACTGTGATGTGTCTCAGGGTGACAGAAACTAGAGAACATGGAGACCCGTGGTCTTAGAAAACCAAGCGCCTCGAAGTCTATGTGGGTTCCCACCTCAACTGTCCTAACTGAATCCGATTCTACATGACTCTGTGCGCTAAGCTACAGTGTGGAATTTATGGCAGTGTACGCAATCCAAACTTAGGACAGTTGCCAGCTCTAAGGAAAACAAGCCATTTTGGAGGCCCTTTGAAACTTTGCCTCATCACTCCTCCCTTAATGACAGTTTGTGTAGCTAGGCCCCAGAAGATTCCCGGGTGGATTCTTCCCTGAGCTTTGGCTCTCTGACATCTCAGTACAGAGGGCAACCACAGGGAAGGGCAGTGGCTGAGTGTGCACACTGTTGTGATGTCATGGACTCTCAGCCTGGAGACAGAAACTCTTCAGCTGAGAGAGGCATAGGCTTGGGAAACGGCGCTAGTTTGGGAGCTGTGTATCCCACTGCCTGCCAGTCTCAGCTTTATAATTTTCATTTTGTTAGTTAGTGGAATTTTGGAGGTGTTTTCTTGGTATCGGAGCCAGAATCAGGTGGCACCCAAGAGAAAGGTAGGTAATAGCCACTCTATCCTGGACCTCACTTCTCCACATGCTGAACCCCTGTAGATTGTATAAATGCTTAGCCTCTGGGCCATAGGAGGGAATGACTGGAGGGAAAGGGAGAGTTTAGACAGCATGTCTCTCTCTTAATTCACTTTAGAAGCTTTAGGCTGAGCATGGTAGTGCACGCCTTTCATCCCAGCACTTGGGAGACAGAGGCGGGAGAGTCTTCCATTCTCTTCTGTACTAGGGGCCCTAGCCAGGACAGAAGAACATGGGGGAAAGGGAGTTCTAAGGCTGAAAAGGAAAAATTAAACTTTATTATCTGGAGATAACATTTGCATGTAGAATTTTTATCTTGGAATTAACATATGAGCTAAGCAAAATTGAGTGACAGCAGCATAGGGAGAAATCAGTTGTATTTCTTTACACCGTCGACAATCAATTAAAAGAATCAAGCTTCTATGGAGATGCCATCCAAAATAGCACGTAGGGTAAAGTGCTTTACCTAGTGTGTGCAAGAGCGTGGGGTTCAATCCCCAACCCAACATAAAGAAATATTAAATGACCAAGCACAGATATAAATAACACAAGAGATGTGTAAGATATTTATGCAGAAACCTATTATTGTATTAAAAGGAAGATAAAACAGAGAGAGGAATCATGTTTATGGATCAAAAGATTCATTAAGAAAACCTAGGTTTTATCTTACTTATTCTTTAAACAGCCCCAAACTGAACAATGTAAGCACTATTTCAAACATAACACATGACGTCGGTTGGCTAAAAGATAAATTAAGACATAGTAAAAAACCAGAAACATCATATAACACTGAAAACATTACTTTCACTGAATAAAAGAATGTATACTATATAATTCTTATTATTTAAAATTCAAAATCACAAAATAATACATGTGCTAAGTGATAAAAATATTTATGATGAAAATCAAAATTGTTTAACTATGGGGAAAGAAAAAAGGCAAGTGGGAAGAAGCACAGAAGATTCCTAGTGTGCTGAAAGTGTGGTGTGTGTGTGTGTTATGTGTGTGTGTGTGTGGTGTGTTGTGTGTGTGGTGTCTGTGTGTGTATGTAGTGTGGTGTGTATGTGTGTGTGTGGTGTGTAGTGTATGTGTGGTGTATGTGGGTATGTATGTGGTGTGATGTGTGTGGTGTGTTTGGTGTATGTGGTGTGTGTGTGTTGCTAGTGGTGTGTGTATGTATGTGTGTGGAGTGTGTATGTGGTGTGAGGTGTATGTGTGTGTGTATGTGTGTGTAGTATGTGGTATGTTTGGGTGGTGTGGTGTATGTGTGTGTATGTGTGTGTATGTGTGTGTGTGTGTGTGTGCACGCGCACGTGCGCACGGGAGTACAGAAACAAGGGGAGGGCATCCAGTGTTCTGCTCTATCACTGTCTACCTTATTCCTTTGAGACGGGGTCCCTCACTGAACCTGAACTAAGCGGGGGCCAGTACACCCCAGCCCTCCATCTTTCCCTGTCCAGCCCACCCCTCACACACTTGGAGTCACAGGCACATGTGAAGCAGTGCTCAACTTCTCCTGGGTATTGGGATCGAAACTCAGGTCCTCACGCTTGAAAGCAAGCGCTCCCACCCACGGAGCCATCTCCCACCTCACAACTTTCCTGACCCACATGGTCAAGAGGGTCGTGTTTCAATATCCACTGAATATGAGCACATTTCCCACATCTGTCCACTGGATTAGCACAGCAATCTCTCTCCTCTCTCTCTCCTCTCTTCTCTCTCTCTCTCTCTCTCTCTCTCTCTCTCTCTCTCTCTCACACACACACACACACACACACACACTTTCTTTTTCAGTGATAGTAAAGCATTTGAACCAAACTGTCCTTGTGTGTTTCATTCTTCTGCACTGGAATTCTTTTTAAGTGTTCAATCTGTATGTGGAAGAAACCTGCCCTTACTACATGAAATGGAAGTTGACCCTGATGTTCACAGCCAGTTCCCACCCAGCTCTTCAAGGGTCCTGGGAGAAGGATAAGCATCACATGGTGCCAAATGGCTTATGGTGGCTCTCGCCATTATACCAGATAGAATGCTAACAATGTAAGTGCCTGCAGTTTTCAGAAAAACCCTTCACATAACTACTGAGAGCACTGGAGTAGTCCTAGGGTACAACGTAGGTTGCCAATCTGATGTCTTCCCTTAGTATCCCCATAACATTTTAGATTTCTCTTCCAAGGATGACTAGTAAAAACACATTATAAATAATATAAATTTTAAGTATTGCTTGTTTCATTTTCGGCCATTTTAATTCAGATATCATATGGTTTATAATCTATCTTTTTCATAATTAAGTCAAATGCATGTAAATGAGATTCATAGCCAAATTGTTTGGATTAAGCTATAGTCTGAATTTCTCTATCCTTCCAATACTTCATCTAATGGAATCTAAAGCCCAAAGTGTTGATATTAAGAGACAGAAGTTAGCTAGGCCTCTGTGGATGGGACTAGAGGCCTGATGGAGCCGGCTTGTCCCTGCGTCCTGTACCATGGGAGGATGTACGGAGGGCACCATCTACGCAGAACGGGCGTTCACGAGATAGTAAATCTGCTGGCATTGTGACCTTATGCTTCCCAGCCTCCAGGACTCTGAGGAACAAACTTCAGTTGTTAATACATTACCCAGTGTAAAGTCTGTGTCATAGCCATTGGAACAAAGAGAAGCAGATAATCGGGAAAGTTCGGAGATCACGGTTCTCATGTTCTAGAAAGGCGTCTCTTTTCCAGAATCTTGTACAGTAATCAGAAGACAAACATCACACCAGCAAAGTCAAGACACAATTTAAATAATATGACAACGATGGATGCAAGGCACAGAGCAGTTAACATGATTAGTTGCCAAATTAGTGGTTAAAGCCTAGAAGTACAATTAGCTTTAAGAGAGCAGCGACGCTGTTTTCAGCTGGGGTGTGGTCGGGAAGGGAATGCAGGCCTCTCCCTGCAACTGCCCTGAAGCAGGAACAAAACAGAGGAGGAGACGGGCTCGCTGCAGCTGCGGCTCAGTCCAGCAGCCATCCTCCTGGCACCCACCAGACAAAGGGCTGCACAAATACTGTCCTAGAACAAGCTGCAGGGGGAGGGTGCGCACTCACTGAAAGAACACCTCAAACAAGCCACACAAGTGTCGCAGACATGCATGTTATAAAGGCTACTAGGGTCAGCTTACATGTGACTTGTCTACATTTAATGTACTATATAATTGTGTAAAATATAATAAACTATTTTCAATAGCAATATTCTTACAGTCACTTTAGATCATTTTCACCCCAAACAGGCCCTGAGTAGACACCCATCCTAACAGTGACCTCTGGAGCTTTCCCTTTTGTATCAATTTCACAGTCTACATTTGAACTCCTGGCCTTATGGGCCAGTATTTACCCATGGAGGACATTTCCTGTGGCATGCTCTGAGAGACCGCTCCTGAGGGGACCAAACTCCAGGGAATTGATCTGCTTCCCTCACTTGCTTTCAAGCCATATCCTTTCTTTATTCTGATTATTTTCACAGTGCCTCACACTTACCAGGTGCTCAATATACGTTTTTTATCATTATTGGGCGGGGGAGGAGGATCTTTTGTTTGTCTGTTTGTTTGTTTTATTGTTTTTTGAGACAGAGCATCTTTGTGTATGTAGCACTGGCTGTCCTGGAACTAGCTCTGTAGACGAGGCTGGTCTCGAACTCACAGAGATCCCGCTGCCTCTGCCCCCGGAATTCTGGGGTTAAAGGTGTGCACCATCACCACCTGGCCCAGGTTGGGGGCGGGGGTTCTTTTTGAGACAGGATCTCATTTGGTAGTCCAGGATGGCCTAAATCTGGGACTCTCCTTCCTCAGTCATCTAAGTGTGCCAACCTTCTCCATGCTATTTTTACAAAAAGGAAATGTGAGTGAATACAGACACTTCAGTACAGTGTTTATGAAAGATTGGATTGAAAACATTCTCTTTACTCAAAAGCATGCGTGCTTGCACTTGGGAAAAACTCAGCAGGTGGGAAATATGAGCCAGAGAAGAGTTCTAGGTCAACGGCTGGAGAGAGAACCCAGTGGTTTCCAGCACCCACGTCGTGGCTCACAACTGTCTGTAACTCCAGCTCCTTCTGGCCTCCCTGGGCACCAGGCACACACACGGCACACAGACCATCAAGCAGACAAAACACCCAGACACATAAATTAAAATAAATATAATTTTTTAAAAAAGAGTTCACTAGATGAGAGAAGCATGGGAGAATGGCAAAGTTGAAGGATCCAGAGGATCCTAGACACCTACAAGAAGAACATTATGGTAGGCAAATTTGGACCCAGGGGTCCCGCTCAAACTATGGCACCAGCCAAGGACAATACAGGCAGTAAACTTCAAACCCCTACCCAGATCTAGCCAATGGACAGGACAGTCTCCACAGTTGAGTGGAGAGTGGGGTCTGACTTTCACACATACTCTGGTGCCTCATATTTGACCACGTCCCGTGGAGGGGGAGGCCTTGGGGCACTCAGAGGAAGGATAGCAGGCCACCAAGAAGAGACTTGATACCTTATGAGCATATACAGGGGGAGGAAATCCCCCCTCAGGCACAGTCATAGGGGAGGGGAATAAGGGGAAAATGGGAGTGAGGGAAGAATGGGAGGATACAAGGGATGGGATAACCATTGAGATGAAATATGAATAAATTAATAAAAAAGGAGTTCAAAGGTCATCTCTAACACATAGCAAGTTTGAGAGCTGGGCTGCACTAAGACACTATCTACACACAATCAAAACAGCAACAAGAGCCATGTTTCTCAGTAAAATCCAAATGCACAAAGTAATGATGCTTTCTTAAGTTTTCACTTAGCCAGCTAACCAAACTTCTGAGAAGGCTTCCTACTTACAATCATCTACCATGCCTGTTTAAGATTCATTGATTATCCGGTTTTGTCTCTATTCTAATAATTGCATTATCTAGTTCTGTCTCTAAGACAAAGTCCTAAAACGGCCAACTTCTAGACTGTCAGAATGGCAAACTCTCTCTCACACAGTACTGCTCTAATTAGAGTCCACAGAGCAGCTCTGGTGTGTAAACTGTTACTAAACACAGAAACTCATGTGAGAGTGATAAAATGCCAAAGCAGTGTGTAAAAACAAGGGTAAGTCTGATGAACCCAATAAAGAAAAAAAGTAAAGACAGATGGTGGCTAATGGGGTTTCTCTCACTTTGTTTTTCTTGTAATTCATTTTTATGATATATACTACAAAAGTACCAGTAAGAAGCTGGATAATTATTTTCTTTTTAAAAAAATTTTTATTAATTTATTCTTGTTACATCTCAATGGTTATCCTATCCCTTGTATCCTCCCATTCCTCCCTCCCTCCCATTTTCCCCTTACTCCCCTCCCCTATGACTGTTCCTGAGGGGGATTACCTCCCCCTGTATATACTCATAGGGTATCAAGTCTCTTCTTGGTAACCTGCTGTCCTTCCTCTGAGTGCCACCAGGCCTCTCCCTCCAGGGGACATGGTCAAATGTGAGGCACCAGAGTACGTGAGAAAGTCAGACCCCTCTCTCCACTCAACTGTGGAAACTGTCCTGTCCATTGGCTAGATCTGGGTAGGGGTTTGAAGTTTACTGCCTGTATTGTCCTTGGCTGGTGCCATAGTTTGAGTGGGACCCCTGGGCCCAAGTCTGTCTATCATAATTATTTTCAACTCTGCTCTTTCATCAAAAACCTCTGAGAAACATTTACTGACTATTCTTCAATGCCCAAGATGGCAGGGATATGAAGATGACTTGCTTTTCTTTAACGTCCCCCATCTCTGTTCATCTGGTTCTCTCTCAAGAGTCACAAATGCAATTCCTTTATTTCCTAGAGTTCTCTGGACTCTGCTAAGCTGGCTGCGATATCAGCACAGTCGACAGGACTTACCACCAGATTCTCTGACTGACAGACTCGAATGCAGCCTCCCTCTCAGCACATCCAACACCCTGGCTCCTGTGAGAAGACAAGCACTCACTGGTGACCCTATTGGAGGAGTCACCAGACCTTACAGTATGTACGATGGCATCATTCACGGGAATATGTTGTCAAAAATTCTAAAGCTAGCATAGAGCCGTGCAGACCAGTTCGGACAGTTTAAACTCAGCACTTCTACATCTTTCTTAAAGTCTTATTAGTCCTCTGAGAAGTCTGTGCACCATGGTTGGATCATCCTCACCTCCTCCCCGAATGGTCCTGGTCCACCTGCTTTTCCCTACCCTCATAGCCGTGTCCTTTCCTTCTGTTGTTTGTGCACCCATCATGTCCAGCCTGGGCTGCCCATGCGTTCTTGAATGTGTCAACTTCACTGGAACATGGTGGCATTACCAGGGGCTACACTCTTCAAAACCACTGATCCCACCCAGCAGCTGTAGATTTTCAGTAGCTCCTCAGCAGCGGGTGCAGGGGGGCAGTGTGTGACTTCAGCCCATTTCCCCTCTCCATGCTAGGATTTGGTCTGGCTTGAGAACAGCCCCAAAATAAAAACTAACAACGATCATAAAGTAATGGCCTGTGACATCCTGAACTTATGACCAAAAACCTGTTATCTCATCAATTCTGATAATCTAGCTATACTTTTAATTTTCCATTTGAACTATACAACTTTCCTGATTTATAAATTCCTTTGGGTTTATTATACAACTATGCACAAAACATACATAATAAATATATTTATTGAAAACATGCCAATAATAATTCCAAAAGGTATTTTTATTTCAGAAAAATATAACGAATATTAAGGAAAAATAAAAGATGTGGCACTATGTTCTGACATCACTGTACTAAATAACCCATGACTTGCAAGCCAGCCAACTAGTGATATTATAAGAAATAATTGTACTATGCTGATAACTACATCATACTTTTAGTCAAGAGCTTCAATAATTTTCATTCTTGTAACTGTTTAATGACTTGTACAATGAAAAAATAATTGGGATTTAAGAGTAAAATAATAGCAGACATAAAATAAATTTATTTGATTTCTGCTTTAGTTCCAACAACAATAATAAATTCCTTCCCCAATACTGCTTAACATTTAGACATCTACAAATTCTTGTCAAACTACCTATTGCTGAGATTTAGCCCAAATGCAGCAAGCTATTGCATCATCATCATCATCATCGTAATAATAATAGTTTAGCCAGCTACTTCCCCTGAGGTATTCCTTTCTTACATTTCCTTTATTTTAGGGGGTGCACACGCCACAGTGTACATGTAGAGGTCAGAGGACCACTTGAGGGTGTCAGTGCTCTCCTTCCATCAGGTAGGTCCTGGGAACCAAACTCAGGTCTTCTGGCTTCATGCCAGTACCTTATCTCACTGAGCCGTCTCCCTAGCCTGTCCTGAAGTCGTTTCTAATACTGAGTTAGTCTTGATCTTTTAGTCTAAATCTCCTAACAATTTTCTATTTGCATTTTAACCAGTTACTTGGTTTTCTTTAAGTGTCCATATCAAGATATGCCTTGTAAATGAAGGTGGCTAGAACTCACTGGACAGTGAATCACACTGAGTGATTTCTTGGCCAATATTTTCCTGTAAATATAAATAAATAAATAAATAAATAAATTAACAAAGAAAGAAAAATTTAAAGGACATAGCATTTGGTAGAGAAGACCTGGGCTCTAGTCCAGGCCTCGACCACTTATCAGATAAGTAACCTTCAAAGAATTTCATTAACTTCTTGGACACTAATGTCCTCCTGTGTTTAAATTTTTTAAAGAGGGGGATTAGACTCTACAGAGATTTATGGGGAGTAAAAAATAAGCCTAAGGAAAATAGATTTATGCTACTCACAGCACTGAGTTCACTTTATGGAAAAACACACGCACAAGCAATAGACTTTAAGTCCACTGAGCGCTCTGCCCACTGACAGCTTTGTCAGTTTCCCCTGCCAATTCACAGTAAGATCAATGTGCTTACCAAGGATGTTCCTCAAGTGTCATCATCTCTTTAACATAAATCGTGTCCTCCTGCATGTCCCGGTGTCCAGTGCCAAAGATACTTTCCCTGGAGCTTCAGTCCTCCTCCAGTCTATCTCTTCTATCCAAAGAAATATGCCCACCTTCCTGATACCAACACAAACAACCTTTTCTCCTGTCTTTGAATTCTTATAGCAGAGTACACTTGCTTTAAGCACACTCACTTTTTCCACAAATACCCAAGTAAAATGTCATGTTCGTATCACAGAAATGAAACTTGCTATTAGCCCCACGATATTCATAGTTTCTTCCTCCCCTGACTTAACCACTGTTTGAAGTTAGTAAGTATCTGTCTAAACCTTTCTCCATGCACTCACCCATACATATGTAAGTTCCCACACACACATATAAGAGAGGACATTTCTACAGATGTATAATTATTCTATATCTACTATTGTATAACCTAGCCCTGTCTCTTTTCATTAAGACACAATCAACATTACTTTACCTTGCCTCTTTGGAAACCCAGACAGTATATACAGGTGGTAGGCATGAACTCATTCCAGTCAGAACAGTTTCCTAGAGCATCAACAACTACTTACTGAGTAACGACTGTGTACCATGTATAGGGTGTGCAGTGTGGAAAAAAACCAGGCAGTGTTCTCAGGGAGTTAAGAGTCTTCAATAAATACTAAAACAAAAACAAAAACATCCAACAGCAGGTGTGATGGCTTCCAGGAGACTAAAACAACATGATCTGTGTGATTCTGAAACTAACATGGGCTACAAAATGCAATTCTCTCCACATCCCCACAAGAAGGCAATCAGTAAGGTGAAGAAATGAAAGAAATTGAGTAAATATGGCTCATCCTAAGGATGCAATCCAAGGCATACATATCCCAGTGGATGCCTGAAACCCTGGATGTAAGTGTTATTATTATTTAAATTTTTTATTTTTTTAATTTTAATTTTTTTTAATTTTTGTTTTTTTCTTTTTCTTTTTTTAAATAATTTATTCATATTACATCTCAATTGTTAGCCCATCCATCCCTTGTATCCTCCCATTCCTCCCTCCCTCCCGCTTCCCCGCTACTCCCCTCCCCTATTTTTTATGATATTTTTATTAATTCTTTGAGAATTTCACACACTGTGTTTTAATCACGTTCACTCCCCACTCTTGTCGCCTAACTCTTGCCAGATCAACCCCTACCCCCGGCTCAACCCTACTTCCAAGTTCCTGTCATCTTTGTTTAAACCCACGGAGTTTAACTTATGCTGCCCATGTACTCATGGGTGTGGGGCCATCCACTGAAGCACGGTTGGCCTACCAAGGGCCACACCCTTACAGAAGCTGACTGTCTCACCCTCAGAAGCCATCAGCTGCCAACAGTTCCTACGTTAGGGAGGGGAGGCTGAAGAGCACCTTCCACTTCATGCTTACTGGCTTGCACAAGGACAACAGCTGCTGTAAGTTCCTGAGTCCAGAGGTCCTCCCATGTCCAGAAAACGCCCCTTTGCTCTGTGCTTCCCTCACCTCTGGCTCTGAGCATCTTTCTACCTCTCTTTTGTGATGCATCCTAAGCCCTGCAGGAGGAGGGAAACACAGATACTCCATCTATGCCTGTGTCCTCCACTAACACTCTCTGCACTTTGGTTGTAAGTTTCTGCGTTAACCCTCGCCCACTACAAAGAAGCTTCTCTGATGAGGACTGACAGCTGTACTAATCTATTGGGTAGAAAGATGGGAATTTAGAGGGAAGTTTAATACCATGTCCATTTAGCAGAATAATTGTAATAGTCCCACCCCTGGGAAACATGAGCTCCTCAGCCATAGGTTATTAGTGAGATTTACACTACCAGGCATGCATTTTATCATGTGGAGCAGGGCTTAAATTCAAACACAAAGCATAGTCCTATAATATCCATGCCACTACTGTACCCACCGGCATCATGTCATTCTAGGCATTATTGTGCCTTAGAGTATTCAAGGCTGAAGAAGACTGCGATGACTACCCCTGTCCCCCAGCAGCCTACAGGGCACCTGGTAGTCCCAGGAAAGCTAAGCCAGCCAGGAGCAAACTTCCCCGATCAGTACTGACTCAAGTTCTCTATTTTGAAACTGAAGTATGTGCTACCTTCAGCAATAACCCAACACTATTAAATCCTATGGGTACACAGCTATAATAAAGTTCAGTTTACAAAGCAGACGTTGTAAGAGACTAACCATGACCAAGAATGAGATGGAACAACTGTAACTACATACAATCATAAAGGCCATGTGGACAAGGCTGCTTTCTCTTTAAATTCCAAGGAATATTAGTGTTGTTGGATTGTGGGTGGTTGCAAAATAACTGAAACTAGAGAAAGAGAAACTGAAGATAACGAAAGAGTGCTATGTAAAGATTACAATAGAGCCATTGGAGCCCTCATATTGCAAAGGCAGCATTACTCACGGCAGCTACTACACGATGTCCTTCCTGTAGACCTGATGTTGCTCCAGTTAACCCATGACTTGGCGTGACCTACACCCTACTCCATAACCATAACACTCTGGTCACTAACAGAACAATGTACTCACTAACCCTCCATGAAAACTCCTCTGCTCTGGAGGGAGCATGTGCATTGGTGAGGTTTTCCTCTCTCTTAGAAAAAAATGTCAGTAACATAACAGCCTAGCCCAATTTCAATATAGCTCTTTCGTGTGTGTGTGTGTGTGTGTGTGTGTGTGTGTGTGTGTGTGTGTGTATGTGTATGCGGTGTGAATCCAAGAAGGTTTGTGCATGTGTGGGTGTGCACTTGCAAGTTTATATGCACATGTGCACCCGTGAAGGCCAGAGGTCAATGTCATTTGCCGTCCTTGGTTTCTGAGACAGGCTCCCGTATAGAACTTGAAGCTCAACAATTTGGCTAGGCCGACTTGCCAGTAAGCTCCAGATATTTACCTAATTCTGCTCCCCCAACACTGCCCACTAGCTCTGGGGTTACAGATGTGTGCCCCTGTGCCTGAGTTTTGTGTGGATGCCTGGGAATCCATGCTTGCATTTACATGCTTGTGTGGCAAGAACTTTACCAGGTGAGCCATTTTCCCAGCCCCTTTCTAGCCTTTAAATAAAAACAAAGAAAGAACTGCTGGTGAATGAGACTAAAGGAGTGATTTCAATCTCTTAAAGGTCAACTTAACAAAGTAAACAATATGCTTTTCTAGCACTCATATTATAGAAAACTATATGGTGAGTCATCAAAACTAACCATAGAATTGCTATACAAGAAAGAGAGGAGGGGGGGGGAGGGAGGGAGGGAGGGAGGAAGGGAGAGGGGGGATATTACTCAGTATTAAAAGGAAAGAAAATTCTGACACACTCTACAATATGGACCGACCTTGAATATACTATGCAAAGTGAAATAAGCTATTTACAAAAAGATAAATACTCCATGATTCCACTTACTACCTCATGGAGACAAAGCAAATGGCAGTGGCCACGGGCTGAGTGAAGAAGGGAAGACTAGGAAGTTACTGTTTCACTGCAACAACTGAGTTTGCAAGACTGAAAAAGGGTTGGCCACATGTACTATGTCTCCATAGGCCGCACATTTGGGTAGCCTTAATGCCACAGAACTGTACATTATGAAATGATAAATTTTATGTTAAATATACTTATCACATTGAAAAGTATGTGCAAAGATGATCAAAACTGAACCACTGAAAATAATACTTTTAAATGAAAACATCTAGAAGTCCACAAATGAAAAAAAAATCATGGAGGACTTAAAAGAAGATGAAAATGTCCTCCAAAATGCCAATCTGATTCAAGACTTGCTGTGCATAAAATGATGAACAAAAGTTGAAATAAAAACCTTTTCAAAAAATAAGAGGTCAAGCACAACAAGGTCAGCGGGATAATTTTCACCGTCATGCCATGCCATGAGAAAGATAACGAAATTACTCAGGAAACGTGTCCCTGACAAAGAAAGTTATAAAACCATTTCTCAAGCAGCATGGCACAACAATCAAAATGATCAGAGCAACATGCTAATCTAAGGCCAGCAAGATGCCCAGCAGGGGGCAATGGCACTTGCCACCAAGCCTGACAACATAAGTTCAAAACCCGTGGCCCACGCGGTGGAAGGAGAATCTGGCAAGTTGTCCTTGGATATGCATACACTCAAATAAATAAGTCATTCCCCTTTCCACAGAAGTATAAGGCCCTTTTAACATATAACGTGACAGCATAGAATAACTAACTTCGAGCTTTAAAACACAGGTGTACCGATATAAACATGAACCAACCAAAAAGCTCTTACTTATCTTCTAAATGCAGAGCGGAAAAAAAAAAGCTGTCTTAAAATTGTACAGAAGAGGGGCTGAAGAGATGGCTCAGTGGTTACAAGCACATATACCTCTTAGTGGGGACCCAAGTTTGGATCCTGGCACTCACCTCTATTAGCTCACAGCCATCTGTTACTCCAGCTCCAGGAGATCAGATGCCCTCTTGTAGCCTCCAAGGGCAATTGCATTCATGTGCTTATAACCTCACACAGACACTCAGACAGACGCATAACTAATAACTAATTTTGGGTGTTTTGTTTTGCTTTGGTGCATGTGTGTATGTGTGTGAATGCATGCATGTGTGTGTGCGTGCGCGCTGCAGTGGTGCCCCAATGGTTAAGAGCACTTGCTGTTCTTACAGGGGACCCAGGTTTGGTTCCCAGCTGCCACATCCGTAACTCCAGTTCCAGGAGATCTGATGTCTTCTGGGCTCCATGGGCACCAGGCACACACATGGCGCACTTTCCTTCATGCAGTCAAATACACAAAATAAATAGTTTTAAACTGTACAATATAGAAAGTACAAAAGGCAATGGCGGAACACATTGGTTGTTCCCTTAACCAACGTGAAGCTGAGTTAGGCTTTGACTAGAATCTTCTGCACTCTTTTCTTTCCACATAAAAATAGTTCCTTCCCTTCAATCTCTTTCCCCACATCAACCTGTATACAAAATATTTTTTAAATCACCCTGAAATGAAGTCATTGCAGGACATGAGAAGCCTGAGGTTCACACTACATAAAATCCAGCCCATGTCTATCAAGGACTGACTGCTCCAGATTCTGGAATCCCAACAGTTCCCAAGTGAGTGATGTCAGGGGTCTGCTGACTCAAGGCCAATAAGTACCACTTACAATCCTAAGTACAAAATATAAATTAAAGGCCACAAGTGGTAGGAAAGGCTCTTGCTTTATCTGGCATTCTGTTTGGCTGTATCTGACCACTGAACTATCTCACAGCCATCTGCCTACTTCTTAATCTGAAATGTGATCCTACTAACCTGCCCACCCTGAGCCTGCATGATCTCCATGCCAAGCAGGGCCTTGAAGTGGCCTTGACATCCTCCTCCCCCACTTAGACCTGAGTTTACAAAATTACATCATCGTGGCTATGGCAGCACCTTTAAGTATTAACAGCTCAATAAATGGCTTAATTCACATTGCATGTATTATTCTGTCATGTGACTATAATCAGAAGGGAGCTAGACAGACAGCTACTAGGGATAAAGATCTAAGGGAAGAAAAAAGCATGAAACATACAGAGGCCATGTTTAATCTGAGTAAAAACACCCAAAGAGTATCCTCCTAAAGGGAACCCAGAATAATAGCAGTACTACAGCCTTGAGTGTCCAGCTGTCTGTGGAACCCAGCTAGCACCATGAGCTCTGTAGGAACTCCTCCCCTGTAGTGTCTATGACCACATCCAGTGCCCACACTACCATCCTCCCACTTATGTCTGCCGTTCTTGGTAAAACTCCTTCCTCCAGTCTGCACATGATCTAAAGAGGCCTTGGCTGAAGGTGAGTATGGAGCTAACTATAGCCAGAATTAATGGGTCAAGGAGCCCTCATGTGGGCACGTAATTATGGTATCCCAGGCGTGGTGGCGCACTCCTTTAATCCC
Organism: Acomys minous; assembly: GCF_964271855.1. NCBI lineage: Eukaryota > Metazoa > Chordata > Mammalia > Rodentia > Muridae > Acomys > Acomys minous. The sequence continues at coordinate 1,332,506 of NC_140502.1, read as the reverse complement.
AGCACTAGGGAGGCAGAGGCAGGTGGATCGCTGTGAGTTCGAGGCCAGCCTAGTCTACAAAAGCGAGTCTAGGACAGCCAAGGCTACACAGAGAAACCCTGTCTCAAAAAAAAAAAAACAAAAAAAATGTATCTCAAAAGGCTAGAAATAGAACTGCAAGGCTCTTAAGGCCAAGACTCCAAGGTCAAGTACCACTTTCGCATGTTGTATTTGTAAAATTCAAGTCACGAAGAATCCCATACTAAAGAGTTAAGGAAGCGGCTGGAGCGATGGCTCAGCAGTGAAGAATGCATGTTGCTCTCGCAGATGACTTGGGGTTCAGGTTCTAACACGTGTATATAACAGACTGCTCACAACAGCCTGTAGCTCCAGTTCCAGGGGATCTGACACTTTCTTCTGGCCTCTGTCTGAACACACATGATGCACATGCATACACTCACTCAGACCCACACACAAGCACATAAAATTTTTTTTCTTAAAAATTGTCAAAACAAAACAAAACAAAACAAAACAAAAAACAACCCTGGGCTGTGGTGGCACAGCACTTGTGAGGCAGAGGCAGGTGGGTCTCTTAGTATGAGTCCAGCCTCATCTACAAAGTGAGGCTAGTACAGCCAGAGCATCTGAGAAACCTTCTTTTGAAAGAACCAAAAAACAAAAAAACAAAGTCAAAAGAAGTAAGGAAACAGAGTACCTCTTGACCAAAGACAAGGCAAGGTCACATTCCAAGGACAGTGGCAATGGATAAAGGAAGGCAGGGTGTTCAGGGGCCGTTATTACAGCCATACAACATGGCCAGTGCTTTACCTAGAAATGAAGGCTTACAGACACAGAGAAAACTTATAGACTGAAGAAAAGAAAGCAGTGAACGCAGTGGCCTCCGAAGACTAAAACAAAGTAGACACCCTTGATTGCCCCTCAAAACCTACCTTCAATGTCTTCATTATTTTACCTTCTAGAGAGCTTATAACCTCATCTCTTTCTGTCTTCATTGCCAGCACCACATTCTAAGTTCCACCATCTCTCACCTAGCCTATTGTATGGCCGGTTAACTCGTGTAGTACACTGTGAGCAAGAGGTTCCTTCAAATCAGTTCTTTTATTGTTAAACATAGTAAGATCACTCACACTACTTAAAAACCTTTAGTAGCTCCTCACTTAGAATAAAGCACAGCTCCTAACCTGCTCCCTCAGCCTCTATTTAACCTGACCCTCAACTACCTCAGGAATCTCCTTTCTCTGTCTCCCATTTCTGGCCCATCCAGAATGGTCCTTCAGGCCCCAGGAATTGCAAAGCTTCTTCCTGCCTTTGCACATGCTTACCTTTTAACATCGTATTCCTTAACTTTCATGCTAAATTATTCATGTGGCTCATTATTCACGTTAAATGTCACCTCGGAGTTTTCCTGAACATCAGTTCTCAACCAATTCCAGGCCAAGTCACTCTTCCTTTCTTTCTTTCTCTTGGTGAATTAAAAAGAGGGAGTTTTGTTAACTGCATTATAAAGGTTACCTGATGGACAGCCTACTGCCAAATAATAGGTAGAATACATGATTCATATATTTATCACCATGCACAAAACTCAAGTCAAAGTAGATTAAAGACCACAACATAAAACCAGAGACACTAAATCTGTGAGGAAGAGCCTGGAACACATTGGCACAGGAGACAATTTCCTGAACAGAACTCCAACAGCCAAGGCCTTAAGGTCAACAATTAACAAATGGGGCCTCATGAGGCTGAGAAGCTTCTGTAAGGCAGGAGACACTGTCAACAGAACAAAATGACAGCCTACAGACTGGGAAAAGATCTTCAGCAACCCTACATCTGATAAAAATCTAATATTCAAAATATATAAAGAGCTCAAGAAATCAAACACCACCAAAAGAATAACTCAACTGAGAAATGGGGCTGAGAAATAAACAGAGAATCCTCAATAGAGGAATATCAAATGGCTGAGAAACACTTAAAGAAATGCTCCATGTCCTTAGTCATCAGAGGAATGCAAATCAAAACGACTCTGAGATTCCATCTTACACCCAACAGAATGGCTAAGACCAAAAACTCAAATGACAGCACATGCTGGCAAGGATGTGGTGTGGAGAAAGGGGAACACTCATTCATTGCTGGTGGGAATGCAAACTTCTACAACCACTTTGGAAATCTATCTGGTGCTTTCTCAGAAAACTAGGAATAGGTCTACCTCAAGACCCAGCTATTCCACTCCTTGGAATGTACCCAGAAGATGCTCCACCACACAACAAGGTCATGTGCTCAACCATGTTCATTAACGGCCTCATTCATAATAGCCAGAACCTGGAAAAAACCTAATGTTCCTCAGTCGAAGAATGGTTATAGAAACTGTGGTGCATTTACACTATGGAATACTACTCAGCTATTAAAAACAAGTAAATCCTGAAATTTGCCGGGCAAATGGATGTAACTAGAAATGATCATACTGAGTTAAGTCAGACGCAGAAAGACTCACATGGTATATACTCATTTATAATTGGACACTAGCCCAAAAGGGATGTGCCATGAAAGTCTTCACTTACCAGGAGGTTGGGATAGATGTGAGGACTTCTTACTGGGACTCTAGGTGAGAGAAGCATGGGAGAATGGGGAAATAGAAGGATCCAGAGGGTCCTAGAAACCTACAAGAAGAACATCATGATGGGTGCATCTGGACCCAAGGCGGTCTCCTCAAACTACTGCACCAACCAAGGACAATACATGCAGTAAACATTGAACCCCTGCTGAGATCTAGCCAATGGACAGGACATTCTCCACAGTTGTGTGGAGAGCGGACTCTGACTCTGACATGAACTCCGGTGCCCCATATTTGACCAGTTCCCCTGTGGGGAGGCCTGGTGGCACTCAGAGAAAGAATAAGCAGGCTACCAAGATGAGACTTGATGGCCTGTGACCATATGGTGGGGGAGGAGGTCCCCTTTGATCACAGACCTAGGGGAGGGGAATAGGGTGAAAGTGGGAGGGAGGGAGGAATGGGACGATACAAGTGACGGGATAACAATTGAGATGTAATCGGAATAAATTGATTAAATAAAAAAATAAACTTAAAAAAGAACGCAACATTCAACAAGGTGATCTTTATGCACAGGACAGGGTAGATGGAGAGAATTTGTTCTACTGGCAAAGCATTTTTAATAGATATGGCAGTATCAAATGACACAAAGACAGTGAGGTTGGCAAAGCAAATGAAAAAGCCTAAAAACAAGACCATGTGTGACATAAATGACACCTGAGATCCACTTGAAATGGCACTGCAGGAAGATGAGCAAAGAATGATGCTGGCTCAATCAATTATCCATATGGAGGGAGATCTATGTCTGGATCTTGTTCTACATTCTATATGGGAAAAAACCTAATTTGCATATAAATATCAGGAAAAACAAATTTTTAAATTTTTTAGAAAGGATGTGTGGCTATTGAATAGACCAGAATTTATTTGTTTATTATAATTTCTTTTTCTTTTTTTCTTTTTTGGACTAAAGGTTTTCCTGTGTACCCTTGGCTGTCCTGGAACTCTGTAGACAAGGTTGGCCTCTAACTCAGAGACCCCCCTGCCTCTGCCTACCAGCAAGCTCCACCACCTCCCAGTCATAAGCAGTCAGTACTCTTTTTGATTTTTTGAGACAGGGGTTCTCTATGTAACAAGACCTGGGTGTTCTAGAGTCACTTTGTAGAGCAGGCTGGCCTCGAACTCACACAGAAGCACCTGCCTCTGCCTCCCTGAGTCTGGGATTAAAGGTGTGCGCCACCACAGCCCAACCTAGACTAGAATGCCTTAAAACTCTACCTCTCCCCTCTTTCTCTACGTATATTCTTTTTCTCCTCTGTCTTCTTCAAAAATGAAAGATGTTAATGATCCTGAGTTCCTTAAAACTAAATGCTCTGGATATTAGCAGCACCAAAGAAACGCGGGCCTTCTCTTGAAGAGGCTAGCTCTCTGGCCATACTCAAGCATGGCTCTCTGCGCCACCTGTGCGACTGAGATCCAACCTCCCGGGACCAGGCTGGGTCCAGGTACCTGGAACTAACCGGCGACTAGGCAGGGTACAGGTTACTGTAGCGCGCCCCTTAGGGATGCACCGACCTGTGCGCTGCCATGGAAGTCCCGCCCCCTCCGGAGCCTGCCACACGGGCGCATCCCCGCGGGGAGTCTAGCAGGAAGCTGGGGAAGGCGCCCAAGGTAGCACCTGAAGGTTTCCCGGAGCTCCCACCTCTAGCTTGGCTAGCTACGGGATGCTCACCATGGCGGCTGTTCCCTGTGCTGTATGGTGGGGCAGGAACACCGGTCCTAGAGGAACCAAGACCAGCCAGACGTTTCGGGCATTAAGGTGTGGAACTCCTGCGTCCCTAGGGAGGACTGAGCAGTGCTTCACTACATACATAGAGTTAAGAACTAAAAAAATCATTTGGTAAAAGTGCAGCAATAACAAAACTACAAATAATTAAACGTTACATAATTTTGTGTGAGATGATGAACGTTGAACTCAGGTGTCTTGCATACCAAGTGAGCCCTTTACCTACACTCATAATCTAGATTTCGAGACAGATTCTCACTAAGGTCCCCATGTTGAACTTGCTTGAAGTAACTTAGGGACTTGACCTTGCTACCCCGCTGCAGCTGGGATTACAGACCTACGGCAGCAAGTCTGTTGTCTTGTTTTTCCAGACAGGGTTTCTCTGTGCAGCCCTGGCTGTCCTAGAACTCATTCTGTAGAACAAGCTGGCCTTGAACTTACAGAGAGCCTCCTGCTTCTGCCTCTTGAGTGCTGGGATGAAAGGCGTGTGCCACCACCGCCTGGTATCGCTAACATTTAAACTGTACTTCTTCGGAAATAGTTGAGCGGCTAGCTCAATATGTCTTTAGTTGGAGATGTTTAGTGAGGAGGCTTATGCATCTTTTTTCAGCGGGAAAAGTCAGCATACCTTCCTCAAAAGCTCCACATATTCAATGTCTTAAGTTTGGTGAGTCATACAAGGTCTGGGACTCATTTTTTTTTTAAAGCAACCTTTTAGAAATGTGAAAAATCATTCCTGTCTCCCAAGTCATACAAACAGCCTGCAGACAGACTTCTGTCTATAAACCTCTGTGTGTAGTGTCAGCCTGTTAAGACACTATCCTAGTTAACTGACACTCCCAGTGGTGGTTCTTCAAGAGAAGATAAAATGTGGTTGCTGTTTTATATAAAATTAGGGAGTATGTTTAGCTTTAGGAATATGTCCATCAAAAGCACACAAAGTTTAGGGGTTGTTACTCAGTTATAGGGTTCATGCTTGGCATGTGCGGAGAAGTCCTGGGTGCCATGAAGCACATGTAAAGATTTGCCATCAGAGTCTACAGACAGCTTAGTGCTGCCTAAGGCAATTATCCTTTAGACTTTAGAGTGTGTGAGATAAGCAGTGGTGAAAGCTAATTTTATGATGTCAGGATTTAAAATCTATTTCCGTGGTAGAGAAATTTTAGAGGATACTGGCCCTAGCCCTTCAGTTTATAGATAAGAAAACCAGGGACTACAAGCTTACAATATGGATAAATGTCCTAATTTCCCTTGCCATTGTCTTTATAAACTACTTGAATTTCCATTATCATCTTCATTACGAAGGATTTGAGGTTATTTTCTTGTATTTCGATTGTGTTTGAGTTCTCCTGGTTGTTTCTTTGGGAGATGGGGAAATAGAAGGACCCAGAGAGTCCTAGAAACCTACAAGAAGAGCATCTTGATGGGTGGATTGGGGCCCAGGGGGGTCTGCTCAAACTATTGCACTAACCAAGGACAAAACACGTAGTAAATATCAAACACCTACTCTGATCTACCCCAATGGACAGCACATTCTCCACAGTTATGTAGGGAGCAGGGACTGACTCTGACATGAACTCTGGTGCCCCATAATTGACCACCTCCCCTTGGTGGGGAAGCCCGATGGCACTCAAAGAAAAAATAAGCAGGATACCAAGATGAGACTTGATAGCCTATGACCATATAGTGGGGGAGGAGGTGGTTTGTAAGCCACTTAACATGGTTGGTGGGAACTAAACTTGGGTCCTAGGCAAGAGCAGTATGTACTCTTTGCTGCTGGATCGTCTCTCTAGCCTCAGTTTTTTTTTTAAAATTTAAAGTAATCTATTTTTACTGCTTCACTAATTCCAGTACCTACTTAAAGTCTTTTGAGAATTAAGCAATTGTTTTTTGATTTGCTAAGGATCAAAGTTGCGTGTTTGAGCCTTTGGTTTGAAGCTGTCCCTTTTCATTGGCAGCATGTAAGAAGACATCCTAGGTGTTAGCTGACACCACAGTCGATTGTTATGGAAATGTGTCTCAAACCTGTCTTGGAGCAGGTGTTTGGGGGTGCAGAGAGGCTGAAAGGGGGGCAGTAAATAAAATGTATCCTAGAAATAGTGAAGTGCCCTTGGAGTCCAGAGCTCAGTGATCTCATTGTGCCTCACAGCTTTAAGTACTATTTATACTGCAGTGGCACATTGATAGATTTGTATCTCCAGACTGGGTTTCTCTGACTGCCAAGCTTCCCGTATCTGTCCCTTTACCCCTCAATCTAATAGGTCAGATATGTAACGGGTACTCCTATCTTTACACATGAACTCTGAGTTCCTGACACACTTCTCTGCAAAGGTCAGTTCCCCCCTTGCAGCTGCAGAGCCACACAACTTGGAGTCATCTCTGGCCTGTTACCCTCAACAAATCTTTTTAGTTCCAACAGTTCCAAATGCAATAAAAAAATACCTGCTGCTCCCCACTCACAGTGCTTCTAGGCTGACTTAGGTTAGTGAGGTCAACTTTGATTTTGTTTAACTTGGACTTTACTCTTTGTCCTCAGTCCCCAGTGACCCTCTTATAGTCTAAGCCAAATTATGCTACTCTTCCACTCAAATCCAACGGCCTTTTATCTATCCAGTATGAACCAATGTTCTTTAACGACTCACTGTGGACCCCCTAGCTCCCAATCGTTTTTTTCTTCAGCAATACCAGACTCCTTGTTAACCATTCAGGGCCTTTGCATATGCCGTTCCCTGAGCCTGGAGTGTTGGTCAGTTCATGTATGGCTCGCTTCTTTTCTACCTCAGGTATTTATGTAAAATCACACTTCTCAATGGAGCTTTCTTCAGCTGGGGCTCCTGTCCTCCCTTTGGTGATTTTCTTCTCGAGCATTCAGCTTAGCATATCACGCCATCCATTTATTTTTATTGATGCTGTTTCTCCTTCTGTAGCTTCGTAAGGCAGAAATCTTTGTCTCTGTATGTTTTCTACCTGGGGAAGAAATGATGCATAGTGTAAATCCAGTAAAAATTAGTGGAATGGCTGAAAAAAAATGGGTAATACATGTTGTAAGAAATAGGGACTTACCATATGAATAATGAAGTTTATAAGCTGAGCATATGAAAACTGACCATGTATTTTCACAGAACTGTACCTTTTGTAAGAGCAGGCCTGATTCCTTTTCCTCTGAAACGTGAAGCCTTGTTTAAGGACAGGGTTTCCTGTAGCCCCAGCTGGCCTTCAAGTCTCCGTGTGGCTGAGGGTGACCTTCCTGTCCTGATTCTTGTGCTCCCACTCCCAAGTGCTGGATCACAGGCATGCACCATCAGGCCTGACACACACAAACCCTTAGACAATTGTGCTCAAAGAAGAAAGGATAATGGTAAATACACATGGGTATTAAACTCTGTCAGAGGGATGAGCTAATGAGTTTGAAAAGTTATTACTACATGGCTCTTACTACACAGAGAACTAAAACGAAAAATGAAAAAAATTTGCTCACTGATTGAATTAGTAGTGTCTGGCACACAGTAACATACAAAGTTAGTTGGACTTGGATGCCTTCCAGAAAGGCTTAGTGAAGCAGATTTGGAAATAAGAGATTCTGTAGCACAGGCATGATGTCTAGGCTGGTTAGAGTTAAACACAGGAATAAAATGAGAGTAATGAAGATGCTTTTTAAAAAAGATTTATTTGGAGATCCAAGATGGTGGCAGCAGTCTGGACCAGTGCTCCAGTGAACATTTCAGGGAATTGCACAGATTTCTGAGCCAGGAACACCAAGGTCCCCACACCACGGCAGCAGGAGTGCACCATGGTTCAGAGGGACCAGGGTGTGGAGGACCTGCGTGCCCCTGCACACGGGAGGAGTGCAGATTTTCTCGGATTGGAGCAGCAGTGGCAAAGGCGGCAGCAGCAGCAGCAGCAGCAGCAGCAGCAGCAGCAGCAGCGGCACCAGCGGCACCAGCGTCAGCAGCAGCGGCGTCTGAGATTTGCAGCTCAGAGCCTTCCGGTGGAGGCGATTGGTGTGGTGGCCGGTGGGAGTTGCTGCAGGAGAGGGGACTCTGGACAGGATTTAGGTTGCATGGTGCTTTGAGACCCAAACTGGACTTGGCGGACAGTTCAGCCCCAGAGTCCCAGGTTCGCTCAGTGCGCTGTGCCGTGGAGACACTGACTCAGCTCAGCAAGCAATTCTGCCTGAGGCACTACCTCGGCATAGCTACAGCTCCCCTGCTGTGATGCAGGCTGGGCCAAGCGTTCAGTTCCACCCTAGACACCAACTTAGCTCAGCCGCAGTTCGCCTGCTGTCACACAGGCTGGGCGGAGCGATCAGTTCCACCAGAGGCGCTTGCTCAGCGCAGCTGCAGTTCTCCTGCTGTGGCAGACAGTTCAGGCCCTGAGAGTCTAGCTGAGCTTGACGCGTGGTTCGGGCCCAGTGCCCCTGGCTGGACTTGGCAGGGGACCCGGAAGGCTGTGGATACCTTGGCCTGACCCAATGCTCATTCAGAGACCCAGAACGATTGCAGGACCCACAGCAAAGGGGAGCTGAGGATCACTGGCTGTGAGAGCCCAAAACGATAGGGCTAACCTCCTGCCATTCACACCAGTGAAGCATCAGAGCCTCCAGCCTATGGAAATCGGGAGAAAACAAGTGAATCTATCATCAGACTCCCTCCATCCGACTCTGGAAGTTACCCAACAAAAACAGAGACTGCAAGATGTCTAAAGGACAGCGTAAAAGCATACGCAAGAAACCCCATAACAACATGGCGTCTCCAGTTTCCAGCTATCCCAAAGAAAACAACCCAGAGAACTCAAATACAACGGAAACACAAGAAAATGACTTCAAATCCTTGGTAATGAGGATGTTAATGGAGGAAACAAATAAAATTCATAATCAAATGCAGGAAGACGCAGCCAAACAGTTGAGAGATGTAAAAGAAGCACATAGAGTGGAACTGGAAAAATTTCAGGAAAATGCAAACAACCAGATGACATAAATAAATAAAAAACGGTTCAAGCTCTGAAGACCTATAAAGCAACAATGGAAGAAACTCAGGAATATACAAAAAATCAGATGAAAGAAATAAAAAAATCTGTTCAAAATCTGAAGACGAAAATGGATTCAATGATAAACACACAGATAGAAGAAAAACGAGAACGTGAGACCTCAGAGAAGAAGGCGAGTGACACAGAGGTGAGCTTTTCTAACAGAATCCAAGAGATGGAAGAACGAATCTCAGATCTAGAAGATACAATCACAGATCTTGAAGCAACCATTAAAGAAAATGCCAAATCTGGAAAACTCCTGACACAAAACATCCAAGAAATTAAGGACACCGTGAAAAGAAGAAATCTGAGGATAATAGGCATTGAAGAAAGAGAAGAGATCAGACTTCAAGGTCCAGAAACTACTCTCAACAAAATCATAGAAGGAAATTTCCCCAATCTAAAGAAAGAGATGCCTATAAACATACAAGAGGCCTACAGAACACCAAATAGAATTGACCAGAAAAGAAAAACTATCCGACACATAATAATCAAAACACAAAACATACAGAACAAAGAAAAAATATTAAAAGCTGCAAAGGAAAAGGGCCAAATAACATTTAATGGCAAACTTATCAGAATTACGCCAGACTTCTCAGCAGAGATCATCAAAGCCAGAAGGGCCTGGACAGGGATCCTACAAACCCTAAGAGACCACAGATGCCAGGCCAGACTACTTTACCCAGCAAGGCTATCAATAACCATTGATGGAGAAAATAAAATATTCCATGACAAAAACAAATTCAAACAGTACCTATCCACAAATCCAGCTTTACAGAAGGTACTAGAAGGAAAACTTCATCCCAAAGGGCCAGGCTACAACCAAAGCTACTCAGGAAATAGATAACTATACCATGGCAAAAACACAACTACACAAACGCTCGACTAGAACTAACATCAAAATTAAGACTCTTAACAGCCACTGGTCATTAATATCTCTCAACATTAATGGTCTCAATTCTCCAATAAAAAGACACAGACTAACTGAATGGGTGCATAAACAAGATCCAACATTCTTCTGCATTCAAGAAACACATCTCACCCTTAACGATAGGCATTACCTCAGGATAAAATGTTGGAAAAAATATTCCAAGCAAATGGTCACAAGAAGCAAGCAGGCGTAGCCATTTTAATATCGAACAAAATAGACTTTCAACCAAAATTAATCAAAAGGGATGAGGAAGGACACTTCATACTCATCAAAGGTAAAGTCAACCAAGATGACATCACAATTTTGAACATCTATGCTCCCAATACAAGGGCACCCACATTTATAAAAGATCTGCTAAAAAGGCTTAAACCACACATCGATCCCCACACAATAATAGTGGGAGACTTCAACACCCCACTCTCACTGAAGGATAAGTCACTGAAACAGAAACTAAACCGAGAAATAACATCATTAACCAATGCCATGGGTCAAATGGATCTAACAGATATCTATAGAACCTTTCACCCAAACAAGAAAGAATATACCTTCTTCACTGCACCCTATGGGACCTTCTCCAAAATTGATCACATTGTAGGTCACAAAGCAAGCCTCAACAGATACAAGAGGATTGAAATAATACCTTGTATCCTATCAGATCACCATGGGCTTAGGCTGCAATTCAACAACAACAGAAATAATAAAAAGCCTACACATACGTGGAAACTAAACAACTCTCTGCTAAATGACACCTGGGTCAGGGAAGAAATAAAGAAATCAAGGAGTTTCTGAAATTCAATGAAAATGAAGGAACAACATACCCAAATTTGTGGGATACATTGAAAGCAGTGCTAAGAGGAAAATTCATAGCACTAAGTGCCTTTAAAAAGAAATTGGAAACATCGCACATAAGCACCTTAACGACAAACTGGAAGCCCTAGAAAAAAAAAAAAGGAGAAACACCCAAAAGAAGTAGACATCTGGAAATAATCAAACTCAGGGATGAAATCAACAAATTAGAAACTAAGAAAACAGTCCAAAGAATCAACAAAACCAAGAGCTGGTTCTTTGAGAAAGTCAACAAGATAGACAGACCATTAGCCAAACTAACTAAAAGGCAGAGAGACAGTATTGAAATCAACAAAATCAGAAATGAAAAGGGAGACATAACAACAGACACTGAAGAAATACAAAGAATCATAAGATCCTACTTTGAAGGCATATATGCCACAAAATTTGAAAATCTTAGGGAAATGGATGATTTTCTTGATCAATTTCACTTGCCCAAGTTGAGTGAAGAACAGATAAACAAGCTAAATAGTCCCATTTCCCCTACAGAAATAGAAGCAATCATTGATAGTCTCCCAACCAAAAAAAAAAAAAAAAAAAAAGCCCAGGGCCAGATGGTTTCAGTGCAGAATTCTACCACACCTTCAAAGCCGAGCTAATACTGATACTCTTCAAGTTACTCCAAAAGATAGAATTGGATGGAACATTACCAAATTCATTCTATGAGGCCATAGTCTCATTGATACCTAAACCTCACAAAGACTCAACAAAGAAAGAGAATTTCAGACCAATTTCTCTTATGAACATCGATGCAAAAATACTAAATAAAATACTTGCAAAATGAATACAAGAACACATCAAAGGTATTATTCATCATGACCAAGTAGGCTTCATTCCAGGCATGCAGGGATGGTTTAATATATGGAAATCCATCAATGTAATCCACCACATAAACAAACTGAAAATAAAAAACCACATGATCATCTCTTTAGATGCAGAGAAAGCATTTGATAAAATCCAACACCCATTCATGTTTAAAGTTTTAGGGAGATCAGGGATACAAGGCACTTTCGTCAACATAATAAAGGCTATATACAGCAAGCCAATAGCCAAAATCAAAGTAAATGGTGAGATACTCAAGGAAATTCCTCTAAAATCGGGAACAAGGCAAGGCTGCCCACTCTCTTCATATCTCTTCAATATAGTACTCAAAGTTCTAGCCAGAGCAATAAGACAACAAAAGGAGATCAAGGGTATCCAAATGGGAAAGGAGGAAGTCAAATTATCCCTATTTGCAGATGATATGATAGTGTACATAAGTGACCCTCAAAATCCACCAGAGAACTCCTACAGATGATAAACACCTTCAGCAAATTGGCTGGATACAAAATTAACTAAAAAAAGTCTGTAGCCTTCCTATACACAAATGACAAGCTTGCAGAGGAAGAAATTAGGAAAGCCACACCCTCCACATTAGCCACAAGCTATATAAAATATTTAGAAGTTACTCTAACCAAGCAAGTGAAGGGCTTGTTTGAAAAAAATTTCAAAACTCTAAAGAAAGAGATTGAAGATGACATGAGAAGATGGAATGATCTTCCTTGCTCATGGATCAGGAGAATTAACATAGCAAAAATGGCCATCCTACCAAAAGCAATCTACAGATTCAATGCAATCCCTATCAAAATACACCATTTTTAAAAGACATTGAAAGTTCAATTCTGAACTTCATATGGAAAAACAAAAAACCCAGAATAGCTAAAACAATCTTGTACAATAAAAGGTGCTCTGGAGGAGTCTCCATACCTGATCTCAAACTGTACTATAAAGCAATAGTAATTAAAACCGCATGGTACTGGCACAGCAACAGGCTGGTTAATCAGTGGAATCGAATAGAAAACCCAGATATGAATCCACACACATATGGTCACTTGATTTTTGACAAAGAAGCCAAATCCATTCAATGGAAAAAGGATAGCATCTTCAACAAATGGTGCTGGTCTAACTGGATGTCTATGTGTAAAAAAATGCAACTGGACCCATATTTGTCACCTTGCACAAACTCAAATCCAAGTGGATTAAAGACCTCAACATAAAACCAGAAACACTAAGTCACTTAGAAGAAAAAGTGGGGAAGAGCCTGGAACATATTGGCACAGGAGACAACTTCCTGAACAGAACACCAATGGTCCAGGCCTTAATGTCAACAATTAAAAAATGGGACCTCATGAGGCTGAGAAGCTTCTGTAAGGCAGGAGACACTGTCAAGAGAACAAAGCGACAGCCTACAGACTGGGAAAAGATCTTCACCAACCCTACATCTGGCAAAGGTCTAAATAAAGAACTCAAGAAATTAAATACCACCAAACCAAATAACCCAATTGAGAAATGGGTCTTGGAACTAAACAGAGAATTCTCAACAGAGGAATACCAAATAGCTGAGAAACACTTAAAGAAATGCTCAACCTCTTTAATCATCAGGGAAATGCAAATCAAAACAATTCTGAGATTCCATCTTACACCCATCAGAATGGCTAAGATCAAAAATTCAAGTGACACCACATGCTGGTGAGGATGTGGGGAGAGAGGAACACTCCTTCATTGCTGGTGGGAATGCAAACTGGTACAGCCACTTTGGAAACCTAATCTGGTGCTATCTCAGAAAAATGGGAATAGGGCTTCCTCAAGACCCAGCTATTCCACTCCTTGGAATATACCCAGAAGATGCTCCAGCACACAAGAAAATTTGCTCAACCATGTTCATAGCAGCCTTATTCATAATACCCAGAACATGGAAACAGCCTAAGTGTCCCTCAGTAGAAGAATGGATAAAGAAACTGTGGTACATATACACTATGGCATACTATTCAGCTATTAAAAACAAGGAATTCCTGAAATTTGTGGATAAATGGATTGAGCTAGAAATGATCATAATGAGTGAGTTAACCCAGAAGCAGAAAGACTCAAATGGTATATACTCACTCATATCTGCATATTAGCCCAACGGGCATGTCCCACGAAAGCCTTCACTTACCAGGAAACTGGGACAGAGGGGAGGACATCCTATTGGGACTCTAGATGAGAGAATCATGGGAGAATGGCAAAGTAGAAGGATCCAGAGGGTCCTAGAATCCTACAAGTAGAACATTATGCTAGGCAGATTTGGGCTCAGGGGTCCTGCTGAAACTAAGGCATCAGCCAAGGACAAGACAGGCGGTAAACTTTAAACCCCTACCCAGATCTAGCCAATGGACAGAACACTCTCCACAGTTGAGTGGAGAGTGGGGTCTGACTTTCTCATGTACTCTGGTACCTCACATTTGACCATGTCCCCTGGAGGGGGAGACCTGGTGGCACTCAGAGGAAGGACAGCAGGCTACCAAGAAGAGACTTGATACCCTATGAGCATATACAGGGGGAGGTAATCCCCCTCAGGAGCAGTCATAGGGGAGGGGAATAAGGGGAAAATGGGAGGGAGGGAAGAATGGGAGGATACAAGGGATGGGATAACCACTGATGTGTAACAAGAATAAATTAATAAAAAAACAGAAAAAATAAAAATAAAAAGAGAAAAAAAGATTTATTTATTTATTATGTATACCCTGCTCTGCCTGCATGTACACCTGCAGGCCAGAAGAGGGCATCAGATCACATTGTAGATGGCTGTGAGCCACCATGTGGTTGCTGGGAATTGAACTCAGGACCTCTGGAAGAACAGTTAATGCTTTTAACCTCTGAGCCATCTCCTCTCTCCATCCCCTGAAGATACTATTTTTATATCTGAAGATTAGTTACTATTCCTTATCAGTGTTGAAGATAAAAGGTGAAAACAGAGACTATAAGTTTCCACACCGACTTTATACAAAAAGGCAGGATTATTGTTCTCTTAAGAGGCAGAATGACAGGAAGGAAAGGTAAGTCTGGGAGACCTGGGCTCCGGGCTGCATTATGCCTCTAACTGGCTCTGTGATCAGGGGTGAGCTGTTTAAGCTCCTGGTCACCTCATCTGTGAGTGGGAGGGAGGATGGACTGCAAAAATCCAGAGGTTCCCTAAGAGATCTTATATGGTTATTTGATGCTAATATACAGTGTGCGTAAAATGTTCTCAAAAGATGTTCATACTCTCATCTCTACAAGTTCCAAATACATTGTATACAGCCAGGGAGTATTACGGTGGTGAACAGGCCGATAAGATACAACAAAGGAAGGAGGTTGTCTTGAATTATCAGGCTGGGAACAATGGAATCGCATTGTGTTCTTATAGTGCACGTAGAGTAAGAGTCAGATTGGTGCTGTGCAACAAGACTCACCTGGCCATCGCTGGCTATTAAGATGAAGGGGCCCAGACTAACCAGGCAATAGAGAAGCTACAAAAGTTAAGAAAACAGATCCTTCCCTACACCCCTCAGAAAGGAACCCCACCCTGTTGACTCCTGGTTTTAGCTCAGTGAGTGCGAAGCCAGACTTACGACCCCCAGAGCTGCAATACTACTAAGTCAATTGAATCTATGGCAAATTGTCTCAGCAGTAATAGGAAACTAATACAGCTGTAACACATATAACCGACAGAGCCAGACCCAGTTTTATGCAAGGTTCTGAATAAAAGTTAGGTATTTTGTAGGCATTAAAAAAAAAACAAAAACAGATCATGAAAACTTTTTAAGAAAAGTAAGTGTTAATTACTACTCCAGGGGAATAGATTTTTGATAGTGTTTCATATGAAAGATAGAAACTCAAGTATTTTCTTTTTGTTTTTGTTTTTTTAATTGTCTGGATTTTATTTTTTTTTATTTTGAGTAGAGAAAGATGGTAGGAGATTTGCTTTATATGTTATTTTCTAAAACAAAATTTTTTGTTTGTTTTTCTCTTTTATAATTTAAATTTTATTAATTTATTCAGATTACAACTCAATTGTTATTCCATCACCTGTATCCTCCCGTTCCTCCCTCTCTCCCACCTTCACCCTATTCCCCTCCCCTAGGTCCATGACTGAGGAGGACCTCCTCCCCCACTATATGGTCAAAGGCAATCAAGTCTCATCTTGGTATCCTGCTTATTCTTTCTTTGAGTGCCATCAGGCCTCCCCAGCAAGGGGAGGTGGTCAATTATGGGGCAGCAAAGTTCATGTCAGAGTCAGTCCCTGCTCTCCACATAACTGTGGAGATAGTGCTGTGGAGAACGCTGCTGCTGGGAGACTTGAACACTAACCACCTAAGTGAGGCGGGAACCGAGAATGGACGGATGGGTAATGGGACATCTTGGCTTGCTTTCTGGGGACCCAGGACCCCAGGAAGCAAGATCCCCAAAGGAGGCCCTGCCATTCTGATGCTGTTTCAAGGAGAGAGAGGTCTGGAATCCTGGAGTATGGATTTCCCTAGTCACACTGTATTTGTGCGGCCATCTCTCAGAAGTGTAGACATCAGGGCAAGACTCTGATGCAGCGCATCTTTTGTGTGACGCCAGACCTCCCTGAATGCCATCTCTCTTCCTCCCTACTGACATCCTTCCAGCCTTGTCTCGGGTAATTATCTCTGTTGTTTTCTCCTCACTTTGCAGATAGCCTGGCAAGGATCTGGTGGCAACGAGAAATATTTCTTTGAAGATGAGAATGGGAGTAGAGCTTGACTTCCTGCCACCATTTCGATAAGCCCTATTCCAGTTCCTAGGCAGAAGGGTGAGTGGCAAACTGGATCTTATGTGGGGCTTATGATGGGCTCTGAAAAATCCAACTTTGAGTATGGGACAAAAGCAAAGGACTGTGTGTGTTCTCGGCTCCACAGTTTCGTCTCTAAAGTATAATGCTCACACCAAGAACATCACAGCGGTGACTGCACTGAGTCTGGAAGCTATCACTCCCCCTCCACACCTAACAATTTCACCCAGGGGCTCCTGCCAGACCAACACCACTTCTGCTCTCCTCCCCTCTACAGGGTGTGGTCTAGCTCTGTTCTGAACATCTACTTCAGCCTTGCTTCTCTGGAGGGGGCTGTAGCAGGGAAGGAGTCACGTGATGACTGGGCTTCCTCTTCTGTTGAGACCCTGCCCTCCCATCTCCACAGCAGGCTAGGGAGGTCATTGTGTAAGGGGGAAGGGTTGGAGCCAATAGGAGAAGTCTGAAATTTTAAGGGGTCCTCGTGAACCCCAACCTTGAGTTCCTGTCATTTGCATACCGAGTCCCAGCCATCCCACAAGGGGTCTTACAGATGCAAATGGAGTTCAAGTACTGCCACTTTATTGATCTCAAATTTCAGACTCATTCTCAGCCCCTTCTCTCCTAGATTGCTCTTTCACTGTAGCAGTGGCTGAGCAGGAAGGGGCAGCTAGGATGCACTTACTAGGGGCAGATCTCTCCTACCCACTAACTTCATGCCTGTAAACTTGTCCAGCTTTTGAAATGGTTGGTGTGGTTGTTAGGATTCTGCTTCAGTCTACCTGTGATGTCATTGCCTACCTGCCACAGGGGCGTGGCCCTGCCCAAGGCTATATGAAAAGACAGCCCTCCCTCGCCTCTCTCTCTTACTCTCCCTTCTCTTTCTTTCTTCTCCTTCTCCTCCTCCTCCTCCTCCTCCTTCTTCTTCTTCTCCTTCCTCCTCCTCCTCTTCCTCCTCCTCCTCCTCCTCCTCACTTTTCCTGTCTCTATCTGTGTCTCTTTCCCTCTCTCTCTGGGCTACCCCTTTCCCCTTTCTTTCTCCCCCCATGCTCATTTAATAAACTCTGTAACATAATATCTGGTATCTGGTACGTTATCTTATTGCCTTATATCTTTATTATTAATTATAAAATTGGTGGCCCTGTATGAAAAAGGCTCTTCCATGACTAACAAGTCTGGAATCCTTTATACTAAACTCCATTCCTCCAAATTTCATTCTAAATCTCCATTCATTCCCCCTCTTAACCCATCACTGCCTTCCCATCAGACCACGATTCTAAGCTGAGATAAATTCCTACTGCTTCCCTTTCTTCCAAGATCCAGGGCAGAATGCAGACTAAGCTAGCCTCACTTGCTCCAGGCCAGCTGTGGAGAACCCTTCCTGACCAGCCTTTCAAGACTGCCACTGAGGTAAATGGATGCTCTCTTTGTCTAGGTTCACCAACCCTCAGGAGCCTAATCTTGGCCCCAAGAGCACTCAGGCACTGGGCTTCCCATCCCTACTGCCTGTGCAGGGGAGTGGTCTGGGAGCTAAGCCTAGCATAAGAAAAAAAGATGCTGCTGCACTGCTACGTTACATGGTATTTATTAGAGGATGCTGGGAACAGACATAATCCCATGGGGTCCACTCAGGTGCCCAGATGGCACCAGCTACTGCCACTCCCTGATTCATGGCCAGCTTGTGCATACAACCTGCTCCAAAGCAACTGTGTATCTATATCAGTGGGACTGCTCTGGCTCCTCTCAGAGTGACTGCTGAAGGGCTCAGGACTGGAGTGAGTCTGTTCAGGACGGCGGATGAGTTTGGAAGAAGGCCTGTGTACCATGTTATTGCATATTAAGTAGGGTGTTCTTTCAGAAGAGGTATGACTTTTCCTGCCAGAGGGGCTGGAAGAGTTTTTTTCAGAGAGACGACCATGGGCCCTTTCCAAAGAACTGCCTCCTGTCCTCTGGGTGAGATTAACGTAGAAGCTTTTTGAGGGACTGGGACACCTCTGAGGAGAGGAACTCTGTTGGCTCCTTCCAGAAAGACTGTGTGGACTCTTTGCAGAGGGACTGTGTCCTCTTCTCTCTGGAGGATCACAAAGGTTCCTCCCTGAGGGACTCTGAGGGCTTCTCCCTGAAGGACTCTGACGGCTTCGCTGAGAAGGACTAGGTTGTCTCCTTTCTGATTGACTGTGACCTCTTTCCTTGAAGAGACTTTGATGGGCAGGACTGCGATGCCTCCTGTCAGGGAGACTTCTGAGGGTTCTGTCAGAGGGACTGCTGTGCTTTCTCTGAGAAGGACTGTAATTTCTCCTCTGAGAGACATTTCGAGGAGTTCTCTCAGAGAGGCTGCGATGGGGTCTTTCAGACTTATAACATAGGGCTCTCTCCCCGAAGAAGCCATGATGTTCCTCCTCCTGTGTGCGCTTCTCTTTAAAGTTACTCTGCAGGGTTTTCTTCAAGGGGGAGTCAGCCACTATTTTCTCTTGGGCCTGAAATTCGGCTCCTACATGGGACTTAAGCTCTGAGATGGGGATTTCATCACTGTAGTTTTTCTTTGCTTGACTACTGTCTTTATCCTGGATAGAGACGTCTCTTTTAGAGATCATGGTCTTCTGCAGCTGCAGAGGTCTGGGTTGGAGAGTGTTCACATGTTTTGACTGTTGAGCTTGTGTGCATTGTTCACTTGTCTCCTGCAATATGTTCTCTTGCTTAGGGATCAAACCTGTTGCCCTGTGCTTGGCAACTGGCGTGCTGGCCCGTGTTGGGCAAGAATCCTTGGCTTTTTGTTTGGGGCGCATATTTTTGCTTGAGCACGAATTGTCTGGCCTTGTCCTGTCCTCAAGCTTCTGTCTAAAACTACGCAAAATTCTAAGTGATTTTTGGAGTATCTTAGACCTTAGGCCCTGAAAAGGCAATTGGATGAACCTGGGTTTGGAGGATTTCTCAGGCTGTTTCTTTGAAGAACTGGTGCTTTCTTGACAGGGTGTAATACTCTTGTTTTTAGACAGATCTGTCCGTGTTCCGGGAGGATTCTCTTCGGTCATGCGACTGTTTTTGTAGAGGTTTGTGTTTTCTGTTTTAGGTCCCTTAGTGGTTGTCTTCTTTGGGTATTTTAAGGGAGAGCTCTTTCTGAGCCTTGATTTGTCCCGTGTTCCATCCTGACAAATTTTATAGTCTTTGGCCTCTGTCTTTGCTCCCACACCTCTGCTGCCCCATTGCGTTTGTCTCATGTGGCCTTGGACAGAAGCAGCAGACGGGGATGTACTGGACTGGAAATCTCTTTTAAGAGCAGGACTTGTAGAAGCCACCTTCGAGGTTTTAGGTTTCCGTCGTGGTGGTAATGTAGTGCCCTTCCGTGGACCCGCTCGGTTTCTTCTGCGGTACTTTGAGATTTGAGGTCTTTTCCCAGGTTCCACTCTAAAAGCAAGATGACACCGAATCTCACCATGGCCTTTAGGGGTCCTTACAAGGTGGAGTGTCGGATAGATAAGAAGATAGGGCCCAAAAGCAGACTGGAACTTATGATAGCATTTAATCCCTGACCATCGGCCACATTTTAGGCAAGTAGGATATTTTAGGACAAGACCTGACGATGGAGGCAGAGGGACGTTGTTGGGTATTTGACTCCTTAGGAGTTTCGCTGCTACTTTTAACTTCAGTTCTTTTAGGCTTTTGAGCTGTTCTGAGATATCAGTGTTGGCCAGGGGGAGAGAGTTTGCTGTGAGGGTCTCAGAAGTCCTTGCCTGTGAATCATTCTGTGAGGTTTTACTCTCCTTCCTGGAAAGAGGATGATCATCCATATTGTAAAATATCCCAAGAGTAGACTCTGGTCTCACTAATGCAGGAGACTGGGGCCCTGAACAGGAGGCAGGCTCTTGCTGAGGGACTTCCTGGAATGTTTGACTGAGCTTCGAGTCTGTCTTCTTTATTCCCAATCTAGTGCCAGAGTATTGCCGTATTATGGAAGAGGTGGAGCCGCGTGTCCACGTTTTCAAAGGTGTTCTCTTCTTGTGACAACAAATATGTCTCTGAATGTAGTTTTTAACTGAATTCTGGGAAACAGTTCTTGGACCCCTCTCTAGCAGGCGCTGGGAACATTCCATCAGTTCATCTGGAACCCCAAATAAATTCTGGATAGATCGACAGATCTCCATAGTGGATCCTTCTGTTAAAAATGGATGAGAGCAAAGCTTCCTTTCCATCGTGCTTCCGAGAACACTCCCCAGCATCAGCATACTGGAGAGATATTTCCTAGGTAGTCGCTGCCTGCAGACATGGCTTTCCCACACATTCTGTCGTCTGCCCAGAAAAGAACGCAAAGGGCTTCTTCGAGTCCCTAGTCCTGTCTGAAACTCCTCTGGTAGGAATCTCAGTGGATACGGAGAAGCGCTCTGGAGTGAACCCCCAAATTCCTCCTTGTGCTTCTTTTCAGCTCCTTCCTTAGATATGAGGTCCCTCTCCCACATCTCAGGATATGGGGCTCCCACAGTGTTCTCTGCTTTGTTGCGGGGTTGATTATGGAGAGCCAAGAGAAGAGCTGATAATTTAAAAATGATAGAGTCTGTATAGGACTGTGCAGGCTGTAAAATACCAACCCCAAGGTTTTTCATAGACAAAGTTCTTGATACTTTTGCTATCCCAGATCCCTGAAGGTGCCCAAATTCCGTCGATTTGACAGAGCTTGTAATAAATGGGTTTGAAGGGCTGTCTGTGAATCTAGAGAAGTAATTCTCTGCTTGTAGTTTTTCTGATGTGATCGTTTTTTTGTTGCTATTCGGACACACCAGTTCTTCATTCAAATCCTCAATTTCCACTGCCTTAGGCGATTCTGTTTTGAGCCCTAGAGGACTTTCAGCATGAAGCCTTTGCTCGTGCGTTAACACTGTCGGTTCCTCAGGTGGAGGTGTTTGCTGTAAGATGAACTCTGCAGGATGCATTTCAACAGTTGCCCTTGGCGTTAATTCCATAGGTGTTTCCTGCTCTTGAAGATGTGGTCTTGGGAGTAAATCCAAACACTCCGTTACTTTAATGCTTGATCTTGT
The DNA here is from genome assembly GCF_964271855.1 of Acomys minous. Classification (NCBI taxonomy): domain Eukaryota; kingdom Metazoa; phylum Chordata; class Mammalia; order Rodentia; family Muridae; genus Acomys; species Acomys minous. Next base: position 1,310,756 of record NC_140502.1, on the reverse strand, counting down.
GGTGACTCCTATTGGTTCGATAACCTGAGGACATGGTCCTGGTGCTAAGTCTTCAGGTTTTGCCATCAGAAACACTGGTTTGGGAATCAATACAGATTTGAACATTTGATCTAGTGGCTTTGCACTAATACTTACATAATTTATAATTTGATCCTGTGATTCTATTGGAACAGATGGAATTGATGACGAATGACTCACACTTTGAAAATGTGCTTCAGGCTTGCACTTAGCAGATTTTGCACACTGGGGACTTGACCCCAGGGAGCTTGCAGAAGAATTTACGTTTTGGAAACGTGGCTTAGAGTTGCACACAGTAGAATCTATACAATGCAATTTTGATCCTGAAAGGCATGTGGAAGAATTCATTCCATGCAAATGTGGTGCAGGAGTGCACACCAAATTTATACACTGTGGGCTTGGCTCTGCAATGCATGGAGATTTACTGGCTTGCCAATGTGACCCAGGTGTACACCTGCTGGAATTTATATATTGAGAATTTGTATTGGGAGAACATGCAGAATTCACATCTTCGAAATGTGGCCCAAGGCAGAACACCTTAGATTTTATACCTTGAAGGTCTGGACGAGGATGCAACTCTGAGGAGTCTCCATCCGCCATCCCAGTGTGGGATGACATAACATTTTTACAGCGACTCCATTCACAGGATTTCCTACCTTGTAATCTACGCTCAGGCTTGAATTCCAGAGATGACTCATCTAGAAGCTCGGTCTCTGTTCCCTGAACCAACTCAGATGGATTTTTATTTAGTGTCTGTGGTCCAAAACTGAAGTTCACTGATGTTCCACTTTGGGATTTTGTCGGTGTTACCACTTGAGAAGATTTTATACTTGCAAAGTGTTGTCCCACAGCATCTGCACCTTGAAGTTTTGTGCCCATGACCAGCTCAGGGTATTTTGATTCTTGCAAATGGGTGCGTGAATCAAGTCCTACAGACTTTGTGCCTAAAAACAATTTCCTTGGGGTGAAATCTGGTTTCTCACCTTCTAGCTTTAGACTAGGTTTGATTTCATTTTGTATTCTGGTCCCTGTGGTTATGTCAGTAAATGGCTTACCTTTCAGTGGCGAGCTGTGACTTAGCTTGACACATTTCATCTTTTGGGACTTTGTTTCAGGTGTCAAGTCAGGACATTTTGCACTTTGCCACTGGGACCCAGACTGGGGCTCAGGTTTCCTACCGTGAGGCTTTGTCTGAAGTGCCAACTCAGAGACTTTCGCACTTTTCAACTCTGTGTTTTTACTGTTTTGCGACTGTGGCCTTTGGCTAAACACCCCACGTTTCACTTGTGAGGACTGTGACTCTGGTTTCAACACTAAAGATGTCACATCTTGAGTCTGTGTTCTTGGGCGTGACCCTACGGGTTTTACTTCCTGTGGCTGTATTCTGGGGGTCAATTCAGCAGAGTTCGTATCTTCACAATGAAACCTGGGTTTGAATGTCGCTGGTTTTATATCACTGACCTTTGACCTTAAGGCTGGGTCACATGGTGTTATCTTTTTAAATTGTAGGTCAAAATTAAAATCAATACTTTTGAACTCGTGAGATGAATATTCTTGGGCTGGCATGGAAGGTTGTTTGCCTTGTATCTTGGGCCTTGTAGTCAATGTATCTGATGTTTTCTCATCTATTGGTTGTACTGAGGGTTTTAATTCTTTGTGTGTGGTGGCTGTAGATTGTACCCCAAGATTCAGCATAGATTTCTTAAACTGGAAGTCAGACAGCGGACTCCACTGAACAGGTTTTGTATTTTCAAGCTGTGTCCCGTGCTGTAATGGCACAGTTTTCACACCTTGAGGCTGTGGCTCTGAGGTTGATGCACACTTTTCCCCCCTTTTCAGCTCTGGTCCTGGTTTAAAATCCACAGATTTTTTCCCTTGATGTTTTGGCCCCAGAATCACTTCAGGTGACTTCCCAACTCCCAACAGTGTGGGTTGTTTCCGTTCTGTAGACTTGACACCTTGAGATGGTAAGCCACAGTTCAGTCCTAAGAACTTTGCACCGTGGAACTCAGGTCCTGGTATCCACTGAACAGATCTTACACTTTCAACCCGTGGCTCCTCGGTTACCTCCGCAGTTTTGAGACCCTGAGGCTGTGGCTCTGAAGTTAAGTTAAAAGTTTTTGGTTTCTGAAGCCCTGTTGCTAGCGGAGAGGTTTTTACGTGCTGCAACTGCGGCTCAAGATGAAATGCCACAGATTTTTCTCCTCGACCTTTTGACCTGTCAGTCAATTCAGATGACCTCACACCTCCCCATTGTGTAGATGGCTCCGGTGCTGGAGGTCCGACCCCTTGAGACTGTGACCTCAAGTTTGACCCTCTGCATTTCTCACTTTGAAATTCAGATAATGGTACCCATTGAGTAGTCTTTGTGCTTCCAGTCTGTGATTCTGTAGTTAGTACCACAGTTTTCACACCTGACCACTGTGGCTGGAACCTTAACTCCGAGGCTTTTGCCTGGTGAATCTGTGATGCTGGAGTCAACTGGCAAGGTTTCACACTTGGCACCTGTATGCCATGTTGCTGCTCGCTACCTTCTACACTGTGCACAGCTGGTTTAGGAGCCAATTCAAATGACAAATCTTTGAATTGCACCTTAGAGTTAATCTCTCTGGATTTGACATCTGCAGGTTTGGATTCTTGATCTGAGTCAAACTGTTTGTTCAGTTGGTTGAATATCCCATGTTTCCACTCAGGTGAGTTTATCAATATCTGGCCATCCAGTCCAGGTACAGGAGTTAAACAGATAGGTTCCATCCCTTGACGCTGTTGTCTTGAGACTAGTTCTGCAAATTCCATCCCTTGGATCTCTTGTATTTTGGCCACAGCCCCAGGTTTTAGACTCTGCTGTTCCAAACATGAGGTAACTGCATATTTCCTATCTGTAATTTGAGGTTGTGAGGTCAGTGCCTGGGGCTCTGTGCCTTGCAATTGCGGCCCTTGAGCGCCCTCTATAGGATTCTCTTGAGACAGCAGCCCTGGGACAGAGGTCACAGGATGCTCCCCGTGCTTCTGTGATTCAAGTTTGAAACCCATGGCATTTGCATCCTGAGGCTGTATATCACCAAACAAACCCATAATTTTCAAGTCTTGAATCCTTGTACCTGGAATCCTCACAGTTTTTATATCTACTGCCTGGGAACCGGTTGGGGATACCACAGTAGATTTTGTCCTTCCTAGACATTGTCCTGGGGTTGAGATCACAGATTCCCTATCTTGTTTCCTATCTCCTGCTTGCATCCCTGTGGCTGACAGCATACATTTGACTTGTCCAAGCTCTGAACTTGGCCTTAACTGCATAGATTTCATAGCTCCCAAATTTGGCCCTGATATCATCTCTACAGCTGTCAGCTTTTCTCGCTTTGAGACCTCCACAGGTCCTTGGATCAATTCAGAAGATCCTATCCCTTGGGCCTGTGGTCTTCTGATCAGCTCAGAATGATCTGCATGTGCTAAGTGTACCCCAGAATTCAATCTCATTGATCCTGCATTTGCTATGTGTGGATCACATGCCCCTCTATACGGCATTTTGTCTTCAAAGCCAGGTACTTGATTCCCTGTAACGTGTTTTATGCCTTGAAACAGAGACTCTTGTGCTGTCAACTCTGGCTTCATCCTTTGCCTCTCTGGCTCTTCGGTCCATTCAGAAATTTTGACACTTTCTAACCGTGGGCCCGAGTTTAGCTCTGAAGTTTTCACACCTTGAAGTTGAGTTCTTGGTGCATCAAAAAATTTGACATCTTTCAGGCGTGGCCCTGAGTTAAAGTTTGCCTGCCTCGTATCTTGTAAGCCTGGAGTCATCTTTGTTAGTTTGGGAACATGAGTCACTAACTGTGGAGTCTCAGAAGTTACACCAGTAAGCACCAGTCCTGTGCGTTGCTTGCCAAATTTGACTCCTTCAAGTTTTGGCCCTGGAGCCAAATCAGAAAACGTAGTATCTTGTTGCCACAGTCCTGGGCTTACACCCAGAGACATCCCATTTGGATACCGAACTTCAGAGGCTTGTGTTGCAGATTTCATTCTGCTAAGGTCCCATCCTTCTGTAGGCAGAGCAAGCTTCCTGTTGTCCAATGGTGGCTCTTGCCTTAGTGGCCAAAATGATTGTGGTGTAAATCCCTGAGACTTCCTCTCCTGAAGCTGAACACCTGGGATGAACTGTATGTTTTTGAAACCATGGTGCTTGGGCTCTGGGGTCAGATCAGAAAGTTTCACAGTGTGCAAGCTTGGCCCTCGGTTTACCTCCACAGGTGTCACGTGGTGTGGTTGTGCTTCTAGGGCATTTGGATCTGAAAAAAAGTCTGTTAATTTGATTCCAGGCCATGGAGGAAATGATGTCACATCATCAGGTCTCACAGGATGATACGAGGGGTCTGAGATGAAATTTGCTGGTGTTTCCCCTTGAAGGTTTAACTCTTGATATGAATTTTGAAATCTGACACTTTGTAATTGTGGTCCTGGAATCAATTCTGACTTGACAATTGGCTGTTGTGGGTCTACATTCAAATTCATGGATTTCACTTTTGAAGGTTGTGTCCCCTCCATCAATTCCTTTAGTGATGAACCCTGTAGCCATGTCTCTGGATTTGCCTTTTCAGGCTCTACCACTCCTCTAGATGACAATTGTGTTAAACTCACAGATTGCTCATTTGGCAACTGTGATTCTGTGTCCAGTTGCCTAAATCTTACTTTATGGAGCTGTGGCCCTGGGACCGCATCTTTAATATGAGGTTTGGGTCCTGTAGTTAACTCTGTAGGTTCTACAACTAGGGTAGACAGTTCAGAGGTTAATTCTGATAATTCTGAAGATTTCAAATTTTGTGCCAATGACTCTGATCTCTCGCATCGTGCCCCCGGTTCTAGAGTCAACCCCAGAGACCCCACTTCAGAATATGTTTCTGCAGTGGTTCCCTGTGTGTCACCCAGTTTAGGCAACATCAATCTAATATTTACTGGGTTTTCATGTTCTGATCTCAGAGTTATTTCTGATGAGTTAGTAACTTCTGAATGTGATTCTAGAGTCACATGAGCCAACTTCACATCTGGGGGCTGTGGATCTGGAGCCACTCCTTCTGAGCTTATGTTCGGCACTTCTGATTTTGGTAGCAAATCCGGAGTATTTTTGACTGCGTGTCGTGACTGTGGAGTCTCTTTCCTTCCTTTTACAGCTTGGGTTTCAAGAGCCTCTTGGAGTGGTGGCAGGCTCAATTCCATAGACTCTGAGTTTGGGGTCAGTGGTGCTGGAGTCATTGCTAATGACGACCGGGTCAACTCTAAAGATTCTACCATCTGATGACAGGTAGCAGAGGTCACCCTCACTTTTGAGGCTTGCTGCTGTAGGGTCAGCCCTTCTGGTTCTGGGATGTGATGACTTGAGTTGGGGCTCACTTCTAAAAGTTTTACTGCGTCAAGGTGTGTGCTTGGGATCAACTCATCAACTTTCACAGTTTCCACCAGGGCCTCAGGAATTAAACTCGTACCTTCTACCAATGAAACTTTCATATCTTCAAGCACCGTAATGTGGGCTACCTTATCAGAGCTGATGTTCTGTGAACATTGTTTTGGTGCCAAGTTTACAGATTTTGCATCTTCTAGTGATGATCTTGGGGTCAACTCCACCATATTGATATCCCCTTGTAACTCCTGCGGTGCTGCTGAATGAATGTATTCCATACCTTGAGATTGTGAACCAGGATTTAAATCTACTGATATATTTCTTTGTAACTGTGAATCTGGGGACGACCCATCAGGTTGTACACTTTGGGGTTGTGCTCCAACTCTCAGCTGAGACTCTGGGGCTGATGGCACAGACCCCGACTTCACACCTTGAAGGTGAGACTCTGGGGCTGATGGCGCAGAACCCGACTTCACACCTTGAAGCCGAGACTCTGGGGCTGATGGCGCAGAACCTGACTTCACACCTTGAAGGTGAGACTCTGGGGCTGATGGCAGAGAACCCGACTTCACACCTTGAAGCTGAAACTCTGGGGCTGATGGCGCAGAACCCGACTTCACACCTTGAAGGTGAGGCTCTGGGGCTGATGGCGCAGAACTCGACTTTACATCTTGAAGGTGAGGCTCTGGGGCTGATGGCGCAGAACCCGACTTCACACCTTGAAGGTGAGACTCTGGGGCTGATGGCACAGAACCCGACTTCACACCTTGAAGGTGAGACTCTGGGGCTGATGGCGCAGAACCCGACTTCACACCTTGAAGCTGAGGCTCTGGGGCTGATGGCGCAGAACCCGTCTTTACACCTTGAAGCTGAGACTCTGGGGCTGATGGCGCAGAATCTGACTTCACACCTTGAAGCCGAGACTCTGGGGCTGATGGCGCAGAACCCGACTTCACACCTTGAAGGTGAGACTCTGGGGCTGATGGCGCAGAACCCGACTTCACACCTTGAAGCCGAGACTCTGGGGCTGATGGCGCAGAACCCGACTTCACACCTTGAAGCCGAGACTCTGGGGCTGATGGCACAGAACCCGCCTTCACACCTTGAAGCCGAGACTCTGGGACTGATTGCACAGAACCCGACTTCACACCTTGAAGCTGAGACTCTGGGGCTGATGGCATGGAATTCTTACACTGTGATTGTGGAATGGGGGTTAATTCTTCAGGGTGTACGTTCTGCTGATGAAGTTCTGGGGCCAAATTGGTAGAAACCATCGTTGAGATCAGCAGTCCATGTTTTGCCCTTTCTGGGACTAAATCTGTTGTTATGTCCACAGATTTCATACTTTGCAATCTTGGATCCAGGACTGGGTTCTCATATTTTATGTCCTGTGAGTCCCAGGGCAAGTTCACTGAATCCATGAGCTTAGGTTGTGGGATTGTGTGACCTCCCAAATATCCCATTCCTTGAAGTGGCAGCGTAGCTGGCACCACTTTGGATTCTGTAACTGGATGCTGTTGGCTCATTACTATAGGTGCTGCCCCTTTATCTGGTGCCCCTGGGGTTGTTCTCACACCTTGGTGATGTGACGGTGCCATCTCAAGAGTAGTCTTCATTTGTGGCCAGGTCCTGGAGGTCAACACTTCAGTCTTCACGACTTTGTGACTTTGCCATGAGCTCACCTCTGAATAGTCCAAGTCTTTGCGCCATGGGGTGAATTTCGAAGGGTCCATGTCCTGATGAGGTTGTCCTGGAGTCGATGGCTTTGGGGGAAACCTCACAGATTTGATCACCTCCGAGTGTGGTTCTGGGCTGATTCCCATTAAGTCCACAACCTGACGCAATGGCAGTGGCGTGACCCTCATGCTGTCTTTGGCTGAATACGGCATCTTGGGTGCCAGCTCCACCCTAGGTACTTGTGCCTTTTGTGGATGTACCCTTTTTTCTGGAAGGCCTATGACCCTCTGTTCTATACTCTGTTCTGACACGTGCTTTGGATCCTTTTTCGGTAAATGAAGTGATGAAACACCTGGAGATCTGTATGTATTTTTCTCAGCTCTCTGAGGAATGGGTGTAGGCAACTGAGTCTTGGGTCTCTCTTGTTCAGAGACCCCTGGTACCTCTGCCAGATCATTGAGCATGTCCCAGGATTTCTTCACTGGCAGAGGTACGGGTTGTTTCCGCAAAGCAGAAAACTTCTGAGATATGTGTCTTTCCAGGTCTCCTCTGGCAAAAGGAGAGAACTGGAGTGGAGACCTTACTGGGGGTCCCGGGCTCTCATTCAAAATAGAATTTGGCCCATGTAAGGGAGGATGAGCTGACAAATCCTGAAAAACCCCTGAATTTTCAGGATCTGTCATCTTAAAAGTAGTCTGGGGTGTGCCTTGGTTCCTGGACACAGAGTGTGCCTTTGGCGGGGAAACAGGTCCACTATTGCTGGGGAAATGCGAAGTTGTTCCTTCAGAAAGGACAGGGAGATAAGACAGGCTCGAGCTGTTGTTGGAGGATCCAGAGGATGTGCTGTACTCACTAGAATGCTTTCCCTTTCGACAGCAGCAGCCAGGTGAGACAGCCTCCTGAGCCACAAAGTCAAAAACAGAGGAAGAAGACACAGTTTGGGAGTCAGGTAAACTTTGCTCCACAAGTGACACCCTGAAAAACAAGAGAGATGTTTTCATTTTCTCAGGAGCCAGTAAGGGAAAATTAGGAAGGAGAAAGGGAATAGTCATTTCAAATCCAAAATATGCTTGGTCTAAGGGAGATGTGAGGGGGATAAGGAGTTGCGTTCACAAACATCAATCATTTACATGAAGAATTCCTCCATCAAAGCAGTCAGTGACAGACAAGTCAGTCAGTGAAGTGCATGCCACACAATTAGAAAAGCTGAGGCCCATGCCCATAACCCACATGATAATGAATGGACAGGGTGGCCTGGTGCTGGGGAAACAGAGACAAGTGCATCCGTGGGCTCACTAACTGGCCAGCCATGGCCAATCAGTGAATCCAAGTGGGAGACTCTATCTCAGTAAGCAATGTGGATGGCACCAAAGAAGTGACACACTCGTTTTACACACACACACACCCACACACCCACCCACACACCCTATGCTTGCCATTAAGCCGGAAGACCTGAGTTTGATCACTAAGACACACATGTTGGAGAAAAGAACTGACTGCCTTGGCTTGCCCTCTGACTTCCACATGCATGATATGGGACAGGTGCGTGCCCGCGCGCGCGCGCGCGCGCACACACACACACACACAGACACACACAAGAAAAAATACTGGTAATATAAATGTACTTTTAACCAACAGACAAACAAAACCTCACTGCTGTGGGAGCTGGATAGATGGCTCATTAGTTAAGAGCAATGACTTCTCTTCCAGAGGACCCAAGTTTTATTCCCAACACACACATGTTGGTTCACAAACTTCTGTAACTCCAGTACCAGGAGATACATGCACTCTTCTGGATGCTGGGTGCAGCAGGCACGCCTGTGGTGCACAGACATACATGCAGGCAAAACATCCATAAGCATTAACTATAAATACATCTAAAATTTTCTATTATTCGAACTTTTCTCTTTATCTCTCCCTTTTCATTCTGTTTTATTCCTCCCTTCCTTTATTTTAAATCTTTATCTACCACCCCCCCTCTGGCACCCAGAAACTCTGTTTCCTGACCTTGCATTTTCCAATTGTCGTAAGATCCGTCCAAGACGCTTGTATACTGTCCATAGTGCATATTGCTGGGTCCAGTCGATATGAAATCCTGTAATACTGGACACAGCGAAGAACATCAATGGAACTGAAGTGATATTAAAGTACCAGTACGCTAACCCAGGAGAAATAGAAAGTTAATCTAGGAAGCAGATAATTGCTCTTAAAGTAGATGAAGTACAAATATTTTACTTATAGCATTTACAATTAAGATGGTGCCTTCATTAGGGCTTCTATCACTGTGATTAAACATAAACAACTAGCGAGGAAAAGATGTATTTCCTATTACAATTCTCAGATCATATTCCACTGCTGAGGGAAGCCAGAGTAGGAACTCAGGTCAGGATCCGTGAGGCAGGTGCTGATGCAGAAGCCGTGGAGGAACTTGGCTTGCTGGCTTGCTTTCATGGCTTGCTCACCCTGCCTTCTTATTCCACCTACACCCACCAGTCCAGGGTGGCACCACCCACAGTGAGCTGGACCTTACCATACCAGTCATCAATTAAGAAAATGCACCCTGTCCTGCCCACGTGGTGATCTGGAAGGGGCAGTCGAGGTGCCCTCTTCAACACAACACTGGCTTATATCAGGTTGGCATGAACCAAGCCAGCACAGGCATTTTGTCAATAGGACAGACTGAAGTCAGACTCTGCTTACCCCGTCACTTCATCACCACCAATAAAACGCAGCCTGGCTTCTTCTGCCTGTGAAGCTGGTAACAGGAGTAAAGAAGATGCTATTTAGCATAGTGCCTGCTGACGTCATCTAAGAACCCCCTTCACTTAACAATCATGAGGGCAAAGGTGAAGTCGTGCCCATCACAGAGCCAATTAGTGACACAGCACAGCTATCAAGTCTTTTCAAAGTCCATGCTATGCTCTCTCCATCATGTACTGTAAGCCCCCCCCCCATTAGAAGCACAGGACTGGGAAGTACATGGCAGTGGGGGACACAGAGACCCTGACACGGTTCTCCCTCAAAGATGTCTACCCCAAACCCATGCTAGAGGAATACAGGTAACAGACCTCCCTCATCAAACTCTTGGGGGTTATCTCCATACGTTCTCCTGACCCACCGAATTTCCTACCCATGCTTTGTGCTTTACATAAAAATATATGGACAGAGAAGTGTGAGAAAAGGAGCTAAGGAGGGATACGGACTGTTCGCGTGACTCTGGAAGGAAAGGTGTTAGAGAGATGGTGTACTCTCCAGTCTCATCCCTTTTCCCCACTTTCCTCCACCTGCTGTTAAAGACTAGAATGTTAAAGCAGATCTGCCATCAGCCTTGAGGTAGCAATAAGGGGGTAGAATTGTTCTGACCTGTGAGCTTCTGGGTCTGTTGCTTTGAAGCCTAGAGAAACACACACAGAAAGAACCATTAAGTCAGGTTTACGTTCTAGGTTGGAGATTTTATTGACAATACATCCCACCTGATCTAGGGATATTCTTATGTCCCACATCAAGTATCAACTCAGTTGTCTTCCGTAGCCATATCATTAGGTACCATCTCCTTTATTTATTTGTGAGTGATTTATTAAATATACTAAGATACCAGCAAGATAATATCTGTGACACCATGTCTGATGACCTGAGTTCCATCTCTGGAGCTCACATAGTAAAAGGAGAGAAGCAATCTCCACATGATGTGCTCTCACCTCCCCGTGCATGGCCTGGCATCTGTGTGTGCATGCATGCACACTCATACAAATGAACTATTTTTTTTACTAAGCTCTAGATTACTGTGTGGAGTACTAGCTCTAAAGATAAATATGAGCCATGAACTGTAGAGACTTGCATTAACAAGGGAAACAGTCACTTAAACAGTGGTCAGTGGGTAAAGGTGCCTGCTGCCAAGCCTTGCAGCCTGCGTTGAATTCCTAGGACCATCAAGGCAGATGGAAAGAACTGACCCTTTCAGATTGTCCTCTACTTCTACCTGCGCGCGCGCACACACACACACACACACACATTTTTTTAAATGTAGTAAATGTTGTAATAGAAAGATGTCAGTGAACAGAGAAGACCTTGATTAATGTCCCCATGAGTTGTCATTTGTGCTAGAGATAAAGAGTCATCAGATTTCTGGATGAAAAAAACATGGCAAGCAAGTGAGACTGTCACCGAGAATGGCAAATTGTGATTTTTGTTGTGGGGTAGTCACTGGAGAAGACTGGACAGACATGGGTTTAAGCCAACAGAAAGCTTTTATTAACCTGGCCAGCAACTACACTGGGTGTTCAGGATCCCAGTTGTAGCCTCAAGCCTTTTCCAGGATAAGATTTAAAGCACAAAAAAGCGTGTTCTGGGTTGGCAATACTTCATTTAACAAGGAACAGTTACCCAGAAGCAGAACTACAGAAGCCAAAAAGTGAGGTTAGTGTATGTTGAGGTTTCCTCAGAACTGTTAAAGACGTTGATGGATCAGGCCCTTGTCTAAGTCTCGGCAGGAGGTGCTGTCTATGTGCTGAGTTCTACAGCCTGAGTGGCACTTCCATCATGGAGTCAGCTGTGCTAAGGTCTGGGCCCTGTTACATTTTTCAGGTGCACTTTTGCTGAGCTGTGGGAGATGGGGCTGGGAAGGTGAGAAGCCGAGTGAGGCTTGAAGACAGAGTTTCAATTCTATCCCGTAAGTCCTTCTTAGCACATAGCAAACTCCTGGGATTTCACAATGATGCCCTGGATCAGTTTAAGGGTATTAATGGTATTTGTCACCATTAAAAATAAAACAAATAAAGCCGGGCATGGTGGCACACACCTTTAATCCCAGCAGTTGAGGATAGAGTCAGGTGGATTGCTGTGAATTCAAGTCTAACCTGTTATACAAAGTAAGTCCAGCATAGCCAAGATTACAGAGACCTCTATCTCAAAAACCCAAATAAGTAAGTAAGCAAATAAATAAACATAAAAATAAAACAAATATTTATTCCTTTTCTTTGAACCAACGCATCAGTGTCCTGAGTGCATTTAAAGAGCCTAAATGGTGCCAAGAGTCATGGCACACCCCTTTAATCTTAGCACTCGGGAGGCAGAGGAAGGCAGATCGCTGTGAGTTAGAGGCCAGCCTGGTCTACAAAGCAAATTCAGGATAGCCAAGGCTACACAGAGAAACTCTGTATGGAAAAAACAAAACAAAACAAAACAACAACAACAAAAAGCTCAGTTACGTTATATAAACATGTTTTTGTTTTAATCACAGGTTTGGGATATGGGTCTAATTCAGAATGTCCACAGTAGCAAACTATTTGCCTCCTGTGGGCTCTTAGAGTTGCTCTTTGCCAGCTACAGATAGTTTAATCCTGAGGACTCTAGAGAGGTGGAGGCTCTGAGAAGGAAGAATGCTAGTGCTCCCCCTCCTCCACCCTTCACTCTCCCTCCTCCACCCTTCGCTCCCCCTCCTCCACCCTTCACTCCCCATCCTCCACCCTTCGCTCCCCCTCCTCCACCCTTCACTCTCCCTCCTCCACCCTTCACTCTCCCTCCTCCACCCTTCACTCCCCATCCTCCACCCTTCACTCCCCCTCCTCCACCCTTCAATCTCCCTCCTCCACCCTTCGCTCCCCCTCCTCCACCCTTCGCTCCCCCTCCTCCACCCTTCGCTCTCCCTCCTCCACCCTGCACTCCCCTCCTCCACCCTTAACTTCCCCGCCTCCACCCTTCACTCCCTCTCCTCCATCCTGTACTCCCCTCTTCCACCCTTCACTCCCCTTCCTCCACCCTTCACTCCCCCTCCTCCACCCTTCACTCCCCCTCCTCCACCCTGTACTCCCCCTCCTCCACCCTTCACTTCCCTTCCTTCACCCTGCACTCCCCCTTCTCCATCCTTCACTCCCCCTCCTCCACCCTTCACTCCCCCTCCTCCACCCTTCATCCCCCCTCCTCCACCCTTCACTCCCTCTCCTCCACCCTTCACTCCCCCTCCTCCACCCTTCACTCCCCCTCCTCCACCCTTCACTCCCCCTCTTTCACCCTTCACTCCCCCTCCTCCACCCTTCACTCTCCCTCCTCCACACTTCACTCCCCATCCTCCACCCTTCGCTCCCCCTCCTCCACCTTGCACTCCCCCTCCTCCACCCTTCACTCTCCCTCCTCCACCCTGCACTCCCCTCCTCCACCCTTAACTTCCCCGCCTCCACCCTTCACTCCCTCTCCTCCATCCTGTACTCCCCTCTTCCACCCTTCACTCCCCTTCCTCCACCCTTCACTCCCCCTCCTCCACCCTTCACTCCCCCTCCTCCACCCTTCACTCCCCCTCCTCCACCCTTCACTCCCCCTCCTCCACCCTTCACTCCCCCTCCTCCACCCTTCACTCCCCCTCCTCCACCCTGTACTCCCCCTCCTCCACCCTTCACTTCCCTTCCTTCACCCTGCACTCCCCCTTCTCCATCCTTCACTCCCCCTCCTCCATCCTTCACTCCCCCTCCTCCACCCTTCACTCCCCCTCCTCCACCCTTCATCCCCCCTCCTCCACCCTTCACTCCCTCTCCTCCACCCTTCACTCCCCCTCCTCCACCCTTCACTCCCCCTCCTCCACCCTTCACTCCCCCTCCTCCATCCTTCACTCCCCCTCCTCCACACTTCACTCCCCATCCTCCACCCTTCATCCCCCCTCCTCCACCCTTCACTCCCTCTCCTCCACCCTTCACTCTCCCTCCTCCACACTTCACTCCCCCTCCTCCACCCTTCACTCCCCCTCCTCCACCCTTCACTCTCCCTCCTCCACACTTCACTCCCCCTCCTCCACCCTTCACTCCCCCTCCTCCACCCTGCACTCCCCCTCTTCCACCCTGCACTCCCCCTCTTCCACCGTGCACTCCCCCTCTTCCACCCTTCACTCCCCCTCTTTCACCCTTCACTCTCCCTCCTCCACCCTGCACTCCCCCTCCTCCACCCTTCACTCCCCCTCCTCCACCCTGCACTCCCCCTCTTCCACCCTGCACTCCCCCTCCTCCACCCTGCACTCCCCCTCTTCCACCCTGCACTCCCCCTCCTCCACCCTGCACTCCCCCTCCTCCACCCTGCACTCCCCCTCCTCCACCCTGCACTCCCCCTCCTCCACCCTGCACTCCCCCTCCTCCACCCTGCACTCCCCCTCTTCCACCCTGCACTCCCCCTCCTCCACCCTGCACTCCCCCTCCTCCACCCTGCACTCCCCCTCCTCCACCCTGCACTCCCCCTCCTCCACCCTGCACTCCCCCTCCTCCACCCTGCACTCCCCCTCCTCCACCCTGCACTCCCCCTCCTCCACCCTGCACTCCCCCTCCTCCACCCTGCACTCCCCCTCCTCCACCCTGCACTCCCCCTCCTCCACCCTGCACTCCCCCTCCTCCACCCTGCACTCCCCCTCTTCCACCCTGCACTCCCCCTCCTCCACCCTGCACTCCCCCTCCTCCACCCTGCACTCCCCCTCCTCCACCCTGCACTCCCCCTCCTCCACCCTGCACTCCCCCTCCTCCACCCTGCACTCCCCCTCCTCCACCCTTCACTCCCCCTCCTCCACCCTGCACTCCCCCTCCTCCACCCTGCACTCCCCCTCCTCCACCCTGCACTCCCCCTCTTCCACCCTGCACTCCCCCTCCTCCACCCTTCACTCCCCCTCCTCCACCCTGCACTCCCCCTCCTCCACCCTGCACTCCCCCTCCTCCACCCTGCACTCCCCCTCCTCCACCCTGCACTCCCCCTCCTCCACCCTTCACTCCCCCTCTTCCACCCTGCACTCCCCCTCCTCCACCTTGCACTCCCCCTCCTCCACCCTGCACTCCCCCTCCTCCACCCTGCACTCCCCCTCCTCCACCCTGCACTCCCCCTCCTCCACCCTGCACTCCCCCTCCTCCACTCTGCTCCTCCTGGTTACTGTTGATGCAGTTTGAAAAGAAGTTGGAGATATCCTGAAACAAAGGTTGGACTTGCCCCCACAGAACCCAGCAATCCTAACTAGCAGGAGGTAGCTAAAGGGAAGTACACCCCATCTACCCACTGATCTTTCTCTCCTACCTTGCACTGGGGTGTTGGAAGGTATTAGGAGGGATTTGCAGTAGGAACCAAAATAAGATAGGATTAGAAAGGGTGCTACACATCTCAAAATCTAGTACAATCTTCCTCAGTGTCTTCTTAATATAATCCTAAAGCTGCTGCTGTTGCTACAGCCACCACCACTAAAACACCCTCTTCCTCCTCCTCTGCCTCCTCCTCCTCCTTCCACCTCTTTTCTTCTTTTTCTAGACAGTAGTCCTTGTTGTCCTGGATCTCTACATGCTGATCAGGCTGACTTTGATCTCAGAGCGACCCTCCCGCCTCTGTCTCCCAAGTGCTGGGATGAAAGGCTTCTAAGTGAATTAGAGAGAGACATGCTGTCTCAACTCCCCCTTTCCCTCCAGTCATGTCCTCCTATGGCCCAGAGGCTAAGCATTTATACAAACCTACAGGGGTTCAGCAGTGGAGGCGTGAGGCCCAGGATAGAGTGGCTATTACCTACCTTTCTCTTGGGTGCCACCCGCTTCTGGCTCCGATACCAAGAAAACACCTCCAAAATTCCACTAACTAACAAAACGAGAATTATAAAGCTGAGACTGGCAGGCAGTGGGATACACAGCTCCCAACCTAATGCCATTTCTCAAGCCTATGCCTCTCTCAGCTGAAGAGTTTCTGTCTCCAGGCAGAGGTTCAATGACATCACAACAGGCACACAGCTCAGGTCACAGCCACTGCCCTTCGCTGTGGTTGCCCTCTGTACTGAGATGTCAGAGAGCCAAAGCTCAGGGAAGAATCCACCCGGGAATCTTCTGGGGCCTAGCTACACAAACTGTCATTAAGGGAGGAGTGATGAGGCAAAGTTTCAAAGGGCCTCCAAAATGGCTTGTTTTCCTTAGAGCTGGCAACTGTCCTAAGTTTGGATTGCGTACACTGCCATAAATTCCACACTGTAGCTTAGCGCACAGAGTCATGTAGAATCGGATTCAGTTAGGACAGTTGAGGTGGGAACCCACATAGACTTCGAGGTGCTTGGTTTTCTAAGACCACGGGTCTCCATGTTCTCTAGTTTCTGTCGCCGTGAGACACATCACAGTGAGTAGTGGCCTTCAAGGAGTACCCTCTCTTGGACCTACTGTCTCACTGCCGCGTTTATATTTTTTATTTTGGAATAACCACAAAAGCTGAAACAATAGTACAGTAAGTCCCATTGACCTTTGTTCAAGAATCCTTAACATGAGTATTTTGCCTGCACCTGTGTGCACCACACGCATGCCTGAGAGCCAGAAGAGGGCATCAGATCCCCTGGAACTGGAGCTGCAAACAGTTGTGAGCCACCAGGGGGCGCTAGGACAAGGCTCAAGTCCTCTGCAAGAGCAGCCAGTGCTCTTAACCACTGAAACATCTCTCCAGCCCCATTCTTAACATCTTACATAACTTTAGCATAATCGTAAAGACCACGAGACTAACATGGGAGATGGCGGATAGGAGGATCCAGAACTCAAGGTCATCCTTGGCCTCCACTGCAAAGCCAAAGCCAGTTTGAGCTACACAAATCCTATGTTTAAAAAAAAATCAGTGCCTTTATATTAAGTAAATTCCAGCTGTTATTTGGATCTCGTATTTCTCCACAAATGTTCAGTATCTAATCCATAGTACCATGCTGGTGAACACCAAGGCCAGAGTCCTCTGAGCCCTAGGCTTTAAAACTTCGAAAAGAAAAGAAAAGAAAAAAGAAAAAGAAATTAAGAAAAAGGAAAGAAAAAAAAGGCCCTAAATTTGAGTGTCTGTGATGTTCTCTTTATGTTTAGACTGAGATTATGTGTTTGGGGTGGATGGGGATGGGGAACACACAGCAGTGGTACACCCTTCGTGTTCCAGCATATCAAGACCGACGGGCTATCAATTTGTGACCCCACTGCCAAGTACTTTTTAGGCTGGTGTCTGCTGCATTTCTCTACCTGAAGTTACCATTTCCCTTTGTTCACAATCTATTCCTGGAAGTGGTCTATAGATCTCCTGTTGGGGGTACAGGGGATAGCATGACTGAGTCCCCATGTCCTGGAGGAACAACATGACACACATATTACTTGAAGTTCTTGTGCACGAAACATTTGCCTCCCCTCCCCTCATTCTTTGTTCAATTATATTTATTGCTTTGGATGTGTGCACATTCTCTTGTGCTTTGTGTTATGGCTCATTACTGTCATTATTCATCTTGGTGCTCCATCTTTTTTTTTCAGTTTTTTCTGTGGTAAGTTCTCCTGCCTACTTGCTTTGGATATATGCCATCACTGTGTAGTTTGGGGATCCTATAGAACAGAGCTCATTTTTGGAGTCAGTCACCAGCTGAAAAGAGACCAGTTCTTCCCTCTCCCCTGAGGGGAGTGTTTTATAACTAGTTTCTATATTCCACACTAGATTTAATCTATGTGGACAAACACTGCTTTGAATTTAAGTGGGACACTGGGCATTTAGCTGTGTGTGTTGAGACCATATGTGGAATCAGGTTGGTACTTTCATCCCCTACCAGGTTCAAACTCCCTTCTTTGACCTTACACACTCTATAGCATATTCAAGATCCATACTAGCTGGCCTAAGTTGTGAAAATAACAATGGTCGTGAGTTCCATTTTTAATATATTAGGCTTCAAACGTGTTCAATATCCATCTGTCTCCTACCCTAAGTCCTCTTGTTTTGATCCAGCAAATGGGTATCAGAGAGATCATTTTCTTCATCTTCTTCAGTCCTGGAGTTTTCTGGGTCAGCTCTCTGTCATCATTTTGTCATCATCACTGCCTTCTCTCTTGATGTTTTTATCCCCTCAGATGTTTGGTTTCTCCAAAGAGTGCTAGTATTGAGAAGCACGCTGTAGCCCATTTGTCTCTGAATAATTTTTTAACAGGGAGAAAATCTTGCAGGGCAGCCTCCAATTCAGTCTCCTACCACATCCTCCCACGTGAAGGGACCAGAGGCGCATGCCTCCACACCTTACTCCATTCTAACAAATTTCTGAACTTCTTTAGCTCTTTTAGAATCTCCTGACAAAGACCCAACTCTCTGTTATTCACTCCGTACAACCCCTGTAAGCCTTAAAACATTTCCAAGTTTTATTTGTCTCATTTTTCCTTTGTTGTCCTGGATTCCAAGATAGTCCTAGCCAGTAAATGTTCCTGTAACTCCATGGGGGAGGTCCTGGAGCATCTATTTGTTGGCTATTTCTCTGGCACAAGGGGGAGCCAGATCTCAACAGTGAGAGCCTTGGTTGTAGACACCTGAAGACTGGATGGGGATGAATTCGGGTGCCTTTGATGTATCAAAACTTGTGACAGCTTAACTCTAAGGCTGTTGAGACACCTTCCTAGTGTTTGCTGGGTCCAACCACCAAAGGATACCCAGCACCACCAGAGCTCCTTATACTATTTCTTGCAAACACAGGGAGAGGGTGTAACCAAAGCCCTCTGCTCGCTGATCTCTGAGTGGATGTGGCACTCATTCTAGTCCCAAGGAGGCTGTCTAACTGGCGTTGTCTGTCTCTCATGAATACTATCTGGAACACAGCTGCTCTCTTGCCTGGAATACATGAAGCCCCCAATTTCCTTTTTTCCCATGTACTGAGTTTGATTACTGACTTTTTGGAGGTTAGGTTCCAAAACAAGACATTTAGTTTTATTGCTGAAATCAAAAGACATTAGTAAAAGTGAAACCGGCCCGGTCCAGACTCTTCCTTTCCCAGACTTTTGTTTTGTTTTGTTTTTTTTTTCAAGACAGGGTTTCTCTGTATAGCTTTGGCTGTCCTGGACTCCCTTTGTCGACCCTGCTGGCCTAAAACTCGATGATCTGCTTGCCTCTGTTTCCCCGAGTGCTGGGTTACAGGAATGCAACATCGTGCCCGGCTTCCATTACCCATCCTTAAGAGAGATGTCACAAGCACTTTATGGCTTGCTAACCTCTATGCTATTGGCCAGAGACCACATTAGATTCTAGGCCTTTTAGCTGTAGAACCTCCCTCATGATGCCTATAAAGGAGTTTCTATGTAGACGCGCCTTAAGCTTTAGTGTGCACCTGGAAGTGCAATGATTGTTGCCTGGAAACCTTTCCTCAGATTGTACTGTGTTTCAAATAGCTGACAGTAAGCTGCCTGGCACTGGGCTCCCCATGTCCGGTCCAGGCTGATGAAGTAGGTCTGCACCAGGATTTCATTCTTACCTCTTCACCTGGTGCACTTCCTGTGTGACACCTGCAGGGACCCCCTCAATGTACCTGTGTGTGCACTCATGCAGACCAGAGGATATTCCCAAGAAAGATACAGCCGTGGAGAAAAAAGACCTTAATCCTACACCGCTCCCTGACTTTACAAAAATACTTTCTGTGACAGTCTAGGCTTTGGAGCCTCTCACCACGCACCCACCTGCAACATAGCCGGTGTCCTTCAAAACAGCTTGGAGTTGGCGATGCAGAGGTCCAGCATGTGGTTCTGTGGGATCTTCTCCAGCAGCATGTGGTCCCCAGTGATCTCTGTATTCACCACCCACTTGGGACTTAGCTCACGCTGGAACTTCTAAAATGCAGACACACAGGGGCATCAGGAGTCGGTGGCTGGCAGAGCACCAGGGTGAAGGAGCCATATTATAACACAGAAAACATGATATGAAATCAGACACCAAAACAGAGACCATCTGATGAGACTGGGATTTGACAACCTTTTTGACTTGTTATTCTATTCTTGTGAGGACTGAAGCCTATGCCATAAATCCTCTATAATTAAGGTCATGGCATCCTCATATCAACAGACAGACTAGTGGAACAAAATAGAAAATCCAGAATGTGCCCAGCTGTGGTGGTGCATGCCTTTATTCCCAGCACTCAGGAGGCAGGCAGATCTCTGAGTTCAAGGCTAGTTGGTCTATGGAGTGAGTTCCGGGACAGCCAAAGCTATACAGAGATACCTTGTCTTGAAAAACAAAACAAAACAAAACAAAATGAAACAAAACAAAAAGCAAAAACGGGGGCCTAGAGAGATGGCTCAGAGGTTAAGAGCATTGTGTGCTCTTACGGTGGTCCTGAATTCAATTCCTAGCAACTACATGGTGGCTCATAACCATCTACAGTGAGATCAGGGGTCCTCTTCTGGCCTGCAGGCATACATGCAGTCAGGACACTGTATAGATAATAAATATATGAATCTTAAAAAAGAAACTGTGAGTCTAAGGTGTTCAAGAAACACCAGAGAGGGATGGAAATGCAGCTGCGGGAGAAGAAATTACAGGGAAGATTGAAAAGTAGGCTCTGCAGAAGATCTAGAAAGAATTTCTACAAAAAAATCAAGGTAAAACAAAGCACACACACACACACACACAAGAGAAAGGAAGGAAGGAAAATCCTGAATGTTTCTCAAATTACAAAAAGTACATACAAACTTATCGTATTGTTATTGGACTAGTGCACATGGAAATTGAGTATATGGCACACGTAACATCCTAAATCCTTCAAGCTAGGCTTAAAAATTAGACTGAAACAATTGCTATGGTAGTTTGGATGAGGATTGTCCTTATAGGCTTATATATTTGAATGCGGAACAGTTTGGGAAGGGTTAGGAGGTGTGGCTTTGGAGGAGGTGTGGGCTTTAAAGTTTCAAAAGCCCACAGCAGTCCCAGTTAGCTCTCTGTGTTTCATGCTTGTTGTTTCAACATGTGAGCTGTCAGCTGCGGCTCCAGCACCATGTACGCCTGCCTGTTGCCATGTCCCCTGCTCTGATGGTCATGGACTCACTCTCTGTAAGCTTTCTTTTATAAGTTGCCTTGGCCATAGTGCTTAGTCACAGCAATAGAAAAATTAAATAATTAATTCGATAGCTGCTGTGGAAAATATAAATGAGTTCATGCCTTATTGCATACACAAGAATACATAAAATTCCTGAGAATTGCAAAAAAGAAACACACACATGCCACACCAGTATGGGTGTCGGCTGCGGGCTGCGTGGTGGGGGTGGGGTGGGGTGGGGTAGGGTGGGGGGAGCTTTCTATGCTTCACGACCCAAATGGTAATAGAGATCGACAAATTCACCCTCAGGAAGATTAAAGCTGACTTCTTGCAGATAAAAGCCACGAGAAAATATTTACAATGCATCTCAGAAATAGGGCACTAATTACTTTAGAAAGAACTCAAGGTCAGAGGGTTAGAAAAGATTTAAAAGCCTGTTAGAAAAAGAAGAAAAACCCGGGCTTGGTGGAGGCCATCTGCAATCCTAGCATGCTGGAGGCAGAAAGGAAAGGCTCACTGTAGATTTGCGGCTCCTCATCTACAGAGGGAGATCTAGGACAAGTGAAAGAGTGGGTAGAGGCAGAGAAAGCCAAACAGAGCAGGGAGGGAGGTGGAGGAGAAGGAAATGGGAGCAGAGGGAGAGATGCTGCACTGTGCTTCTCACATGATAGAGATACAGGCTGGGGTGTGGCTCCTCAGCAGAGCACTTGCCCAGCATGTGTAAAGCTGGGACCATCCCACAGCTTCTAAATGTTACTAAATAACAGAACATAAAGGGAAATGTCACAGAAACCGAATTTCTCACTGATCAAGGTGACAAATTCAAAAGCTAGACAAAACTCTCTGGGAGGCTGCACGGAGCTGGCCTTCTCATAAACGGTAGCTATGAAAAGCAAAGCGGCACAAAACCTATGGAAGAAGCATTCCCAACAGGTGACAAAGTTACATTTGCATTTACCCTTCGACAAAGAGCTAACATTCCCAGGTGTCTATCTCAAAGAAGCACTTAGACCCATGTGTACTCCTTGCATCACTATTGGCAACAGGAAAATGTTGAGAACAAGCTAATGCCCCACATGAGAGACCAGTCAGGTAAAGTATCACACATGCACACACAGCTGTCAATGTACATGACATCTGTGTATGGCAGTGGAGTAGTACATGAGGTGTAAAATGTGTGCCACCCTTTGCCCAGAAATAAGACATGTTTGTTTTTCTGTTTTGTTTTTTCAAAAAGAAACACCCGAAGTATGTTTAAATATGCATATAAATAGTCCCGAGGAAGCCAACTTGAACAAACTCTCATTCTGAGGATTAAAGTGAAAAATACGTATCAAGAGAATTATTAGACTCCTAATGGTGGGAGTGGGCACTACCTGTGACTCTTTGCCTGCTTCTGGGAGCTTTTCCTCCTGCTGGGTGACCTTGTCCAGTCTTAATATAAGGGTGTATGCCTAGTCTCATTGCAACGTGACATGCTACGTTTGGTTGCTATCCCTGGGAGGCCTGTCCTTTCCTGAAGGCAAACAGAGGAGGGATGGACCTGGGGGTGGGGGAGGGGCACTGTGAGAAGTGGGAGGGGAAACTGATTGGGATGTAATAGAGAGAAAAAATAATATTAACTTGAGAGATGTATTGGGGATGTATTGTAGGTGCACCCACTAACAACTGTTACCTCTACTTGATGGAGCAAACAGTCTATCATTAAAGTGATTTTCCCCTACTAACTGACGGAGACCAAGATGGCCCATAGCCAACCCCCCACCCACTCTGCACCTGCAACAGACGTCCTGTTGGCCGCCCACTAGGCCCACGAGGCATCCGGCTTGGCCTTGAGTAAGAACAAGCTGACTCCGAAGATAAAACTCAACAGACATCCTGTTTACCCAAGGCTGAGAGAAACCCCTCCCCTTGCAGATGTGCCAGGCTCGAGCCCAGAAGATTCTGTACTTTTCCACTGCCCTCCTAGTCTGCCCCCCGCCCTCCCTGAAGGAGGCTTTATAAGGCATACCCCCCCCCCCCCCCCCCCCCCCGCTTTCAATAAACGGCTCTTGACAAGCTACGGTTTCCTTGAGCTCTGCCTCTCTTTTGCCCATTCTTTATGCACAGGTTGCGACCCTCCTCGGCTCCCCCTAATAACTGACCAGCTGGCCTGGTCAACTAACAGTTTTTTTTCCTGGAGCTCTGTTTTGTCTGTCTAGTGTAGCTACCCTGGCTCTCTTGATTACTGGTCATCCCTTCCCTGACAATTTCACTTTCAACCTGCTTGTATGCTCAGATCCAAGCTCTGTCTCCTGTAGATGACATCTTAGTTGAATAATTGCTTTATTCTTTTTGTCTGTTTTTGCCTTTGATTGGAGTATTTAGTTCCTTTCTTCTTAATCAGTGATGATATAGGTAAATGGCAGTCTTCGTTGTTGTTGTTTTGGTTATGGTTTTTTTCCAGACAGTGTTTCTCTATGTAGCCTTGGCTGTCCCGGAGTCACTTTGTAGATGAGGTTGGCCTCCAACTCACCGAGATCCACCTGCCTCCACCTCCCAGAGTAGTGGAATGACAGGCGTGTGCCACCACACCCAACTCATCAATCATTTTTAATGTCACACCTTTTCTTCAGTTTTGTTGTCATTCTGTTATTCTCCACCTCATGCAACTGTGAGATTTATCAGTATTCTCTAATTGATTGCAAGGGCTTTTCCCTGCACAAGCTCAGAACTGGATGAAATGCAAGTGGGCCCTCCAGGCCTTCATCAGATGGCAGATGACAGGAACCAAACCCAGTGGGCTTCCTCTGGTGGCTGCTAGACCAGTTCCCACTGCTGCTGTGGGCCGTGGATTTTAAGGAACACTAAGGAACACTACAGAGTTGGAGGGGAGGGAATAGACATGGGACAGTGCCACGTGTCCTCATCCCGATCCGGACATTTCTTTGGAATGAATATGGTTTGTGTTATTGCACACATAGACTTGGTAACTTTGAGAGCACTAAAAAGCTGGTCTACTTTCTGGTGGATTTTCAGATGTCCTTATGTTCTTGCTCCCTTTCTTCCTTCTTCCCTCCCTCCCTCCCCCTCCCTCCCTTCTTCCCTTCCCTCCTCCCCTATCTCTCTTTCTTCTTACTGTTGTTAACCCATGGAGTAGTATTAAGCCTGGAAAGAGGTTCTGGTTTCCAGGTTTGTAGCTTTTGGTTGGAGACCAACCACTTGATTGAGAAATCTAAGTTTTCACTTTGTCTCACAAGGTTAATACCCACATCTCAGAATTAATGTAGGAACTGAGGGTAATGCACTTACCACTGACTGACAAATGAACCCATGGGTCACCATTTAATGGGAGGGTACAAGAGGTAAAGGTGATGTTGATATAAATGATAAAAGTGTCAACAAGGTTCTACCTCCAGGCTTGCTTGCTTTGTCCAAGTAGTAGAGGCTTGGAATCCTTTTGGGAATAAAGGGTTTCCTGGAGCCAGGGCTTGTCTAACTACAGGAAGATCATATGAGGATGCTTTGCGTCCTGCCATATGCCTTCAATTCAGGCAGACTGAAACAAATGCCAGACTACACAGGCATTTGGTGCTTTGGGTGTGTAGAACTGTTACGAGGTATAACTCAAACACTGTGGACTTAGAAACTTGTGACCCAGGGTTGTGTGTCTCTGAAGAAAGAGTTGTCATTACACTGTGCTGTCTCCTTCAAATGCCACAAGAAAGAGAAGCTAGAGTTTAAAAAGATAAATGCTGACCACTATTTTCATATCTGTCCAAAAGATTAGGTTTAATGTGAAATCTAGGTAAATGGAGAAAGGCATCTCCAGAGCATTGATACACAAATTGAGACTCCCCAAGACCAGCTGCAGGAATGGCAAAGAGGAGGGAAGAGAAGAGGATCTGTGGTAGGGAGAACTGAGCAGGCGGTGAATGCATGGCTAAGGGAAACCAACCATTGGTTGAACAACTAGCTAGAGGATCTAGCTGTTGAGTAGAGGTTGAGGAGTGGAGGAAAAAGAAACACTCAGAGACTCAGGCGTATGCGGTACAAAGCCCAGGACAACCTTTCTTCTGTCTCCACCTCTGTCTCATTTGCTGTCCCTCTGACTCCTTGCTCCTTGCTCGCTTACCTGCCTACTAGCTTTCTGGCTATCTATCATCTATCCATCTGTCTGTCTGTATCTATCTGTCTGTCTATCTAGTTTGCTGTTACCTGTCTTTCTATCTCCTTGCTTGCTTGTTCCCCATCTATCTATCTGTCTTCCTGCTGTTACCCATCTCTCTCTCTCTCTCTCTCTCTCTCTCTCTCTCTCTCTCTCTCTCTCTCTCTCTCTCTCTCCCCCCATGTCTATTATGTGCTTGCCTTTTTTTTCCATGCCCCATCTATCTGACTCTCTTGCTGTTCCTCCCTTCACTCTAGCTTACTCTCTCATGTCTGTTACTTGTTTGCCCCTGCCTTCTATTTATCTGTCTGTCTATCTATCTATCTATCTATCTATCTATCTATCTATCTATCTATCTTCTTGCTTGCTTGCTGTCTGTTTGTCCAACTAACTAATTAACTCCATGGGCCAACCCCAGTATTTTATTGAAATGAAGTTCAACTGTTTTCATTATATATTACATCAAATTTTTTTTCTTTTACAATCAAGAGAGCTTTTGACACATACAGCAAAAATCAATTAATTTCCAGACAATGGTCAGCATAATCTTTTTGTTATCTTTTAAACAAGACACAGGAAAGTTTAATCATAAATTTCCCCAGGCTAAAGCCAATGTGATTACAAGATGGTCACAGCAACATAGCTTGAGCTAAATGTTCTCTAAAGAAAAAACTTGACCTACTTCCAGTCCCAGACCAACAGGTGTGCGATCCAAGCCTAGGCTAACTGCCAAGGGGTCCTCTACTGTAAAGTATCTGTAAAGCATGATGTTCCAAGCCCACCTTCTATTGCTCTCACAGCAGATTCTAAAGAAACTTCTCTACAGGTAACAGTATCTAGCCAGGTGCTGCTATGTGAAGGTCTTAACTTTCTTACATGCAGTTTCTGCTTGGGTGCTCACAGTCAGAGCAAAAAAACTCTATCATTGTTTCAAGCCTTTGGCCCGATGCCCTCTTTCAACATTCTCTGTGGGAAAAAGTTTTCCCTGTATGAATTTCCTAAGTGCTGAGAAATAAAGAGAAAAACCAGTTTTAGGAGAAATAGCAGATTTCTAAACAACATTATGCCTGGATGATACATACTTGGGGTGCAGTGGTGATCAGCTGGAGATCTTTGCAACTTTGCCAAGCAAAGCTTCAACAGCTGCTCTGGCTGTCTAGAGATCATGCTGGACAGTCACAGGTCTCTGGGACTTTGTCAAACAAAGCCTCTATAACTTGTCCTCATGTGTGTGACAAAAAATAGCACCACTTGCTTTATGTCAGGGTTGGGCTGAACAGTAACATACTGTTTATGGTGCATTTCTTGGGGAGCTGGAAGACACACAGCGTTTGCCTCAGTGCTTTTGAGACTGCTAGCTCCCATCACCCACACCCGCCTGTCTTCTTTGTTTGTTTGGTTTTCCATGAGACTCAAGACACTAGTAAAACATAATCTTGGACTTCTCTGACTGGAGGGTACTAAAAGCTGAAGAAAGTAGGGGAGACATCTAACCGATTCTTCAAGGCAGGATTTGCTGACATATAGACCAGTTAAAAATCTGAGTTGTTATTGCTGTTGTTAGTCATTTCCCCGTTGTCCCAACTTTTATACAAAAAGTAAAAATGAATTTCTGCCTTTTGAAAAGCGCCTTTTCTCCTTCACTCTTCTACTT
The DNA here is from genome assembly GCF_964271855.1 of Acomys minous. Taxonomy (NCBI): domain Eukaryota; kingdom Metazoa; phylum Chordata; class Mammalia; order Rodentia; family Muridae; genus Acomys; species Acomys minous. Next base: position 1,284,097 of record NC_140502.1, on the reverse strand, counting down.
GGTTAATGGATTACTCACTTTTGTGAGGTCATGCGATGCTACTCTAGTGTGGACTCGAGGCTCAGATAATCAAGGAGATTGGTGAGGCCAGTAGTGTCCCTGCTGGGTGGGTGAGGGGACGCTTAGTGCTGGTGCGAGGCGGGGGTAGTTGATGAATGAATGAGGGGAAGTCCAGGGATGGTTGGAGGGGAGCTGGTTTCTCAGGTGGAGAAAGAGCTTGAGGAAAGGCGTGGATTCGGGAGTTTATACGTTGTTTGCTATTTGGGTGGCCCATCCAAGGAGTGTTTGTTTTTAACTCTGTAAGAATTAAAATTGTTTTAATTAATTAAAATCTTAAAGATTTATTTCCATTTTGGGTTCAGGGAGTTAAGGGGAAGAGATTAAGGGGAGGAAAACAGACAAGCTCACAAGTGCCTGTAACCCCACCTCAGCTGATCAATGCCCTCCTCTGGCCTCTAGCAGCACCTGCACTCATGTGCACAGAGCTATGCTCAGATACACATATACAGAGCCTGAAAATAAAAATAAATCTTAAAAAAGAAGAGAAGGCTATATCCAAATGGAACATGTACCTGTGAGGGATGAATTTTGTTTTCTGTCATTCTTTAACACTTCACTTTTTATGTTTGACAAATGAAAATGAGAAAATTGGCTTCAATGGGTTAACTTCTTGTAAAAGTTTAGTTTTTTGAACTGTGAATGCTTTCTGGACAAAAAGTACTAGACATTCAATGTCATGGGGGCATATCTAACATTTGTAAGTGCTGCTATAAATTCATTTAAGCTAAACAAACATTGTAGATGAAGATCTTTGTTTTAGATTATACAAATTACAAAAAATAAGATGCACTTTTGCTTTATGTATTTCCCAGTAAGTAGCTTCGGAGTTGTTATTAACAGTAGTGGCGGTGATATATTGAGATACTGTCTAACTTTGCAGTCCCCAAATGGCCCAGAGGTCAGTCCTCTTGCCTCAGCCTCCTGAGTCCTGGAATTATGCTTTATAATTATATTCAAACTTAATTATAGCTGGCAATAATACCACTTGTGAATATGGGCTTTTAAATACCCTGATCTTTAAATCCCCTATTAACATGATAAAACCAACACTTGGCGATTAGTTAATAGACAGGCTTTTACATAGCATTTATTTTACATTGAGTTTGTGTTCTTTGTCTCCTTGAAAGGGTTATTGTTTGGATAGAATGCTGTGCGGTCTCCCGACTAAACAGTATCAAGTCCCTGCCATGTAGTGTACCAGATGCAGATGTGGGATGCATTACACTGTGCCAACCCATGAGCAGAGAGCAAAGAGTTTGTGCAGGAAAATGACAAAGGGAGAACCATTCAAGGCCCTGGATAGGAGACGTTATTGTAATAGATTTTGTGTAATTGACCAATATGTCACAAGTGGTACTGTTCAAAGTTTAACTATAGAATGAAGGTCACAGGAGAGTACCAGCGACCTTAGCAATAAGCACAAGCAGGCCGAGGTTGACGTTTGTTACAAAGGAAAATATTCTGAGTTTACTCTTAGGTTGGCAGGATTGAAGGAAGACTTGGGATTAGTGTGTGCCTGTGTGTGTGTGTGTGTGTGTGTGTGTGTGTGTGTGTGTGTGTGAGCCTGTATGTGTGTGTGCCTGTGTGTGTGTGTGTGTGAGTGTGTGTGTGTGTGTGTGTGTGTGTGTGTGTGTGTGCCTGTGTGCGTGTGTGTAGGACACGAGATTGAAACCTGGTGCTGGCACATTCTAACTATACATTATACCTCTGAATGACATCGCCAGACCCAGACTCTTAAATTAGCCATAGGAAGTTCAGGAGGAAGGAGAACACCCTTTTGCAGGGCAGATGATGTGGTTTTGGATGTTGCATCTGAGGTGATGGTGCTGCGTTCAAGCAAAGATAGTGATGGTCCTCTAGAGCAAAAACCAGAGTGAAGGCCCATTGTGAGGTGGACTGGAGCTGGCAGGTGCTGAAACTGTGATAGTAACTGAATTCCTTAGAGAGCACTGTACCAGCTGAGAATATTAGGCAGAGTCTTGTCCTCTGGACATCTTTAGTAATTGGAGGAATGTAGAAGAAAAGACACTACTGAAATACAAGTCAAATGGAACACACTGGGGTCAACACAGCAGAATTGGTCAGAGAGGAGAGAGCCAAGGGGAGGAAGCATCAGCGAGTGATGCCAAAAGCCACCCCATTCTTAGAAGGTCAGTGGCTTTGAAGCTCACTGCTGCCCTTCAGAAACAGACTCTGGCCTGGAGAGTGAGTGATGGGTCAGGCAGCAGATTAGTATCAACACACTTTTTACTCACAGCCATGCCAAAGTGATGAGGATCACATGCAGTGTTGGGCTCACTGCAGAAGGGTTAAGCAGAGCTTTTAGATACTCGAGGCTTCAGGCAGAAATGAGACACTCTGCTGGACAGAGATGGAGGGAGGCTGGTGGCCATGGCTGAGTGGTAGAGCTGCCAGTCACCAGGAGACACTGGGACGAGAGGAGAGGAAATATCAGCTCAAAACAGGCAACAGTGCTTTCTTGAGACTGGAGGGACATAGTTTCTGCTTGTTGAGCACTGATGATCTAAGAGAGTATGTAGTGTGGATTCCCTTTAGACCATTTAGTGGTACTGAGAGATGCAAAAGATGATGTGAAGATGCAGACTTGCAAGTGTTTGGTTTCCGTGTGCTAAATGGAGAGGGAAGAGGTATGAGTCACACATAAAATGTGGTACACTAGATGGGCAGGGTGCTGCCCAGGGATGAACGAGGCTTTGATGATTAGAAAAGGCCTGAAGGAGAAGAAAGTACTGATGTGGCTGTAAAGAGGGCGTTAGATTTGGACTGAAGTGAAAACTGGGAACATGTATCCTGGGAATTGAGAGCCTGCATATGCAAACAGCAGTCATTTAGAAAGCAGAGATTCTTGGTGACTGTAGAGTTTGACTTTATTTTATTCTGTCCTAATGGTAATACAGGAACTAGTATTGCATGTGACCTAGTCCCAGGTACTGTTTTGAAAGCACTCTGGGGGTTTCATTAGCCAGAAGCACAGTCTCCAAGGTCCTTAATGTTTTTACCCACTTCATAGGTGAAGAAATAGAAATGTTAGTAGTTTGTACCAGCTCGTGTAGTTCATGAGGACTGGAGCTGCTATTCAGTCTGGACTTCTGTCCCAGATCTAGAGCTCTTAACTTCCCAGCTTACCTCTTGAGGAGATCATGACAAGACACAATGCTATACTGGCCAAGGCCAAGTGGTAGAGAGCCCCGGATACCTCAAGCTGTCATCTTAGAACTCTTTTCCCTTCAAAACCAAAATGAAGTTGGTTGGCTGATTTTCAGGAGCCATTCAGCACACCTCCCTGCCAACCTGACCTTTGTAGCACGGTGCTCTGTGGTTTTAACAATCCCCAGGCCCAGGCCATGCTCACCCTTCATTTGCAGGGGCAAATGTGCCCTGCCAAGTTAGTGGGTTTTTTTTAAAATTTTGAGACAGATTGTCACTACATAGCCTAGATTGGCTTCGAGGCTGTCATTCTTTTGCCTCAGCCAGCTCCCTAATACTAGGCTTATAGGCATGTGACACTATGCCTGACTCATTTTAGTTTTCAAAAGAATAAAATGTTTCTATTTGAAATATAATCTGATAGTCTCTTCATAAAGTTGTATTACTTGTAGTAGAAGATTCAAGGAAGTTGGTGTTCACATTTCAAGGATGGAATATGTGAATAATATACACAGAAAAAAAAAGAGATTCTCTTCCCCTCCCTTTCTCCTTTCCTCCCTTCATCCCTCCTTCCCTCCTTTTACCCCTCCTCTTATATAGGTAAGCAATTAAAAAAAAACTCCTAAAGTTTAACTTGCAGAGCTATCTAGAGATTTGAGGCCTGCAATAGCATCTGGGCTGACTGAGAGACTAAGTACAGTGGGGAGGGCAAAACTTTGCTGCCTGACACCTAGTTCTGAGTCTTAGGACCCCCAAGTAACATGGCACAGGCCAGTCTATTCTGTCCTTGCATGGGGTGGAGATTCTGGTTGGCGCATCATTTCACTGCTGGGAAAACAGAGCAGGCACATGTGCGGGGCTCGCACACTTCTGGTCCCAAGTCAGCCCCCTATAATAAACATGGGACTTTTCTCTCCTGCCTACTGAACTGCACGAGCCATGGTAGCAGATTACTGCTGCCTACTTTCCCAGACCAATAGGATGATAAACCTAGCAGGAGAGTCTCAGAAGCATATAACGTAAACACACGGACTTTTCCAGAATGAGTAAGCAAATAACAGACAGCTGTAACCAGGTCCAAACAAGAAGGGAAACAGCATTCAACAACCATAGCCCAGAGTGATGGGAAAACAGAGGAAACTGTCCCTTTAGGGAGGCTGAGACGGACAGGTTAAGCTTGTGCACCTGCAGTGAGGAGAATCTGAGACTGCTGCGCACATATTTAAGAAGTGAGCGTGAAGCATCCTCAGGAAAAGCCACTACCAAACAGTGGTTGCGGTGATCTGGGATTTGGCCCAGGGTGCTCCCTGTTTGTTGAGCTACATCCAGCAGCTCGTTTGCACTTGTGCCATGGGACTGAAGTAAGGAAGCAGAAGGCAGAGAACGGAGAACTGGTTGGATTAGCGCTGGGTTGTGGTAACCTTTAGTACATGTGACAGACTGTTACACAGCAATTAACTGGCCTTAAAGGGACTTAGCAGAAAAGTGTGAACCTTGGATACTCATGTGGAAACACCCACCCAGCCTTTGGAAGAAGGAAATCTGAGTAGCAAGTCAGAAAACTGGCCAGGCAGTGGTGGCTCATGTGCTTAAGCCCAGCATAGGCAGAGGCAGGTGCATGCCCCAATTCAAGTCCAGCCTAATCTACAGAACAGGAAGGAGTTCCAGGTCAGCCAGTGCTACACAGAGAAACCCTGTCTTGAAAGAACAAAACAAAATAGAAAACTGTGATTGTGATATGCAAGCAGGGAGTATCTCGCTGTGTTTCCCTGCTTTTGTAAAGGTTATCTTTTCAGACGTAAAAGTGACTTCACCCGTTCTCCAGTAGCTCTCTGTGAGCCCCTCAGTGGTTGCTTTCCACTTCAGGTGCTGAAGTCTGGGGAGTACTGTAGTCACTGCACTCCAGGAACTAATAATCGTGAGGCGCTGAGTGAGCTGTTTTCTCTCTAGGCCGTGACTTTCTCTTGGTTTTTTTTGAATTTATTTCTTTTTTTAAAAATCATTTCATTCATGTAATTCATAATTAGCAATATTTAACATAACCTTCAGATACATGATAACATCTCTTTATGCAATAGTCTGAGGTTTTGTGGTTTTCCATTTGAGAAACAGAATTTTCCTTTCTAATTGAATGAACTCCCCCTAGAGCTCCTCAAGCCTGCTGATTCTGAATCCTTTGTGTGACCAGTGTATTTATCCCACCACTAGATGGCACCAGTGCACCTCTGAACCCTATCACCTCTGGGGCATCTCAGAGCCTTGGAGTTACAGCCTGATTTACCCCACCCCACCCACCCAACCTTAGTGCCCAGGGCCATGACTCAGAGATGGAGTCTTGCAGCTGAAGCCACACAGGTGCTCAGAGCTCCTGAGTCAGCCACATCTTCTCACTTCCTTTGTTCTGTGTGGCTCTTTTCTCTCCCTCTCTTCTCCCTCTCCCCATCCCTCTCCACCTTTCCCCCTCTCTCACTCACTCTTCTTTCTTCCTTAATAACTTAAAATGTTTAAGCAATCATTTAAATAAAGCATTATTAGTGCCGGGTGTGGTGGCACACTCCTTTATTCCCAGCACTCGGGAGGCAGAGGCAGGCGGATCACTGTGAGTTCGAGGCCAGCCTGGGCTGCAAAGTGAGTCCAGGACAGCCAAGGCTACACAGAGAAACCCTGTCTTGAAAAACCAAAATTAAAATTAAAAAATTAAAAAGTAAATAAACAAAGCACTATTTCATCCAAAACAAGCAATCGTTCTGCTTTTGTGTTTCTGCACTGGCACCCACACACTGGACTCTGGCTTCTACAGGTCTTGGCCAGCAGTGGCAGTGGCCTTCTGGCTTGCCCCAGATATGTGAGCTCTATAGAAATCTCAACAGAGCTTCTGCCCAGCAGTGGTTTCCATTCTTGGCCAGACCATCTTAGCTCTTCCTTCCAGCTGGCCACGCCCATCTCCTTGTTGCTGCTTCTCTGTGCATCTGCATGGCTCTGGGGAAAGGAGCCAGTTGGGGTCTGAAGGTGAAGGAGAAAGCAAATGAGCGGACCTCTTGGGTGCCCCAGTACATGTTATATGCGCTATTTTTCTCCCTTCTTTCTTTACTGGTAGCAAGAGTGGCATTGTCATAAGTCATGGCTCATTTGTGGATAGGATAGGATTCTGTATGTCATTAAAGGTCTCTTATTCTCCCCATGCCCTTAGTATGCTTAAGGTAAGCTCTCATTCCAGGAGCTGCTCCTGCCTTCCTGAGGGATGGCCCCTTAGCAAGGTCTTCGGAGTAACTCTAAAGGGAGGAGACAACAGCATGTGTCTGCTCGGAGGCGATACTGAAAGACGTTGGACACACATCAAATTTAAAAGGCTTAGTAGGAAGAGGATGGATGTAAAATAGGTCAAGCATTTTATATATTAATAGCATGTTGAAGCAGTCTCATTTTAGGTATCTAGATTTAAATATTATTAAAATGAACTAAAAAATGTACCACTAGAACATGCAAGGAAGCTATGCTCTTACTCACCTGACAGTTCTGGGCAAAGTAAAGTGATCTTGGAGCTTCAAGAACTCAATTGTGTTTTAAGGACTTGTGTGAAAGTTTTGAGGGTTCTTGATTTCATTATTATATGCATTGTGCTGGTGTGTGTGTGTGTGTGTTTTCACACATGTGTAACTAACTCATCTTGCAGGAGCCGATTTTTCCATTTCATCTTTCAGTGCAGTCTCTTGTCACTGCTGCTCTGAGTGTTTCAGGCTAGCTAGCTTACAAGCTTCCTGGCTGTGCCTCTTGGAATGCTAGTCTATCGATATGTGCCACCACATCTGGCTTCTTTTTTTTCTTTCATTCATTTATTTATTTATTGACATGGTTTCTGGCCATCAAACTCACCTTAGGTTGTCAGGCTTGTGGGACAAGGGCTGTTACTTGCTGAGCCATCGCGCTGGCCCCATCAGTCATTACTGATAACGGTAATTTAAGTAATAGCTTGAATATAAAGTAAAAGAGATGCCAAGGATCGTACACAGTTCTTCAAAGTCCAACACCCTGAATTGAGAAATAAAAAATAAAGAGGATGTAGTGAGTCAGCTGTAAGTTTAAAAATGAGAGCTTTGTGAGTCCAAGGGATGGCATGCTTAAAGGCCTCTCCTTTCATGGTTACCTGGTATTGATCATAGGATTTTGTTCCGTGCAAATTACTAAAACAAAGCAAAAAATAAGCAAAGGTAAAGGATAACAGAACCATATTAATACTTTATATTATATTAAGTCATATATCTAAATTTTTATTAATATTTTCTAATATGCTAAGTATAAAACATTAGCTATTTTTATTTTTATTTTTTAAATTTAAAATTTATTTTATTAATTTATTCTTGTTACATCTCAATGGTTATCCCATCCCTTGTATCCTCCCATTCTTCCCTCCCTCCCATTTTCCCCTTGTTCCCCTCCCCTATGACTGTTCCTGAGGGGGACCTCCTCCCCCTGTATATGCTGATAGGGTATCAGGTCTCTTCTTGGTAGCCTGCTATCCTTCCTCTGAGTGCCACCAGGTCTCCCCATCCAGGGGACATGGTCAAATATGAGGCACCAGAGTTCATGTGAAAGTCAGACCCCACTCTCCACTCAACTATGGAGAATGTTCTGTCCATTGGCTAGATCTGGGTAGGGGTTTAAAGTTTACTGCCTGTATGGTCCTTGGCTGGTAACATTAGCTAGTTTTAAAATTTAAAGGTAGGTAATAAACTTCACCTGACCAGTATGGGTTAGAGCTCTATTGTAAGTGCTGTTATTTGCAGTATTTGCTGATCTTTTCTGAAAGACTGAAAAATAAGGTTTTTCATTAGTATCTTGACTTTACACAGCCTCCTTTTTATATCAACATGTGAGGAAGAATATTTGTTTTATCTATCTATCTATCTATCTATCTATCTATCTATCTATCTATCTATCATCTATCTATCTATCTATCTATCATCTATCATCTATCTATCTATCTATGTATTGCTGTTGGGGCTCAGGCAGGAGACTGCAGTGTTCTTAATTTAGTCTCAGTGAGATAGTCCTCATTCCAAGTGACTTAGAATTCATTGTCTCTAACTTGCCGTCTTGGAAGGGGCCCCGGCATTTTGTAGCATTTTGTACAGAAATAACTGTAAACAAATAAAACCAGGTATGTCTTTGTTTTGGAGATGTTAAAAGCAAGGGTGTGCCCTAGAACTGATGCAACGAATGAAGACTTCAAGGATGAACATGTTTGGGTGGCAGGGACTCGTTTTACATATTGTCACATAGGTTAGGGCAGCGCTTGGGTCCTTTTAAACTATGTCACTTCAGGGAATGTGTTTTTTCCCTGAATGGTTCTTTTTATTCATTCTATAAATAGCCAGGTGAAAGCCGAGGGGTGAGCTGACTTTCAGCCATAGTTCAGGGCAGCGAACTAGGTTCCAGCAAGTCTCTTTGCCCCTCCCCCCACCAGATGCACACCACCCCTGCAGCCTTCACCTAGCCTCTACCAAATCTGTTCTGCATAGAGGAAGCCCTTGGTGGTCATTGGCAGCCTCCTGTGAATTCTGAGAAGTGTCAAGTTGCTCTGCGACATTTGGTTTGGAAGCCTTTATCTCTAATTATCAGCCAACAATCCTTATTTGCTTAGAGAACTTTCTGGTCTCTGTGCCCTCCCTGTGGAACAGGTGTCTGTGGGGCAGGTTTGGGAGGAGGGACTGGAGGTAGCTCCTCCCCTGTCCTGGGAGAGGCTGGGGCAGTTGTGGAGTGTGTCATCCCTTTCCCAGAGCTCTCCCTTGCTCTGTGCTCAGTCGGTAAGAAAGTAGGCTTCCATCTGTGAGGGCTTGGTGACTGAAAAGGAAAACAAGGGTTCCTGACTAATGCTCTTGATTTTTTTTTTTTTTACCAGTTATAGCTCCTTTGACAGGGTCTGTTAGATTTTTAGGGAAACCCTGTGATGTAAAGAAACTAGTTACCTGTTTTCCAAATATCAGCCAGATTAGGACTGTATGTTTTCCAAGTTTTCTGTAGACGTGCCTACACAGATACATACTAGGGAGGTTGTTTTTGATTGAATAGTGGAGGTTTTCTGTGGGACCGAAGGATGAAAGCAGAACTCTGTCCTTGTGTTTGTGGTACACAAACAGTTGTAAATCTGCTGATACTTTGTAAAGGTTTTTTACATCATCAGTTCCAGGTGTAGAATACCAGACCCAAATATAAAGGCCTAAAAAGAAAAGCTGCCCGTTACCTTTAACTAACACCGAGCATATAAATGATATCAACATTGCAGTGCTTTCATTGCTATAAGTGCTTTGACATTTTCATCTCCACTAAATTTCCTACATTTAAACTTAACACAAGGCAAATATTATATAGTTCTGAATTCTGCATAGCCATGTATTCCTCCATAGTATCTTAAATCTGTTCAGATTGTAGCTTCTAAGTGTGGTCTGTGCTTGAATAACTCTGACTTTTGATCTTTGCATCTTGGGGTTTGGTTTTCCCTAGGCTGCATCTACTTGGCCTTGGAAGACTATGGCAGCTCGGTGAAGGTGTTCCAGCACCGTGTGACCCTCGAGCCTGACGTAAGTCTGTTGCCCCCTTACTTACTTCAGCTCCTTGTGATCTTTTAAGTTATCTGAGCTGTTCTGTACAGCTTAGAGTAGCAGTTGCTTCTGTGGCGGAAACACACATTTGATGGAAAGTCACACGCAAGGTACGTGGTGTATAAGTCAAAATGCTTTTTCGGGGGAATCATATAATACCATGGCTTCATTAGTAAATAATTTTGGTAAGCATTTTTTTTTGAGTTAAAACTAGGTGTGCCGTGTCACTCTCTGCTTAACAATTTTGTAGACACGATCATTTACATGCCGTGAATTTAGTTAGAGTAATAATTGAGTGCTTTAATTCAGAGTTACCGTCTTATCATATTCTTAGAGCATTTTTATAACCCTAAAAAGAAGCCTAGCTCCCATCAGCAGCCACTGCCCATTCCTTCCTCGTAACCTCCTTCCCTTCTCTAGCACCAGACAGCACTGTCTCTACAGATTTCCAGATTTGGGCATTTCCTAGAAGTGGACTTAGAGGTTAGTTTCTTCCACGTACGTTAGTGTCTGACAGCTGTCCATGCTGCAGACTGCATCAGTGCTGCATTAACTTTTTATTGGCTGGTGATGATCCATTGTTTGGGCAGATCAAATGTATCCACTTATCAGTTGACGGCATTGGGATCTCTTCGGCGTTGGTGCACTTCTCAGTGCTTCTGCTATTAACATTTGTTTGCCAGCTTCAGGTGGACTCGTGTTTCCATTTCTCTAGTGTATATAGTAGTGGTGGAGCTGCTGGATCATGCGGTCAAACCTTAGAGGACCAGACAGGATTTTCCAGGGGACTTTTTACATATTCTTGCCAGCAGTGCGTAAGGATGCCAGTTTCTCAGCATCCTAGCCAGCACTTGCTACTTTCTCTTTTTGCTCCAGCCGCCCTGGTTGCTTCAGTGTGTGTTTCTTTGATGGCTAATCTGTTGAGTATCTTTGCATTTGCTTATTAGTTGATTACGTGTATTCCTTGGGGGGAAGTGTTTATTTGCATAATTGCCCACTTAAAAGTTTGATTTTGATTGTTGAGTTGTAAATTCTTTATGTATTATAACTCTAAGGCCTTTATGAGTTGTATATAATGCCCTCCCTTTCTTTATGTTTCCCCCCTTTCTTTGAAGATTTATTATTATATTATACAAATGCAAGTACTTTGCTTGCATAAGTGTGTGTGTGTGTGTGTGTGTGTGTGTGTGTGTGTGAACCATGTGTTCCTGGTGCTTGCAGCAGAAGAGGTCACAGGAGAGGGCATCAGTCCCCTCCCTGCTCTGGAGTTACAGATGGTTGTGAGCCAGCGCAGCGAATCAAACCTGAGTTCTCTGCAGGAGCAAGAAGCTGGGCTGTCCCTCCAGCCTCTTTACACTTTCTTAATGGTGCCCTTTAAAGCACAAAACTTGTCAATTTTTTGTGTATGGATGTCTTGCCTGTACATATGTCTGTGTATAATGTGCCTGCCTATTGCCCAGTGAGGGACCAGAACTGGCATTACAGTAGTGAGCTGCCATGTGGGTGTTGGGGATGGAACCTTGGTCCTCTGCAAGAGCAACAGTTGTTCTTAGATGCTGAGCCACCTACCCAGCCTATTATTTCACTTTTAAGACCAATTTAGTGTGCACGAATGCATACTTTTTTGCGCATGCATGGTGGGGGGGGGGTAGGGGTAGGGGTTGAATGAAAACCATGACCTGTGTGGAGGTCAGATGACTGCTCAGTTCTCTTCTTCCACCACATGGATCCAGGGGTCAAACTGATGTTGTCAGGCATGGCACCAGGTGCCTTTACCTGCTGACAGCTCTCTGGCCCTTACATTTGTTAATGTGTTTGAGTGTGCTGCATGTGTTGCACGTGTGAAGACCAGAGGACAGCTTTCTAGAGTTGGTTCCCTCCTTTCCTGAGTCCTGGCGATCCAGCTCAGGACCTCAGGCATGTGCAGCAAGTGCCTTTACCTACTGAGCCATCTTGCTGGCCCCAAGGCTTAAACGTTTTGTATTTGTTTGGTTTGGATTTGTTATTGTCTGTGCTCACCTGGATCTCACTATGTGGCTCAGGCTGGCTGGCCTTGAGCTGAATGCTGAGATCACTGCACTGCCATGCCCAGTGATGACGTCTACCTCATCTGCTTTTTCCCTTTGTTTCTAATCCATTACCCAAGGTATGATCTGATGACTGACTCCCCCTGCCCTTTTTTTCTTTCATTATTGGAGGTTGACCTCAGAGCTTTGTGTGTGCTAGGCAACTGCTCTACCACTGAGCTATATTCCCAGTGCCATTCCTACCTTTTCTTCTAAGAGTTTGTGTAGTTCATAACTGGTATGAAACTATAATGACTGGCAGTTCTACAGCATAGCTCAGGGGTTGAGAGCAGTGATTGCTCTTCCAGAGGACCCTGGTTCAATTCCCAGCACCCACATGGCAGCTCACAACTGTCTGTAACTCAAAGATCTAACATCCTCACACAGACATATATGCAGACAAAACACTAATGAACATTGAAATAAAAATAAATAAGTTATTAAAAAGATTACTTTTTTAGATAATTGATCCTTTCTTTGTAATCACAAATTGCAGTCTGTCAGTAAAAAGAAGCAAGTGGCTGAAAAATTACCTTGCTTGCTTAAACTTTGTTGATCTATAATGCATTGCTTAGTTGTGAATGTATGTGGGCTCTTGGGAATAATTTGTTTTCTTCAATTGTAATGTGTAAAAAGTTTTTCGTGTAAAAATATTGGGGTATATACTGTTTTTCAATGACCATTCACTAAAAGAAAAATAGAATGTAATCAAATTGTAATTTTTATACTGCTTGGAAGGTGTTTGTTGGGATATGTAAGCTATGAGAAAAAATAAAGTTGTTGGAGCTTCCTTTGCTTCATTCACCAAATGTGTGTGTGTGTGTGAATATTCCCTCCTTTTTTATTTTTCTTCTTTGCTATTCACAAGCAATACTGGCCATCAGCTGCTGGCCAAAGGGAGAACCGGCTCCAGTAAATCAAGCCAGATCCCATCAGAGAAAAGTCTGGTGAGTGATCAGTCACCAACTCTATGTCCTGCCTCAGTTTACCCTGTAGTGTTCAAGCTGGCCTCCAGCAGAAATGTGCAGAGGGTTCACCGTATTAAATATACTCATAAGGTTTCTCTCCAGTATGAATTCTTTCACGATGATGAAGACTACAGAAATGTGCAAAGGCTTCACCGTATTAAATACATTCACAGGGTTTCTCTCCAGTATGAACTTTTTCATGCCTTCGAAGATGACTGGGACATGTGAAGGCTTTACTATATTCATTAAACTCATAGGGTTTCTCTCTAGTACGTGTTCTTTTATGATATTGAAAACTACTGTGATGTGCAAAGGTTTCACCATATTAAATACCTTTAGAGCATCTCTCCACAGTGAATTCTTTCATACTTTTGAGGATGGCTCTGATGTGCGAAGGCTTTTACCACATTGAGAATATTCAGAGAGTGTTTCTCTCCCGTGTGACTTCTTTCATGCCTGCAGAGATAACTAGAGCATGTGAAAGCTTTCCCACATTCACTACACTGAATTAATTTTCTCTGTGAATTAATTTTACAATTGGGTCTAATGGTAAAGAGGAACCAGATTGTAAGGTTTTATCACTTTGTTTACGTTCATGGTGTTCCCCTTCTTTATGTATTGAGTCTCTGAAGACACCTATGGTAGTGAGAGCATTTATTACATGGCTCACATTTATAGCATCATTTTTCTATATGATGCTTTTTGTATATTTGAAGAGAACCGGAAGAACTCAGAGTTTAATCACACTGACTGCATTCACAAATTTTTCTATAGTGTGAGTCATACCACATTTGAAAAGTGAACCAGGACAAACAGAAGAATTTTCACATTCTTAGTACTCATAGAGATTTTCTGTAGTGTGAGTTTGTGGATGTTCATAGTGACATTGGAAAACAAATTAATTGTAAACTTGTATCACATTCATAAAGTCTAAGCAAAGTGAGAACTCCTACATATCTTCTCATTGTTCTGGAGAGAGGTATGTGGCTTCTTTCAATATCCCTATGCTCACATGGCTTGTATCCCTTGTGACATAGGATACACCCATTAAGAATAAAATATGAAAGGTTTCCACACTGGATTCAGCTTGATTCTTGTTCCTCATAGACATGGTATGAGACTAGGGTTTCTCCACAACATTCATGATTATCTTAAACTGTCCTCTCACTGATCTTAGCAACATTACTACAAGTCTATGACTAGCACTAGCAATGCTGTGGACTTTTTGCTTACAGAAGGTTTTGGGCATATACCTATCACATATTCAATGTGTATTCCTTTTGCAATATCTAAGTAGTATGAAACTAAACTGACTGGCAGTTCTACAGCACAGCTCTAATGGGGCCATGATTCAAACGGTAACATCAGTTAAGTCACTGTTTCCTTGTTTCCATTCTTAGATGAACGCCTTAAGAACACAAATCAGATTCCTGACATTGAGGTGAGTGGTTTTGTGAGAACGTAATAATCATCACTGAACTTAAAGCAATGGGGTTTTGTTTTTTTGTTTTGTTTTTAGAAGATCCTGAGTTTTATAGTACCCTGTATTTTACAGACTTGGGGGTTTAGGGATCCAACTCAGCTGGGTCCCACATTTGCCCCTTGCCGGGGTGCTTTCTTCCTTCCCTCAAGCAGTCTCATGGTCAAGCCTTTCTCCAATCCCAGCTCCCCCCACCTGCCTTTGGTCTGCTCAGCCCCCACTCCCAACCCGAGCACCTTCCTGTTACCTGAGGAAAGTGGATAGAGTCCCCTCTCCCCACCACCATGTGATACAATCCAGTTCCCTCTGGCCTAAATTGAGTGTGATCTGGACCCGATTCCTCCTTCAGGCTCTACAGACCCCACCCCTACACTGGAAGATAAAAAGATGTGGGGAGAGGGGAGGTACCAAGAGTCTTTTAACTAAGTTCCCAGAGGTGTCCATTGGCTGCTATTTCCATGGCAACCAAGAGTGGCAGTTCCCTGGGCAAATGAGAAACAAGCTTCCATGAAGATGAAAGAATGGGATGAGCCAAGCTGGAGGAGTCCCATCTTGCCCATCTTTAAGCTGACATCCCCCCACCAGGTCGGAGTGGTGGAGCTGTTGGAGACAGTAATGCCCGAGAGCACTAGCCCAGTTTAGGTCAAGCTGGCCGCCTCACATCTCAGTCCCCTAGGTCTGAGATTCCCCAGGTTCAAGTAACACTTCAGTACAGATGCATGTTCAAGTATTGTGTTGAGAGCCAGGCAGCAGTCTAGGCTACCCGTCATCACTCCCCTGGGCCATGAGCTGAACAGCAGGTTGACTCGCAGTCCCCGACCCCTTGCAATAGCTGCCATTTTCAATGACGTTCAAGGAATCAGGGTCAGGGAAAGAACTGAACTCTAGCAGAGGGAAGGGAGAGGGGTAACCCCAGAGATGGAACGAGCCCCACATCTGCTCCTGTCCCAGTCCCCAGTCCTGGCATTTCCTGGCTTGTAGAGCCCCCTTCCTGACACCTGGAATCCCAACTGCTGCTCTGGTTTCCTCTTTTTGGACCCCATGCCACCCAACCGGTCTTTGCTCCCTGAACCCTTGTTGGTCTGCTCTCCGCCCTCCCCGCACCCATCCATCACCTCCCACAGCACTGTGGCTCCCAGTATACTGCCCTCTCACCCTTCCCTGCTCAAGACCTGCACCTTCACCACCCCTCCCACCATCCTCTTGGCTCAGACTTCCCCCATACCTCTTGACCCATGCCCCCAAGGGGATGGACAATGAAGCAGGTGGAAGGCAGAGACAGGAAGCAAAGATTCCCAAAGACATCAATGTAGGTGGGAAAAGGGAAGGCTGGCTCATGTCCCTGGGCAGAAACTCCAAGATATTAAACTGAGGGATGTCAATTCATGAAGAAAATAACCTGGCCTCCCATCAGGGGGTGAAAAGAAGGCAAGAGGTCCAGGAGCTATCCTTAAGAAGTAGTTTCTACTCTGGGCAACGGAAGGGGGTAGGGGGCCCAGCGGCTGCCAAATGGAACAAGCTTCGGGTGAGAGCTGGCAGCAGGAGCTTAGGTCCAGGTGGCAAAGACCTGGGCAGCGATGAAACAGTGGAAGGCAGTGGTCCATTGGGTGGTGGCATCCAGAGTGATTGAGGTGCATCAGCGTTTCCTGGAGAGGGGTTGTGGGCACTGCAATGAGGTGGACACTGGGGTCTCTATCATGGACGCAGTTACTCAAGTTGAGGGCACTGAGCTGGGGAGCATGGCACAATAGGAGACTCAGGGAGGCATCAGTGAGCTCAAGGCCTGCGGGGAGAAGTTATGGCACCCCCTGCAGTCAGCCTAGGCTCTCGATTTGTCCCAGTTTGGTGTCTGGTGGAGTCAGTAGCAGCTCACAAAGCTGGGAGTCTTTAACATCCTCAATCCAGTGGAGGTCCAGGAGTCACAGTGCTGGCAGTGGGGCGGAGCCCAGAGCAGAGATGGAGAGTCAGGAGCACCCAGAAAATACCAACTCCTGCAAGCCTTGCAGTTGGTTCAGAAGCTACATGAAGCTTTTTGAAGACATCTGTCCAGCTGAGGTCCAGAGCACATGGCTGGCGGCAAACCACCCCATTAAACATGGGTGGGGTCAGCAACTTCTTCAGGCTTAGGTCCATCCAAGGCCACAGACACTTGTTGTAGCACCAGCAGCTCCAAGTCTGGCAGAATAGCATGCAGACACATCGCTCTTGGGGTCCAAGGTGCTGGAAGACATGGAGACAAGCAGCTCGAGGCAGCAGCAAAGGCAGAGTGTCAGGCTTGGGGTTTCAAGGAGAGGTGGGGCAGGGCCAGGGGACAATTGAGCAGTGGTCCCCCACTGCCAGGGCATACAGTCCACTGCCTCCCATGGTTCTCCTTCAGCTGCCCTGGGCTGGCCAAAGGCCATTCCAGGCCTCGCCAGGGGCGTTGTCCTTACTAAGCTATGTGCCCGCTGAGTCTGAGTCCGAGGAGGAAGAAGAGGTATCAGGCACCCGCTCCAGCAGCTGGCACATACGCTTGAAACACTCAAGTTTCTCCCTCTGTGGTGATGGGGATGACACTGCCGTGCCCTCAGCAGAAGCCATAGGTGGCTTGGCTTTCTCCCAGTTCTTGGGAGGGAGCCCAGGGTGGCAGGATGAGAATGCCAGGCTTGGATTCAGAACCCTGGGGGGGGGCGGTGGCAGAAGGCCAGGGTTGCCTGGGTCTGCTCCTTGGAGGAGGCAGGCATCTCTACCCACCTTCTTCAAGTGCCTCTCTTGGCCTCTTTTCACCTTTTTCCTTGGGGTGGGGGTCTTATTCCCCTCCTCTCACTCCTTCCGTTTGGGGGCCCAGACACATCAGGGTTAGGGTTAGGGCCCATCAGAAGGGAGAAGGTGGGCAAGTAAGCCTCCCTTTCTTCTGGATAGAGGTGGAGTGGTGGTTCCACTGTCAGCTTCCATCCACCCCCTCACCATTGTCAGCCCCGTGGCGCCCTGGACCCTCACCTGCATCCTCGCTTGTCTGTCCTTCCTGGGTACATCGCGGGCACGCCCAGCCGTTGGGGATCTCTGAATTGATAGCACCCCCAGCCTTTCCCATCTTCAGGAGGTCAGGGTGGATGATCTCGTTACAGATTGTAGACTCCCGGAGGCTCGAACCAAACTTCCCTTCCTCTTTATCCACCCTATTGTCCTTCCCAGCTTCCCCACACAGAAGGGATACAGCTGTGTGTGGGAGCACAGGCATAGTGCACTGCCTAAGCAGAAACAACTGCTTCATGTGCCCACCATCCCATTTCATATCTCCACAGAAATGGCAGTCCCCACACTCAGTTTGCACACGGGCCTGGCAGCGGCAGCAGCGGGTTCCACATCTACACGCTCCAGTCCCACCCCCGGATGCTCGACGACATTGGGGGCAACAACAACACCAAGGGTTCACACGTGTCCCAGGAGCCATCTCTCCCTTCTCAGTAGCTCCCGACAGGCATGGCACGGGCACCCAGAATGCTGGGATCCACAGCCCCTTCAACCCAGGGTGCTCAGCCCCTCCCTCCAGCAGAGGCAGCGACAAAAGCCAGTGAAGGTTGGGAGCGCCTGGGGGCAAGGCCCTCCCACCAGCTGCCCTGAGGGCCAACGGGGGTCTCCTTGGGCACAGGGTGCTTGCTTAGCTTCTGCTTGGGCCCCATTCAGTCCTAGGTACGAGTCTCAGCACCCCACCCCCACCTCTCCCCAAAGCTCCTGACCCTTAACTGGCCCCTTCCCACATCCAACTGCCTAGGGACCCAGGGAAAGACCCTGGGCTCCCCCACTATTTCTGGCATTCAAACCCCTCCCACTGCTGGTTCCCAGGGAGGGGGGCATTTGCTGCAACCTGCCACCCTCCCCTGGATCCACCC
The DNA here is from genome assembly GCF_964271855.1 of Acomys minous. Classification (NCBI taxonomy): domain Eukaryota; kingdom Metazoa; phylum Chordata; class Mammalia; order Rodentia; family Muridae; genus Acomys; species Acomys minous. The sequence continues at coordinate 1,265,884 of NC_140502.1, read as the reverse complement.
CTGTGCTGCAGCTCCCTGACCCACAGAGACAGAGTTTGCAGGGGGGGGTGTCGTTTTTTTTTAACTGTTGCTTTTCTTTAAAACTTGCAGGGCACATTAAAATTTCTTCTGCAGGACATTTATCAGCTTGTACATGAATATTACCTTCCATGTCTTCTAGATCTTGACAATGTTCTTCAATATTATGGTCTCCCAAATTGTAGCCTAAAATATAGTACCAGAAAAATATATATTATTGGAAATTATAAAAAAATGAAATTATTATATTCAGAGTCTCTTAGAACCATGCCTGATTTATTGACCTCATTCTTCCTCATCCTCAATTGAAATTACAGAAGAACAAAAACATTTCTCCCGTGACTATAAGAAGCAAAAGATAATTCAGTCCTACCTACATCAGCTTGGTTTGTGTAGATCTCCAGCATCACATCCTTGTAGAGACTCTTCTGTGAAGGATCCAGCAAAGCCCACTCTTCCCGAGTGAAGCTCACATGCACATCATCATAGATCACTGCATCCTAAAGTATGCTGTGCCCCGGCCCGCGGGGTCTTCAAACGGAACCTAGGAGTGGGAGTCGGAGTGAAAGATGGACAGGAGACACGAAGAAATAAGGGCAAGTCTGAATTTTGATCAAGCCCTGTTTATTCAAAAATTTCACAGGGTTTTTATAGAATCTCAGAAGGGCAAAGGCAGGGTTGCTATGGAAACCTAATGGCAGCTATTCTGCTCTCTAGCCCAGCAGTAAAAACTTCAAGATAAGGAAGTAAGCAAAGGTGACAAGCAAGCGTGTTCCTAGGACCTAATGAGGATGCTCTGATACATATCTCAGTAGTAAAAACTTCAAGGATAGGGAGGTTAGTTCTGAGGAGTGCAGCTGCAGAGATAAGGTAAACAAGCAGCTTCCTGGGACTGGGACCGTGTGATGTGGCCTCGGGCTGACCTTCAGCTTGCTAGGTGCCAAACAGAGATGTAGAAAATGGAGCCTACAGGCAAGGTGTAAATGCCTATGTTTTAAGCCAAGAGCCATTAAGGGTGGCCCCTTACAGGCCCCCTTTTCTATATAATATATATAAGCTAGATGTGTGGTTCAGGCCTGTCTTAGGCTGCATCAATCTCATCAGACTTTGTCCCTTACCCGTCATCGAGAGGCCAACAGCTTGATGTTTTTGAAAATTGGTTGACATCTCTGTCTTAGGTTGGATACAGTCCCGATTGTGCATAATCCCGTCAGTAGCTCTGAATCCCCTGGTGCCCTCTATAGCCCGTCATTGGGTCCAAGGGTAGCTTTTTGACCCCTGGCCCTGTCCTAGGTGGGGTCACCTGAGGTATGGCCTGCTATTCATCTGAATAGCCTTAGTGTGCAAGCTCCAGCCTGTGATAACGGACCTGTATAGGCTTGGCCTGGATGGCGTCCACTTGTTGCTTGACAAAGGCCATGAGTTTGTTAAAGAGAAAGGGACCTAGTGATAGTATTAGTAAGCCAAGGAAGGGGCCTAAAACGGAGAGAAGTGCCCCGGCCCGCGGGGTCTTCAAATGGAACCTGGGAGGGAGATGCAAGGCTGAAAAAGAGACAGGACAGGAAGACATGAGGAAATGGGGGCAAGTCTGGATCCTGATCAAACCCCGTTTATTGAAAAATAATTTCACAGAGTTTTTGTAGGGTCTCAGAGAGGCAAGGGCTGGGTTGTAATTGAAACCTAATGGCAGCTATTCTGCTCTCTAGCCCAGTAGTAAAAACTTCAAGATAAGGGAGTAAACTTTGAGAGAATGTAGCTGATAAGCAAGTGGGTTCCTAGGAGCTAATGGGCATGCTCTGCTATATATCTCAGTAGTAAAAACTTCAAGGATGGGGGGGATAGGTTCTGAGGAATGCAGCTGCAGAGATAAGGTAAATTAGCAGTTTCTCCGGACTGGGACTGAGTGGTGTGGCCCCGGGCTGACCTTCAGCTTGCTACATGCCAAACAGAGGTGTAGAAAATGGAGCATACAGGCAAGGTGGAATTGCCTATGTTTTAGGCCAAGAGCCACTAAGGGTGGCTTCTTACAGGTATACATGCCCCAATCCCTTGTCATTTGTTTTTAATGATTTTTACTAAGTTACTTTTTATTCATAATCTTTTTTTTAAAGTTCAAATACCCTTTATTTTATTTTATTTTGTTTGTGTGTTTTTTATTAATTTTTTCATATTACATCTCAATTGCCCATCCCTTGTATCCTCCCATTCCTTCCTCCCTCTCGCTTCCCCCCACTCCCCTCCTCTATGACTGTGACTGAGGGGGACCTCCTCCCCCTGTATATGCTCATAGGGTATCGAGTCTCTTCTTGGTGACCTGTTATCCTTCCTCTGAGTGCCACCAGGCCTCCCCATCCAAGGGACATGGTCAAATATGTGGCACCAGAGTTTGTGTGAAAGTCAGATCTCCTTCTCCACTTAATGGTGGAGAATGTCCTGTCCATAGGCTAGTCTAGGTAGGGGTTTGAAGTTTACTGCCTATATTCTCTTTGGCTGGTGCCATAGTTTGAGGAGGACCCCAGGGCCCAGATCCACCTGTCACACAGTTCCTCTTGTAGTTTTCCAGGACCCTCTGGATCCTTCTATTTCCTCATTCTCCCAGGCTTCTCTCACCTAAAGTCTCAATAGGATGTCCTCCCCTCTGAGCCACTTTCCTGGTAGGTAAAGTTTTTCATGAGGATGTACCCCTTGGACTAGTGCCTCAATATAAGTGAGTATATACCATTTAACTCTTTTTGCTTCTGGGTGAACTCACTCATTATGATAATTTCTAGTTCAATCCATTTGTCCACAAATTTTGGAAATTGTTTTTAATAGCTGAGTAGCATTCCATAGTGTAAATGTACCACAGTTTCTTTATTCATTCTTCTCCTGAGGGACACGTAGGCTGTTTCCAAGTTCTGGCTATTATGAATAAGGCAGCTATGAACATGGTTGAGCATATGCCCCTGTTGTGTGGTAGAGCATCTTCTGGGTATATTCCAAGGAGTGGAATAGCTGGGTCTTGAGGAAGCCCTATTCTTATTTTTTCTGAGAAAGTGCCGGATAGATTTCTAAAGTGGTTGTACTAGTTTGCATTCCCACCAGCAAAGAAGGAATGTTCCTCTCTCTCCACATCCTCGCCAGCATGTGGTGTCAGTTGAGTTATTGATCTTAGCCATTCTGATGAGTGTAAGATGGAATCTCAGTGTCGTTTTGATTTGCATTTCTCTGATGACTAAGGAGGTTGAGCATTTCTTTAAGTGTTTCTCAGCCATTTGATATTCCACTGTTGAGAATTCTCTGTTTAGTTCTGAGCCCCATTTCTCAATTGGGTTATTTGGTTTGGTGGTGTTTAATTTCTTGAGTTCTTTATATATTTTGGATATTAGACCTTTGTCAGATGAAGGGTTAGTGAAGATCATTTCCCAGTCTGTAGGCTGTCGCTTTGTTCTCTTGACAGTGTCTCCTGCATTACAGAAGCTTCTCAGCCTCATGAGGTCCCATTTATTAATTGTTGACGTTAAGGCCTGGGCTGTTGGTGTTCTGTTCAGGAAGTTGTCTCCTGTGTCAATATGTTCCAGGCTCTTCCCCACTTTTTCCTCTAAGTGGATTAATGTCTCTGGTTTTAGGTTGAGGTCTTTAATCCACTTGGACTTGAGTTTTGTGCATGGTGACAAATAGGGGTCTAATTGCATTTTTCTACATGCAGACATCCAGTTAGACCAGCACCATTTGTTGAAGGTGCTATTGTTTTTTCATTGAATGGATTTGGCTTCTTTGTCAAAAACCAAGTGAGCAAATGTGTGTGGATTCATCTCTGGGTCTTCAGTTCGATTCCATTGATCCATCAGCCTATTGCTGTGTCAGTACCATGCTGTTTTAATTACTGTTGCTCTATAGTACAGCTTGAGATCAGGTATAGGGATTCCTCCAGAGGATCTTTTATTGTATAGGATTGTTTTTTATATTCTGGGCTTTTTGTTTCTCCACATGAAGTTGAGAATTGTTCTTCCAATATCTTCAAAATATTTTGTAGGTATTCTGATAGGGATTGCATTGAATCTGTAAATTGCTTTTGGAAAGATGGCTATTTTTACTATGTTGATTCTCCTGATCCACAAACAAGGTAGATCCCACCATCTTCTGATGTCATTTTCAATCTCTTTCTTCAGAGATTTAAAGTTTTTTTCAAATAAGTCCTTCACTTGCTTGGTTAGTGTTATTCCTAGATATTTTATATTGCTTGTGGCTATCGTGAAGAGAGTAATTTTCCCAATTTCTTCCTCTGCCTGTTTGTCATTTGTATATAGGAAAGCTACTGACTTTTTTTGAGTTTATTTTGTATCCTCCCAATTTGCTGAAGGTGTTTATCAGCTGTAGGAGTTCTCTGGTGGAATTTTGGGGGTCACTTATATACACTGTCATATCATCTGCAAATAGGGATAATTTTACTTCTTCCTTTCCCAATTGAATCCCCTTGATCTCCTTTTGATGTCTTATTGCTCTGGGTAGAACTTCAAGAACTATATTGAAGAGATATGGGGAAAGTGGGCAGCTTTGTCTGGTTCCCGATTTTAGAGGGATTTCCTTGAGTATCTCTCCATTTAATTTAAGGTTGGCTATTGGTTTGCTGTATATAGCCTCTATTATGTTTAGATAAGTGCCTTGTATTCCCAATCTCTCCAGAACTTTAAACATAAATGGGTGTTGGATTTTGTCAAATGCTTTTTCTGCATCTAAAGAGATGATCATGTGGTTTTTCTCTTTCAGTTTGTTTATATGGTGGATTACATTGATGGATTTCCATATGTTAAACCATCCCTGCATGCCTGGAATGAAGCCTACATGGTCATGGTGAATGATGTCTTTGATATGCTGTTGTATTCACTTTGCGAGCATTTTGTTGAGTAATTTTGCACCAATGTTCATAAGAGAAATTGGTCTGAAATTCTCCTTTTTTGTTGGGTCTTTGTGAGGTTTAGGTATCAATGTGATTGTGGCCTCATAGAAGGAAATTGGTAATGTTCCGTCCATTTCTATCTTTCAGAATAGCTTGAATAGTATCGGTATTAGCTCCTCTTTGAAGGACTGGTAGAATTCTGCGCTGAAACCATCTGGCCCTGGGCTTTTTTTGGTTGGGAGACTATCAATGGTTGCTTCTATTTCTATAGGCGAAATAGGGCCATTTAATTTGTTTATCTGGTCTTGATTCAATTTTCGCAAATGGAATTGGTCGAGAAAATTGTCTATTTCCCTTAGATTTTTAAAATTTTGTGGCATAAATGCCTTTAAAGTAGGTTCTTATGATTCTTTGTATTTCTTTGGTGTCTGTTGTTATGTCTCCCTTTTCATTTCTGATTTTGTTTATTTGGATAGTGTTTCTCTGTCTTTTAGTTAGATTGGCTAACGGTTTGTCCATCTTGTTAATTTTCTCAAAGAATCAGCTCTTGATTTCGTTGATTCTTTGGATTGTTCTCTTTGTGTCTAATTCATTGATTTCAGCCCTGAGTTTGATTATTTCTAGGCATCTACTCCTCTTGGGTGTTTCTGCTTCTTTTTTTCCTAAAGCTTCCAGATGTGTTGTTAAGTTGTTTATGTGGGGTGTTTCCAATTTCTTTTTAAAGGCACTTAGTGCTATGAATTTTCCTCTTAGCACTGCTTTCAGTGTGCCCCACAAATTTGGGTATGTTGTTCCATCATTTTCATTGAATTTCAGGAAGTCTTTTATTTCTTCCCTTATTTCTTCCGTGACCCATGTGTCATTAAGTAGAAAGTTGTTTAGTTTCCACGTGTTAGTATGCTTTTTGTTATTTCTCTTGTTGTTGAAGTCCAGCCTTAGATCATGGTGATCTGATAAGATACAAGGTATTATTTCAATCTTCTTGTATCTGTTGAGGTTTGCTTTGTGACCGACTATGTGATCAATTTTAGAAAATGTTCCATGGGGTGCTGAGAAAAAGGTATAATCCTTTGCGTTTGGGTGGAGAGTTCTGTAGATATCTGTTAGATCCATTTGATTCATGACATTGGTTAAAGAAGTTATTTCCCAGCTTAGTTTTTGATTCAAAGACCTATCCTTGAGTGAAAGTGGGGTGTTGAAGTCTCCCACTATTAATGTGTGGGTATCAATGAGTGCTTCAAGTTTTGTTAATAGCTCTTTTACAAATGTGTGCGCCCTTGTGTTAGGAGCATAGATGTTCAAAATCGTGATGTCTTCTTGGTTGACTTTACCTTTGACGAGTACAAAGTGTCTCTCCTCATCCTTTTTGATTCATTTTGGTTGAAAGTCTATTTTATTAGATATTAGAATGGCTACCCCAGCTTGTTCCTTGTGACCATTTGCTTCGAATATATTTCCCCAACCTTTTACTCTGAGGCAATGTCTGTCCTTGTGGTTGAGATGTGTTTCTTGAATGTAGAATGTTGGGTCATGTATATGCACTCACACAGTTAGTCTGTGTCTTTTTATTGGAGAATTGAGACCATTGATATTGAGAGATATTAATGACCAGTGATTGCTAAGTCCCTTCGTTTTTGGTATTTGTAACAGTATAGATTTTGTGAGGTAGTGATTATGCCATGGTGTAGTTATTATCTATTTCCTATGTAGTATTGGTTTTAGTTTGGCCCTTTGGGGTGGAGTTTTCCTTCTAGTAACTTCTGTAAAGTCTGATTGGTGGCTAGGTACTGTCTGAATTTGTTTTTGTGATGGATTTTTTTTGTTTTCTCTATCAATGGTTATTGATAGTTTCGCTGGATATAGTAATCTTGCCTGGCATCTGTGTTCTCTTAGGGTTTGCAAAACCTCTGTCCAGGCCCGTCTGTCTTTCATGGTCTCTGCTGAGAAGTCAGGAGTAATTCTGATAGGTTTATCATCATAAGTTACTCGGCCTTTTTCTCTTGCCGCTTTTAATATTTTTTCTTTGTTCTGTATATTTTGCATTTTTATTATTATGTGGCGGAAAGATTTTTATTCCAGATCTATTCTATTCGGTGTTCTGTAGGCCTCTTGTATGCTCATATGCATCTCCTTCTTCAAATTGGGGAAATTTTCTTCTATTATTCTATTAAAGATATTTTCTGGGTTGTGGAGTCGGTTGTCTTCTCATTCCTCAATACCTATTATTCCCAAGGTTCATCTTTTCATGTTGTCTTTGATTTCTTGAATGTTCAGTGTCAGGAACTTTTCAGATTTAGTATTTCCTTCGATGGTTGTTTTCAGTTGTGCGATTGTATCTTCAAGTCCCGATATTTGTTCTTCCATTTCTTGCAATCTGTTAGATAAGGCCACCTCTGAGATGCCTGCTTTCATCTCTGATGCCTCTTGATCATGTTTTTCTTCTGTGTGTTCCTGTATCATAGCTTCCATTTTTATCTTCAGGTTTTGAACTGTTTTAATGATTTTCTTCATCTGGTTATTTATATTTTTCTGAAATTCTTCAAGTGCCTCTTTATATGACTCTTTTAACTCTTCAGCCCTCTTTTTTCCCTCCTCCTGCATTTGTTTACAGATTTTATTTGTTTCTTCCATTATCATCTTCTTTACTAAGGACTTGAGATCATTTTCTTGACTATCAATTGCCATTAGGTTCTCCAGGTTGTTTTCATTGGGATTCCTGGGATCTGGAGATGGCACACTGTTTTGGTTTTTGTAAGTGTTCTTTCGCTGTCCTCCTGTCATTTTGGTGACTCGATGTTGGAAGGCAGTTTGTAGTGACCTTTGCTGGTTGAGAGTGGATAATGATGACTGATTATAGGTCGGGTGCTCTTGCCTGTGGGGATCAGGGAGTATTTCCCTGGAACAGGCAGGTAATCTGGTTTCCACTCCTGGAGAATATTCTCTGCACCGTAGGCTCCAGGCTGAGTCAGCCAAAGTAGGATTCTGTTTGGACCCTTTCACTTTACTGCTGTAATTCAGATCAGCAGTTTTGGCACCTAGAATAAGGTCAGCACACAAACGTTCTGGTTGTGTAGGTTGATCCCAGCTGCCTGTCCTTCCTGTCGCTTTGTAGCCAAGACGCCAGGTAGATCATATCTTCTGGGCTGTAGCTGTCTTTCAGCTCTGTCTCTATACCCTGTAGAAGTGTCCAGCCTCTCCCAGAATGATAAGCCTGGAGGGTCTGAGATCACTCTAGGTCAGCAATTAGACACTGCAAGCATGACCCACGTCTCGTCTCCCGATAACGTGAGAGTTCCTGCCTTGAGTGGGTCAGTGCACCCCGCTAGGATCTCTCCTTTGGGGAGTGAAGGGTCAGCGCCTTGTGGCCTGGCGGCTGGAGACAATAGGGTTTCAGAGAGCTGGCAGTTGCTGAGGTCCCTGCTCTTCCCGCAGGGCTGTGAGGCTCTGCCTACGTTCTAGGGCAGCAATTAGACACTGCAAGCACGACCCACATCTCCCGATAGGCTTGTGGAAGCAGTCCAAGCTGATTTCTAACTGCCCCTGTTTACAGGCTCAGTCCATTGTGTCCAGCATTAGGTTGGGCCCAAGATGGTCCACGAGCTGCAGGCCCACTTTAGCTGTCTCTGGTGAGTCCCGTGGCCTGTGTTTTCACTCCGCCTGGGTGGGTGACCTCCGCAGTTTGAGGTGGTGTGGATGAAAGGATCCAAGGGCAGATTCACCCTATTCACTGAGACTTCTCTGACTGGGGGCTCCGGAAAATCCCCTCCCCAAACAACTAGTCTGTGCTTTATATGCCGGCTGCATTTCTCATGTGGATTCTGTTCCAGAGTTTGGGGAGTGCGTTTAGCACCTCTGGGATGTTGCTTGTCCCAGGAGTAGGCCCACTGGTGGTCTGCGGAGTTTGGGGCCCCACTCACCTATAGTTCTCAAGATCCAGCAGTCTGTGGCTCCATTCACGTCCCTGGTCTCCTTGGAGTAGATCAGATACAGTGCATACTGGATGACGCCACCTTGGAATCTCCTTCAAGACTCCAAGTTTCATCTTTTAGTACTGTCCTTCATTCCTTGGATGTTTTATGTCAGGAATTTTTAAACATTTTCTTTGATGGTTTCATCAAATTATTCCATTGTATCTTCTACACCTGAGATTCTTACTTCCCTGTCTTGTATTGTGTTGGGGCTGATTCTCTTTACAGGTTCTGTTTTCCCCTCTAAACTCTCTTTCCAGGTCCTATAACCCACAATTCAGTTTGAGATTGTGTGGCTATGCACAGGGCTGGGTTGAGTGTGTGTGTGGCTTTGGAGATCAGGCCAGTGCATACCAATGCCTGGGATATTTCTGTGGATTAGCCAGGGGATCTGAGATCAGATCTTCCTGTGCTCCAAAGCTTGGAATTTCAGTTGAGTCTGAAGAACCAGACTCTAGTGCCCTGCAGCTCACTGTTTACTCCCATACACAGAGTCTGAGATGTAAACTGTACATCCAGCTCTCATACAGACATCCAATCTCTGAGGCCTGGGCATATGCCCACAGGAAACAGTGATGTCTTTGTAGACCATTTTATGTGGCCTGAGGTCAGACCCACCCATCTTTCAGACAGTGTGGACCCCTCTAACACAGGGCATTCCAGCTCTTGTTATGAATCTTTCAACCCAGTCCTTTGATTCAGTCTCTCTGAGCAGAGATAATATATTTTCTTTGCTGCCATCTTGGATCCTTTTATAACTATTATTAACTGGTTATTTAATATGTCATTGAACATTCTTTCATTTAACTCTATAATATTGGAGTTATGTTCTTTCTTCCATATCTTCATATTTATGTTTATTTTTCTGCATTATGATAGGTATATGGGGGATCAGAGAATTATTTATATTGTTTTGACTTCTGTATACTCTTCCAGTGGTTGCTTATATAATATTCTACTTAGATGTGGTTATAACAAATATGAATTTTCATTTCTTACTACAGAATTGATATGTATTTCAGTAGCTACACCTTGAGTTCACATGTTTTTCCTTTAGATAGTCTTTTTTCATCACACTGAAGAGAATAATTTACTATACGTTTTATATTTTCTGAGAAATATGACATATCACTTGATATCAAAGTTAAAGACACTCCTGAAGTTAAATCTTTAAAACTCACTGAATTTTGAATTGGGTAATTTGAAGTAAATACTTTAACACCACCCACATCAGAACTCATTCCTATAATATACACAGCATATAGCATGTGAAAGTTTTTTTTGTTAAAACCACATTTGTATTACTATCAATTGGCCTCATATACAGAATTAAAAATGAAATCCCATTATTGGTTATATCAATAACCATACCATAATTCAGGGCATTAAATAAGATTATTCTCGTGAAAAATTTCTTCTCCAGGGTATTATTCAAGGCTGGGGAGATGGCATATTGTCAGTAATAACTATTGCTCATGAAGCAAACTGAACTTAGATGTTGAAAAATCTGTCTTAAGTTTCCAGAAGTCTGAACCACTTCTTGGCATCCATATGTGTTACATATGCCAGTATTGCATAGACATATGTACAGATAAACCATTCATAAAACAGTTAAAGAAAAATTAATTTAATAAAAATCAAGTTTACAAATCTTAGAAAATCTAATATGGTTCATGAAAATTTAATTTAATATATATATATATAAACATTTAGACTTTAGAAGCTCAATGTAAAAATAATTAAACAGTATTACATAATAAAATGAATGATTTATATAGTTTTCCTTACTTGACCCTTACAATAACCTCAATATCTTTGACATCTGTGCCAGAGGTCCAACAGAAATAGGAAACTCACTTTGTTGTAATAAAACTGGAACCAAGAAACTATTGATCACTTTAGAGCAACTAATATTAAACAGTAGTAATAGACAATGTTATAGTCATATTAAAAATCAGAAAGACCTCTCATATGATAAATGTAATGGTACAGAATTATAAGATATTCAAAGGACTAATAAATATATCACATTGAAAAGCAAAAATAAGAAACAGTATAAGAGGACAACTTTTTTGTTTACAAATATTTAATAGTATTAGTTCTTATAGGTATATTATTTTTTTCTTTTTTTAAATTTTTATTTTTTTAATTAATTTATTCATATTACATCTCAGTTGTTAGCCCATCCCATGTATCCTCCCATTCCTCCCTTCCTCCCACTTCCCCCCTACTCCCCTCCCCTATGTCTGTGTCTGAGGGGGACCTCCTCCCCCTGTATATGCTCATAGGGTATCAAGTCTCTCTTTGGTGACCTATTATCTTTCCTCTGAGTGCCACCAGGCATCTCCATCCAAGGGACATGTTCAAATATGGGGCACCAGAGTTTGTGTGAAAGTTAGATCTCCTTCTCCACTCAACAGTGGAGACTGTCCTGTCCATTGGCTAATCTGGGTAGGGGTTCGAGGTTTACTGCCTATTTTTTCCTTGGCTGTTGCCATAGTTTGCAGAGGACCCCAGGGCCCAGACTCGCCTGTAGTTTTCCAGGACCCGTTGGATCCTTCTATTTCCTCTTTCTCCCAGGCTTCTCACACTTAAAGTCTCAATAGGATGTCCTCCCCTCTTACCCACTATCCTGGTAGATACAGTTTTTCATGGGGACGTACACCTTGGACTAGTGTCTCGATATAAGTGAGTATATACCATTTAGCTCTTTTTGCTTCTGTGTGAACTCACTCATTATGACAATTTCTAGTTCAATCCATTTGTCCACAAATTTTGGAAATTCCTTGTTTTTAATAGCTGAGTAGTATTCCATAGTGTACCACAGTTTCTTTATCCGTTCTTCTATTGACGGACATGTAGGCTGTTTCCAAGTTCTGGCTATTATGAATAAGGCAGCTATGAACATGGTTGAGCATATGTCCCTGTTGTGTGGTAGTGCATTCTCTGGGTATATTCCAAGGAGTGGAATAGCTGGGTCTTGAGGAAGCCCTATTCCCATTTTTCTGAGAAAGCACCAGATAGCTTTCCAAAGTGGTTGTACTAGTTTGCATTCCCACCAGCAATGCAGGAGTGTTAAGAGGACAACTTTTGATCCCTTACCTGACAATCTATTTTATAATACTAATTAGAATGTGCACACATGACCCTGTTTACTGGTGAGTCAGATAATTCAGGACAATAAGTTCAAACCTACCTTTATATTTCCTGTGGCCCACTCCATCATCTCTGCAGATAAATGGAGCTGTTGACCATGTGGACAATAGGGTCTGAAACTTCCAATCTTCACCTTGATTCCAAGACCTTGTTGCAAATTGGAAATATAGAAAATGTCACTTTCCTCCTGCAGTTTTTCTCTTTGGTTTATATTCACTCTGTCACCAACTGGATTTGTGAAGTGTATATTTCTCAGAGTGTCATGAAGCTGAAATAGTAATAGCATACTATAGTGCATAATCCCTCTATTGAAACCAGACTGTGTAATCTGACTTTATCTTAAAGGCAAATTTAAGGAACAATCCAGGAGCTAAAATTCAATTAAAGCAACTGGATAAATAAAATTAACATCTCTGTGATAATCTGGAGACCTAAGTCATGGTGGGGTTCTGGAAGGATATGGGAGTGGGTCTAGGTGAGACTCCTAGTAGCAAGGGTCATGGAGACTGCACAGGACACTTTGTGAAGGGAGAGGAACACCAACAAACCCAAGAAAACTTCAGCCCAAACTTGGTCCTCCCTATGGGGATGGGGAATGCGAGGATAAAGAGCAGTGAGATTGAGGGGATGTCCAAACCATGCCTGGACCAACAAGAAACCCACCCCTTAGGAGAAAGACAGACTCTGACATTATTAATGACATTCTGCTATGTTTGCATATGGGGATCTAGCAAAGCTGTTCTCTGAGACCCTACACACAGAAGTAGATGGAAGCAGATGCTGAGATTCATAGCCAAACACAGGGTAAAATGTATGAAGTCTAGAGAAAAAGTTGGGAGGAAAGAAAGAAGTATCTGGGAGTAACAGAGATTCACAAGTGGGCCAAAATAGCTAGCTAACCAGGGCCCAGAGCAGCTTGTATGTTTGAAACAAACACTGAGGATCATGCAGAGACGGGACCTAGGACTCCTAGACATATAAAGCCAAAGGGCACCTTAGGCTTCATGTGTGCCCTATAATAAGGATCGATCAGGATGTGTCCGATTAAGACACAGTTGCAATCTGTATGATCACTAAAACCTGATGGAGATTCCTCACCTGGCCACAGGGAAGAGGAAATGCTAAGTCCTGATTCACTTGATGAGCTTGGATGAGTGGGTAAGAGGGCTCCTCTTTTCTGAGGAGTAGAGTAGTGGGGATGGATGTAAAGTGTGACTAGGAGGATCTGATAGAAGAGCCTACTATCAGGATATAAGAGAATAAATAAATTAATTAAATTTAAAAATTACCATAATGTTCCTGGAATTTTATAGCTTTCAAGAGTATACTACCAAACACAGAGACACACTTGCAGAACCAAATGAGATATGGAATATGAACACACACACATACACTGACACACACATAGACACTAACACACACACACACACACACATCCACATGTTACAACACATAGAGAGGTTCCTTAGTCATACAGAATATACACACAATACAGGGACACAATTATTTACACACAAATGCACATACATGTTGCCAAACTTATACGCAGACAAGCACACACAGGTAGAAAAGCATACAGATGTAGAAGAATAAAAAGCATATTCATAAGCACTCACACACACATATCCTGACAAGTACTCAGGAGAAAAATAGATAAAAACAACCACATGGAATGACACTGACAGACAAATTGATGGTCACACCCAATATACACAGAAAGTCAGGAATAAAGCCAGGCATACATAAAGTCACACACACACACACACACACACACACACACACACACACACACGCCACCAACAACAACACAGATATACCTATATGCAAGCACATTGAGCAAAACACAAAAAATACACACTCAATCACCTCACAACAAGTTCAATGACAAATACACATAGAAAGATAAAGACAGACACAAACACATACGGAAAGACATTGATTGCTACATACAAAAATTCATGTTCACTTCCACAGATAATTGGGAAGATAGGCAGGTAGAATGGAAACATCTATACGCAGCAACAGCAACACAAATATGCAAAGAGATGCACAGCAACAGGAAAAACATACACATATACAAAGTGGTAAGCACAATTTGTCACACGTGAATAAACATGTCCACACTGAATTGAATTCCAGAGCTATTTCCTATATAGCTAATCTCACAAGCCCAAGTAAGGATCCTACTACATACAGTCGGTGTTAATCAGTTTAAAAACCTTGGAAAAACCATCTGTACAGTTATTACAAAATATTTGACAATTAATAAGCAAGGGCTTATCCTCTCATCATGGAGAGGATTAATTTGCAAACACTGATTATACTTCCAGTATTGAATCAATGTGATGATATTAAGGTTCTTTGCATTCAATTCAATAGGCATCATAAACAATACCACCTACCAAAGTAGTGTCTTTACATTTTGCATTTTGCTTGTATTTCTTTTCTTTTTTCTTTAAATAATTTATTCAGATTACATCCCAATTGTTATCCTCTCACTTGTATCTTCCAATTCTTCCCTCCCTCCCTCTTTCACCATATCAAACTTTATATTTCATTTCTACTACACTCAGATTGTGCCTGTGAGAGGCTTATAAAAGTATGTCTTTGAAGACATCAAATATTATACAACAGAAGAAACAGTACCTTAAGGCGCACATGATTGGAGTTGTTCAATGTGCTTATTTTCTGATGAACTAGATATTGAAATAACCACTCATGACTGGCATGGGCTGAGGCGTACACGGCATTGTATATGTCATAACTGCTACTACTAAAGGCCATGTCAAAAGTCTGTTCCATTAGCCATTCCAATGTGGCACTGGATGAGCAGTTCTTCATTCTGTTACTGTTAGATGCCAAGGCTTCACAGTTAAAGTACATCCTCTCTTGGCTTGCCAGGTATTTGTCAGAGTATTTGATAAGGTTCACTGTCTTGGCAAAATTTTTGAAACCTGAAATATCTGGATGATAGTGAGCAAGAGAAAGAGTCCAATGAAATGAATCAAATGTGTGGTTGCTCTTACTAATAGCATCATCCCACTGGGACGTTGTGATCCATATTCTCTTTGTAACTGGGGATTCCCACATTCTTAAACTCAAAGCAAATGTATAATCTATGTCACCATAAATGATGACAGCATTTATGGAAGATGTCATGATTTGATTGTAATACACTTCTTCTCTTGACATGTATAACTCCATGTTGACTGGGATCATGTTCACAAAGGCAAAGCAGACTGTGCTTTTTTCCATCTCCCTCCTCAAATAAGAAAGAAATTGTATGCCTTGATCATTGTCTGAGATGACTAGCCCAACCCAATTCCATCTGAAATAAAGTATGAAGGAGATCATGGCCAGAGCTGAAGATATGTCCTTGGGGGCCATCTTATATAGATGGGGAAATTGTTCATGATCACTAAGGACAGGATGGAAAGGTCCAAATGAAAGCTGAAGGACTTAGGACACAGGTAGCAGCATGAGGTAGCATGCATATGTAAGAACTTGTAAACACATTTCTCTTCAGAGAGTTCTAGAGAAACCAATTAGCTGTTATGCCTTCCATCATCTCTATTTCAAAGAAGGACAAGTGGAAGACCCATCATGTCTCTAAATATTAAGGCCCTTGAACAAATACATTAATATGGTCATGAGGTATTATCCTTCTTAAACTCTACTTAGAATATCTGAATTGTACCAAAGAGTCATAATATCAAAATTCCCACTCCAGAAACTCTCACCTTATGAGCCATGAAGAATTCCATTAATATCTGCATTGTTGCAGTTGTTTCCCAGTTTGGTCCTGTAAGTGACACTGCACACATTGGCTCTCTTGTACAGTCATAATGAGGATGAACATTGTTTATGTTCATATGCATATAACTGGTAAATTGTGACAGTGAATTACAACCAAATACCATATACTCAAACAGAGAGATATTTGGTAAAAGACCAGGGTTCCTGTTGACTTCATCCATGAAAAAAGCCAATGCAAAAGCAAATCGCTGGCTTTTTGCTGTGGTGCTATAAAAGGAAACAGCATTTATTATGGACAGAGAAATACAGCTAATCATTTGCAATGAGTACAAGCAACATCCTTTATTGAACACTATTTCCTCCCACCTCCAAAGATTGAACAGACGTGCTGTGTTGTGAGATTATAATGACATAAGAAGCTGGAAGTTACAAAAACTTTAAACACTCCTGAGAGTGTATCTCCCATATATAATACATGATATTGATGTCTTCCACAGAGACTGTTTCTATGTCTTGTTTTTGGATGCTGTCTCAGAAGGTAAAGGCATGAGCATAGGTTTTACCAATGAGAAAGTCTCAAGAAATTTTAATTTGAAATTATTGAGCAATATAAAAATATATGTGACTGTGAGATGCCTTAGGTTTTTATCATGAAATTAATGGAATTAGCTAAGGAAGTGAAAGGAAGAATAATGAGTGCACAGTAGCCCTTCTCAGGGGCTACATTTCACCCCTATACTTAAATTTATTTATAATTAGTGTCAATATATTTAGCAAATCATGTTATATCCGTCTGCATCTCCTGTGTTTTTTCTTCCAGTTTGACTACTAGAGAAATAAAATCCTTTTGTAAATTTTACTGTTATGCAAAATCATATAGCTAATGAATAATTGATAAAAATATGTACGTATGCACATTTTTGTGTGAACAGGAGCAATGCATTTATTAGGCCATAATAACAAAATACTAACCATGGTTTTTTAAAAATTATACATTGCTTTAGACTATTTTATCTAAATGCACATGCACATATTTGCTTCAAGTACTGAGATCAGAGATTAAGATTAGAAACCACCACCCCACTATGATTCACCTATTTTTTCTTTACACACACGTGATATAATCACAGGATATAATCATATCCTGGTAACATAATTTTTCTCCTAGAATACATCCTTAGCTAGATGTGGTGGTACGTGCCTTGTAATGCCAACACTCAGTGAGGCAGAAGCAGTAAGATTACTGTTAGATTAAAGACAGCATTTTCTATGAAATGAGTCCAGAACAACCAAAACATTAGCAAAAACTGTCTCTACAAACACTATTTTGACCAACTCTCTGGTAAAGCTAACATAACTCTAGCTCCCTGCTGATAACAAGGAACATTCAGAAATTGCAGTGAGCTTTGTAAGTGTCATAATTCTTGCTTATAAAATAGAATACGAAAATGTTAATTTTTAAATAAAAACAGGCAACACATCAGTTGGTATAAAATAATAGCATATTATGTTTATGTTTATGAGAAAAAGAATTTCTGTCTCTTCCATGTCAAGTCCTATCTGACCAATACACATCATTCTGGATGATTCATTCAGAATCAAATACAATAAGTTTCCATTTAGAAATTGTATCTCTGTGATGTTTTTATTTATAAAAACAGAGGCTTTTTAGAATATTCTTTACCTATACACAGAACATTTTTCATTGAGAATTTCAGTAACAGAAAAAAGATTTTGTATTCAGGACTTGTGCTTTCAATCACTATATCCTACAACAAATGTGGGAAATATCAATTATTTAAGCTGTATGAGTTGCCTAGTTGTCCAATGTTCTGTGTTTGAAAACATCTCCGAGAAACTCAAAAACATCATATGAATCCCATGTTTCTAAAAATTGAGCTATGCATAGCAAAATTACTGAAACGGAAATGAAAGAGATAAATATGACTTAAGTCTCAGTAAATAAACTTTTCAGACACAAAAAGAGAGGATGTATGGATATTAAATAATGGTAAAATTGAATTAGTAGGTAGCTTCTCTGTCTGACCTCAAGTGTTGCCACCTAACACCAGGCACAACTGTCACTCAGGAAAGCAAAAAGGGATGTAAGCTGTCACCAGGATAAGTGATAGCCTCGCTTTTCAAGGAATCCAAATATCCTTTACAGTCCAAGAGTGTGAAGAACTCGACTTGGTTATACATAAAGGCTAGTGTTTGTACAACTACACAAATGAAATATGGAGCAATAGGAACATAGTTCTCAGTAACCTGATCTCTTACTTCCATTCTCAATTGAACTTCAAAAACCGTAGTGTGACCACATGCAAGGAATTGGAGAAAGTGCCTTTGTATCTATGTGGAATCTCTCAAGAGCCACGTGTAGCACAAACACTACTAACACAAGCACTACAAACACTACATGCACTAGGAGATACATCAGACTCTATAGCGATTTACTTTAATGTACTTAGGATAAAACTTGTTGAAATATATTGGATTGCTTTTGGTCATATATCACTGGCTATGGTACAATGTAAACTCTGACTAGGAGGAGTATATATTTTGAGTCAACGTGAGAGATGTTTTCTCAGTCAGCCCACAGCTTTAAATGAGGTGCCCAAATAAAAATAAAATCAGAACACTCCTGAAAAGAATTAAAAGTAGAAAAAAGGCAAGGTGTCTCTAAAGAAGTAATGGTTCACTCTTGGTATGCAGGCTGTGAGAACAGGACAGAAGACGGAAAGTATTGCTATGATCCTCATCAGATACCTCATGAAATATGTGTCAGGATATTCACATGGAAGATTTTAAAAGCACTTACTATAGATTCAGATATTTGCTCCAGTCCTCTCTGTCTATTGTCTCAGAGGTTGCTTGAAAGGAAGAAGACACAATTTGTCTCCAAGTCCTGTTCTTTATCTTCTTTCATCTTCATTTTCCAAAAGCACCTAGGATGAATTAAACTGGCCAGGAGAAGGGGGATGTTCCATAGCAAGAAACGGAAAATCCAAACACACATATTTGTCCTTCCTTAAACCTGGGCAATGTGGAATCTGAACTGCAATCAGCACATCAAGTGAGAACCTATGTTTTTTGACCTGGTTTTATTTCTCTGGACCAAGAGACTCTAACTGTATGCTCTTGTTTCCTTGTTTTTCACATTGATCCTGATTGCTGGAGGAGTTTTTAACAATCTCTTCCCTGGGGTGCAACTGATGTTCACAGTCCTTAGGAAAAGCAAGGGTAGGTAAATAAATATGTGAATAGTTCAGTACAAGGTTCAATGACATCACACGTTTTAAAATTTAAAGAACCTGAGAGAAAAGTCTTTTGTTCAAATTTGTTCCTTTGAATGTCCAAACAAAATGATTACGTGAGGGAAATAAAAATGACCTCAGTGCATTCTATCAGATGATCAACATTGAAACATGAAGAAATGGTTAAGGAAGTCCTCACAACACTCCAATTAACGGGGACGCATTGGGAATTGCATTGTAAAATCCAAGTCAGAGAGAGATTGTACACATTTACAGCAAATGAGACTCAAAAATCAAGCATATGGGGACCATGCTACACTTTTCACTGATATAGATTATCCAAACAAAGCCTTTGTTTCCATTGCCTTCAAAATCAATAAACAGGTCCATTACAGATATCTACTCAGTATTGCTATATCCAAAATTATCTACCTTGTTTACAAATTAAAGGTTGATATTTAAAGGTTCAGCAAGATCTAGAGAGAACATCAGGTCTGTTACCTTGTTTCAAATCTTAATAAATACCAAGCAGTCCTACACCCAACCAAACATTGTTCATGAGAATGTAAGCTGAATTTTTAAATTCTAAATTATTATCTCCCTCCCAGATTCTCCATTTTCTAATTCAATAATGTGTGCTGACCCATTTCTTCTACTTTTTTTGATTCACTAAATTGCTTTTTCTCATTTTCCATTCCAGTCATGGCAGTGAAGAAGTATTGTCTTGAGTATCTCAGAAGCAAATAACAACTGGGAAGCAACACTTTGTTTAATCTGTAAACTCTTCTGTAATTTTTCTATTCATCTACTGATGCATTCATGCTCATGAGCTTCTTCAAATGCATATGGACTGCAAGAAGAGCAGGACTAGTGCAGAAAATTGTCGGGTTTGTGTGCTGATATATAATATGTAGCATGCGAGATGAGACAAGGTTTGTATTTTTTTCTGTGTCTTGTTATGTAGTGAAGAAACATCATTTAACTTATACATGACCTGTGGTTCTGTGATGAGCTCCCCTGGAGTGCTAAGACATGGATAGAAAGGAAAGTCACCAGAGAAGGCTTTCCAAGGTATACAGAAAAAAATTCATCTTTTAAGCTGGCAAGTGAAATCTCCACTATGTGATGTGGAACATGGTATCCAGTTTTAGTGTTTAATAACTACTATTTATTTAAAAATTCATACAATTTAGTGGGATACCTTATGGGACAGTCACTCACACATGTCAGGTACCTAACAAGCATTTTTCTCTGTCATCCGTATCTAGTATTAACTTACTACTGATTTCATTCCTCAGTTCAAAATCCCCCTTTTGATTCTCTGTCATTTGTGAGCTTTTGCTTGCTCAATTTGTGAAATAACTGTGGTATTTTCTTCTGTATTATTCTAAATAGTGGCCTCTTAAAAGTTTTTTTGAGACAGAATTTATCTGTCTGTATCCCTTGCTGTCCTGGAATCACTCTGTAGACCAGGCTGGCCTCGAACTCATTGAGTCTACATGGCTCTGCCTCCAAAGTGCTGGGATTAAAGGCTTGTTCCACCTCAACCGACCTGTCAACCATATCCCAATACCTTCAGGCATTTTAAGGCATAAGTACAGTCTATACATGGCCCCTGGTTGATGTTTCAGTTTCATCAATCCCCCTTTGGCACATATTATTGGTGCTTTTGGTCTTCTTGTAAAGCTAGTGTTCCCTCCAAGGCCTTCTTTGCTCCCACTTCTCCACAACCTGTGCTCTGCCATGTTTCAATGTATTCTCAGCATTCATTTCAATTGATTTCTTGGTTGAGCCTCTTAACAGACAGCTATTGTAGGTTCCTGTCTGTGAGTACAACAGAGTATTGTTAATAGTGTCAGAGGTTGACTCTCTTGCACGGTGTTGATATGAATTACTTGGACAGTCCCTCAATTTCTGCTCACTCTGTAACACCTCACATCTTGAAGGCAGGGTAAATTTTGGTTCAAAGTATTTTGGGGTTTGTTTCTGTTCCCCACTCACTATTAGGAATCTAGTCTATATAGAGGTTTTTCTCTTCAGTCTACGTGTGTCCTGTTGGTAGGTTGCCTTAGTTTGGGTCACCATGATATCATTTTCCTCTGACTTGGCACTGAGCAATAATTGAAGAAGAAATTTCCTAATTCTACTCACCTGTCCTCTGTACTCTGTGTCTTCTGGACTCCAGTTGAAATCCAGAGTGATAGCCATCTCCACAGGTATTTATTGGTGATGCCCCTTCCTATCTAAATTCCTACCTGTGTCTTCTAAATCTAATCAGATTTGTTTAAAGATTTATTTATTTATTATGTATACAATGCTCTGCCTACATGCATGCCGGCAGGATCTCATTGCAGATGGTTGTAAGCCACCATGCACTTGCTAGGAATTGAACTCAGGACCTACAGAAGTCCTCCCAGTGCTCTTATCCAGTGTACCATTGCCTCATCCCCATCTAACCATATTTATATTTAAAATCTGGGTTAAGTAAAGTATTTATACAATGAAATACATTGTTTTTCAAATTGTTCAGGTTTATTCTCTCATTTTTAGATGACTGATGGATGATTGGAATTTGTGGATAAGAAAACAAAACTAAGAGATGGAGGTGACTAATGAGAAAGGTGGAAGAGGCTTAGATTATGTTCAGTTGTTCATTTAATCATCTTTACAATAATCACTTGCTTCTGTGTGCTGAATACTTCAAAACAAATACAATTATTTTATGTAGTATATTTATTTATTTATTTATGTAATGTGTATGCATGTGTGCTTCTTCACGGACTTGGTTAAATGGTTCTCTCTTTGTGCAGTGTGAGTCCTGGGATGGAATTCAGGGAGTCAGGCTTTGTCACCCCTCCAGTGGAATCTGTGTGAGAAATACTACACAGGCCTGATGCTAAGACCCCCAAAAAGAAGAGAATCTCCTGGACTGGGGTTGATGTTCCTGCTGGGAGAAAAACTGCAGTTAAATTTCTCACATTGTGTTTGGATATATTCTTTGTTCTTTATTTTTAACTGTATTTCACTCCCAAAGTAGGAATCTCAGACATAACCATGGTCGCTAAGAGACGACCCTTACTTGGGACTGCATCCAGAGACTGTCCAGGTCCAGAGTAGTCCTGCTCTGCTTATACTTATTAAAAGAAACATGACTAGAAATTAATCATTAGATAATAAGTTATGCTATGGTCTACAAAGAAATGGAGTTTTTTTAAAAAAAAATTCAGGAAGTGGCACTCAGATATCAGAAGACGTAACACCTAATCTCTGTTCACCAACACTTCTAGAACCTCAGTTCCCAGGGACCTATCCCTGACTGAGCCTGTCCATGGCAGGTGGTTCCTGAACCGAAGGGCTTGGAGGAAGGTTATCTCTCCTTTTTTTTTTACATACTTTTTCAAACAGTGATAAAGACCTCGCTATAGAGTACTGCAGACTCCTCAGCAAAGGACAGGCTGAGGCAAGAGGGCAATCTCAGTCCAAGGATAGAGTTGTGTTCTTGGCAGCTTTAAGTCATATGTCTGAAGGTAGAGGAATAAAAACCTCAAAAAAGAAGTTGGCATACTTTTGTGACTTTTTGTTAAAAGTGAGTCCCTGGTTCCCGAGGGAAGGAAGCCTGTCTTTAGAGAACTGGAAAAGAGTAGGAAAAGAAATGAGGAGATACTATGAGGCTCATGGTCCAAGTCAGAGACCAGCACAGACATTTTCCTTGTGGGTAAATGTTAGAGATCTGTTATCAGACAAACCTGAAATGGAGTTCTTTGTAGAGTAAGCACCCTCTGAGGAGGAGGCTGCTCCATTAAGAGCCAGACCAGAAAATATGCTACAAAGGGTTGTTCCTCCCTCTGAGAGATCAGACATATTCTTAAAACAGCTTTCATGAAAAATATCTATACTCTTTGCCAGGAACTAATTAGAAAAAGAGGGAGTGTGAATGCCTCAGCCAGCGCTAGGTCCAGGGGATAGCCTACAGCGTAGGTTTATAAGGAAGACATTTTTTGTGCTGTCAAAACCTACAAGGAGGTAACAACTAGAAAATTTCATTTTTTTTCTTGTGGTCAGCAGGGTCACATTACTGGTGACTGCTACAATGAAAAGCAGACCTTCAAAAGATGAACAAGTCTCCGGGGCTATGTCCTTGGTGTAAGGAAGGAAAATTGGAAATATGAGTGTAAATCAAAGTTTCACTAAGATGAAACCCCACCTACAGATGGGGAGACAAAAAATGAGATAAAGGGCCAGCCCTCAGCCCCTAATAGAAACAGGGCACACAGAGGAGGAACAAAGTAGCTTGGATCCTCTGGCCCCTGAATTGAACATCTTAGACCTGCAAAGAGCAACATCAGGAAGTGCAGGATTAGATATTGCAGTAGATAAGGATTATCTGTTTTCTCTTTATGAGGGAACGTAGTTGATAGGGACAAGATTTAATGAGCCATTAGCTTGAGGTAGCTTTGGCCTTATAATTGCATGAAGTTCAAATTATAAGAAATATTTGAAGTGCTCCCAGAAGTAATTGACTCTGACTTCCAGGGAGAAATAAAGATTATGATTGGGTCTTTAAAGGAGACTGTACAATTGCACAAGAATCAGTGGGTAGCTCAGCTTCTGTTGCTTTCCTTTTGTTCAGCTGCCTAATCCAATTTTAAAGCAGGATAGAGGCAAAGAGGGATTTGGTTTCATGGACGCAATAGCTTGGTCTCAAGAAATAACTAAATAGAGACCTCTAAAAACCATGAAGGTAGAAGGGAAAGATGTTTAAGGAATACTAGACACTGGAGCAGACAGATCAGGAAGATGGAGATTTTTACAAGATTGAAGAACTGTAAATAAGACTATGCCTCATATGGGGGCACTTCAACCTCATTTCCTTCTCCTGTTGCTGTTTCCAAAGACTTTTATTATATTATTGTTATAAATCTAAAACATTGTCTTCTCACTATTAAATTGCACCCTGAAGATTCTCATAAATTTTCATTTAGGATACTTTCAGTTAACTTTCAGAGACCTTATCAAAGATATCAGGGGAAAGTTTTGCCACAGGGAATGAAAAATAGTCCCACTGTTTGTCAGAAATTTGTAGACCAGGTAAGTTATGTAAAGGTGTATTTGTTTTAATCTCAAGTTTAAGGTCTTAGTATGGGCTTCAGTTTGTCCACAGGTGATAATTGCCTTGTGTAGGACATGGTCTTTGCCAGGTACAGTTAGTATAATTCTGAGGACTGTGAAAAGTATAAATAGGAGAGAGAGAGAGAGAGAGAGAGAGAGAGAGAGAGAGAGAGAGAGAGAGAGAGAGAGAATGTGGAATGTGTGGTGGTTTAAAGAAAATCGACCAATGGAGAAATGGTGGCATCTTGGAGCTGACAGAGAGCAAGAGGAGTCCTTGGAGGATGGTGCTCCCAGAGAGAAAGAAAGGTTCTTCCATCAACTCTAAACCCCGCGAGGAGAAGCAAACAGGTTTATACACATTTCTCCAATAAACTTCTTCCTCTAGTATGTATTTTTGGTGTGTCAGAAGCGTTTGAAGTGGAAAAGGGAGGTAGAGGCAGTAAATACCAAAAATAAATCAAGTTTGAAATAGGTGTCAATGGACATAAGAATAAACATGCAGAAGGCTGAACGACTGCCTGTCCATTTGTCAGTAGATTAGTGGAAATTCTTCCCTTGAGCTTGTGACCTCACAAGCCATACATGTTTTGACCAGGTTTATATAACATGTGTGTATGTACTTTCATGGAGGAGGCATAAAATATTATCAGAGATGGTTGATTGCCACCCAAACATCCATTCCACTTCTTCCCTTTCATGTCAGTGCTATACCTATATCTGGGTAACTAGATGGATGACCTTTCTTCTCCATCAGCTTTCCTGCACTATAAACATAAACCAGTATGGAGGAATCTTCCAGATCAGTTCCACTTTAATTTCTGTGTCTTTATTCATGAGGACTTCAGCCATAGGGGCTCATCATATGTTTCTAATAGGAGACTAAGAACAATGGTAATATACTTTCTTTTGGAAGGTTCTGAGGGTTCCCTGTCTATCAAGTCAAATTAAGGTTGACATTGTGGTTTTTACTTAGATGTCTGTTTTTTATTACATTTTACTAAACCTTCCACTGGGTTTGTTTTTTTTTTCCTTAGAAACTTATGGCTTCTTGGATCAACATTATTCATCTATGTTGCAAAACTTAGTTAAAACATTTGAACTTTAGCTTATCTGGGTGTGAGTTAACTTTCCCATATAAATACTTCCAGATCAATTCAATTTTACAAAAATTAGTTTTTATTAGTATTGTACAGATTTCCTTTGTGTTTGTATATGGTGCATTTTCATTATCCATCTATCCATTCAACAGTGAGACACATTGACACCACGTTAACTTCTTAGATAATATAACAGGGATGTGTTGGTGTCTGTCATAGCATACAGAGTTATTTGGGCACATGCTAGATCCTGTAGCAGTTTCAGTTTTAGCCTTTTGAGAATTCTATAAACTTATTTCTACAGGGTTTTGGTCACACTATCACTTAGACTGAATAAAGGGTCCTCTTTCAGTTCTTCTTGGAAGGTCCAATAGAATACTGTGCTGAATGCCTTTGGACTATGTTTTTTGTAGACTTTTGATGACTGCTTCTATTTCCTTAGTGGATATAGGATATTTTAATTTGCCTGATATTGATTCAACTTTGATAATTGTCCACACCATTTACATTTTAAATTTGGTGTCATATAGGCTTTTGGTGAAAGACCTAATGAGTCTTTGGATTTCCTCACTATCCATTGATACGTCTCCCTTTTTATTTCTGATTTTGTTAATTTGGGTATGCCATCTTTGTATTTTAGTTAGTTTGCCTAAAGGTTTGTCTATCTTGCTGATTTTCTCAAAGAACTAGCTCTTGGTTTTGTTCATTCTTTGAATTGTTGTCTTTGTTTCTAATTTATTGACTTCAGCCCCGATTTTATTATTTCTAGCCATCTTCTCCCCTTGGGTGTGTCTGCTTTTTCTTTTGTTTGTTTGTTTTCAGGTGTTACATTAGGTTGCTTGTATGCAGTATCTCCAGTCTCTTTATGAAGCCACTTAGTGCTATGAACTTTCCTCTTAGCATTGTGTCCCAATGGTTTGCATATGTTGTCCTTTCATTTTCATTGAATTCTAGGAAGTCTTTAATTTCTTTATTTCATCCCTGACCCAGTTGTCATTGAGTACAGCATTGTTCAGTGGCCATGTGTTTATAGGCATTTTATTAATTCTACTGTCGTTGATGTTCAACTTTAGGCCATGGTGGTCTGATAAGATGCAGGAGATTCTTTCAATTTTTTGTATCTATTGAGGTTTGTTTTGTGATCAATTATATGGTCAACTTTGGATAAGGTTTTATGTAGAGTAGAGAAGAAGGTATCCTTTTTCCTGTTTGAGTAAAAAGTTCCATGGATGTCTGTTAGGTCCGTTTGACTCATGGTTTCTGTTAGCTTGATTATTTCTCTATTTAGTGTCTGCCTTGAGGATCTGCCCATTAGTTAGAGTGGGTGTTGAGATCTCCCACTGTTATTTTGTTGGGGTCGATGAGTGATTTAAACTTTAAAAGTGTTTCTTTTACAAATTCAGTTGCCCTAGCATTTAGGGCATAGATATTAAGGTTAGTAATGTCCTCTTGGTTGGTTTTTCTTTGATGAGAACAAAGTGTCATTCTCCACCTTCGTATATCAATTTTCAAAGAATTCTACTTTATCATGTGTTAGAATGACTACTTCTGCTTGCTTTCTAGGTCTATTTGTTTGGAAAATCTTTTTGCAGCCATTTACTCTCAGGTAATGTCTATATTCTTGCTTAGATGTGTTTCTGAATGCAGATGAATGGTGGATCTTGTTTTTGTATCTATTTTATTAGCCCTTGTCTTTTTATTGGGGATTTGAGGCAATTGATGTTGAGAGATATTAGTGACTAGTGGTTATTGAATCCTCTTATTGTGGAGTTGTTAGTGACTATGTGTGGGGGGTTGTTTTGGTTTTGCTGATGCGAGATTATCTGTGTACTGTGTTTTCTTGGGTCCCCAGTGCTCACCACCACTTTGTCCTACTGTAACAGAACAGAACAGAACAGAACAGAACAAAAGAACTGGACACTGACACTTGATCAGACCTGGCAGGATTCATTTCTCTCAGCACGCTGGACACTCACATCCTGCATCCTTCATGTTCCAGCTGCAATTGCTTCAGTTGCTGTTGCTTATTAGAACAGGACGCCTCACAAGACAGCTTCAAAGAAAACTCCAATCCCAATTATTACAGCACTTCTAACACTCCCACAGGGGACTCATATTAACCATGGAATGCCTCAGCATTTAGAAACTGGGTCACAAATGTTATTCCTGGCTTCTTTAACCATATTCCAATTATATTAGGGCCAAATCAACTGATAGGAACCTTAAGAGAATGAAGCCCCATTTCTCCTGAGGGGGGTTGGGTAGGTTTTTTGTTTTCTTAGGCTATTTTCAGTGGGAGTTAGTTATTATAAGTTATTTTTGGTATCATTCAGACAGAAAAGGATATTGAACTCAGGGATGTGGAGATAGGGATAGAAAAGAAAGATGGGAGATACAGAAATATATAGGGAAAATAGGACAAAAGTACATTATTGAATCTACTCCTAAATTAAGGCCTAATTGTTAATCATAAATAATGTTATTTTTAATAACTTGTTATAGAATTTTGCATATAGATGAAAAATAAGTTTAAGTTTGACACACTGGTAGAGAACTCAATTTTAAGATTATTCACCACACACATTTTATATATTTATACATAATATGAGATATTACACCTATACAACTCAAATAGAATACAAGGTTTACTTTCATTACCTTGAAAAGTGCTATTGCAAGTTGTTTAGGCTAAGTAATACAATGTATTAGTTAGTTGATCAAATCATGGCCATGCCAGTTACTAGTCTATATTTGTCACAAAATATATATCCTAGATTTAACAGATAGAAATGATTCTATAGATATATAAGGTAAAATAGTTAAAGTCTGCAAAAGAATCAGAGACCTACAGAATATGACATTTAAAGATGCTTTTATTATTTTAAATTATTTATTATTCCTTGTCAAGAAGACACGTTAAATCCTTGCAACACCAAGCCTTCCTCAAAGAAGATGATGAGCATCAGAGAATCTCCTTATGGGGAGGGCTTCAAATGCTTCAAACCATCCACTGGACAAACAGTTTACATTTCTGCCACAGACATAATTATGCTGAAAAATAGGCAAGGCTGGATGCAGGCAGAGTTGACTGCAAACCTCTGACAAAACACATTAAGCAAGTCCTCAATAACTATTGCCCCACAAATATGTCTGTCAGATATGTTGGGCCAGAAGGCTGAAGATGATACTCCAAAATTATGGAGAGTTTTGGGTGACTGTTTCAGAAGCAAACTGTCTCAATCATGTTTTCATTTTGGAAACTGCTAAGTGGTACTTCTGATTTACTTAAATAATTAAGTTTTATTCCTCCTCAAGTCTCTGGTGGGGTTGAAGACAAGATAGTTTAGTCTTACAATTAAGCTTAGTTGTTTAGGAGTTAAGATGTTTTTAGGTCTAGATAGATGCTTTAAGTTGGTACAGAGGTAATATGATAATATTGTTTTTACATTCAGTATTTTAGATGCACCAAGTTAGGAAAGATGATTTCTTCAAGACTGCCAAATACAAATAGCCAAAACACTATGAATGTAACATTTTTGTAAGTCCTGATTATTCTATTGTTCTTCTTGTTGTATGTAGTTTATTTTCTTTATGTGTAATAATATAACTTTATATGTAAAAAAGAAATAAAATAAAAATATTTAAAAAAGGAAAAACTAATTCTAGTGAAGATTTTTTATAATATTTTTCTATTTTTTAAAAATGAAAGAATTTGAGTTGTGTGCATGTGTGTGTTTAGTGTGTCTGTCTTGGTATATTTTTGTCTGCACCTATGAGTGTATGTAACCATGCAGCCCAAAAGAAGATTAGGTTTTCTTTTTGTAGATATTGTAAGAGGTTGTTAGGAAAATCATTTTGTCAAGACTGAACTGGATATTGAATCAGATCCTCTACAATAGCAAAGCATACTACTAGCTACTAAGTTGTCAATCCAGCTTTGCTAACATATTTCTATCTGCTTATCAAGACATTACTCTTTCTTCCAGGTTCTATTCCTTTAATTTATATAATAGTATTAGTGATATTTACATTGCCCCTGTAATAAGAACATAGTTTCAAATAATTTGCAAACAACAGGTCACTTTCTACAATCTCCTTATATTTGATTCTCACTATTGAATTGACACAAAAGTCATTCATTCATCCAAGTAATAAAGAAAGACGTTTGAATTTAGTTTGAACAATTTGTATATTATTGCAGAAAAGAGCATTTCCACACTATGAACATGCCAAAAATCTAAGTCTTCTGAAAAAAGAGGTTTAACACATGTTTATACGGGAAAGGAAGAAAACATTAGTAGATATGATCCTGACTAGCATCACCATTAGTAGAAACAGTGAGAGTCATTCTTAAACAAATAGATATCACACTGCAACTGTATATTTGGTTTTTATTCAGAAGCATTATTTCTCAGTTGTAGTTCATGAAATATGAGTTAAGGAATATTATTTCTCTCTGACCTTTTGGATAGAATTTCTTTCTGGTCTTAACAAAATTATGTAGAACTTTGGAAGAAAGATGCATCCAAGCATCCCTGCAGTGGAAGCCAAAATGGAGAAGATCTCCATAGCAACCATGACCTTGCCCTTGGTGCAATGATATACAGGGATGAAGCTGACCCAGACACTGCAGAACACCAGCATGCTGAATGTCAGGTACTTGGCTTCATTGAAGGTGTCAGGCAGGTTTCTTGCCAGAAAAGCCACAGTAAGGCTTCCCATCGCCAGGCAGGCCAGGTATCCCAGGACAGAGTAGAATGCAGTAACTGAGCCCTTGTTGCACACAGTGATGATATGGCCATGCTCAGAGTGTGCATCAATATCAACAAATGGAGGAGAAGATCCTAGCCAAATTGCACAGAGAATTACTTGAAATAGGGAGCAAGTGGGAATGATATAGTTAGGTACCCCTGATATTAGGATATACTTCATCCTTCTTCTGGTGCCTGTGAGATTGAAAGCCAGAACTACAGTGATTGTTTTGGCCAGAACTGTGGAAATAGCCACAGTGAACACAATTCCAAATGTGATCTGCTGTAGGATGCAGGTAACAGTGTTTGGACGCCCAAGGAAGAGCAAGGAGCAGAGGAAACAGGACATGAGTGATACAAGTAAGAGGTAGCTGAGGGTTTTGTTATTGGCCTTTACTATAGGAGTGTTATGGTGCTTCATGAAGACCCCAAGAACCACAGCAGTGAATGCCGTGAAGCACAAGGCTACTAAGGCAAGAGCCATACCTAACGAATCTTCATAGCTCAGAAAGACCACAGCTTTGTCTATACAGTGGTTCTGCTCTAGGTTGGCATACTGCTCCTCTGGACACATCACACATTGATCCACGTCTGAAGGAGAAAAGGAGGCTTTATTAGTGGTGCTTCAGCATTTTACTGATAGGACATTAGAGAAGCATTGCAATATGCACATTTTAATACTGTTTATGTAATTCAAGAACAGTGTTGCACAGCAATGTTTTTATTTGATCACACTCACTCTCTTTAAAGAAAAAGCAATCATTTCTATGTTTATTGAATTTTGGTGATGATATAATTTATAATGTTTTCTGTAAGTACAATTTTCTACATTGTTCTTCATGTTATACTGAAATGACTTAGACTCTTGAGTTCAGGAAAGGTAAATTCATTAGTGACAGTGTACTTGAGTGCATTTAAAATAATAAATTCTGCATATTCATTGTCTCCTGAGGTTGTTGATTGTTTCATCACTGTTGCCTCTATGACAGAAGGAGACTCTGCCTTCTATTGGGACAAGACCTGTCATTAATTTTTGAGTTTCAATTCACAAGCCCAAACACACTAACATAAATGGAATGAGCAGGTTGTATGTGTGGTTTATTTTTGTGTGTGTGAATGTAGAATAAGAAATCTTATGAATCTGAGTTTCCTTGAAGTTATAAAGAGCATGTAGGAGTGAGAGTTGAATGACATATGAATATAAAGTTAATGATTGAAAACTGCAAAATATTAAATAACATTCTTCTCAGTGTATACTTATCTGGTCATAGGGACCAGGACTCCTGATATTTGTTAACAATGAAAGTAGAAAACTCTGTACTTACTGAGCACTAAAACTTTCATCTTGATTCCATTTTGTTTGGAATCATTCAACCCTTTCCTCCTCCCTTCTTTTAAACTCTTTGGGAACCAGTCTCTGTGAGTGGACTCAAGGGTGAAATGCACATGGAAAAACAACATGAGCAAGGTAACACAAGGATTTCAATAGTTGTAACCAACATTTTTTTTATTTTCCTATAGTACTTCATAAGTTGCAAGATCGATCCAGAATGGCAACTGAAATACATGTGTGTGAAATTCCACCCAGTCATTGGATAATTGCAAAGAGTAATAATGTGCTTCAAGCCATTTCATTATTTTTATCTAGAGGAATGTATTTAGGGATAGATATAATTATTAAATGTTTTTAAATACCTTATCTAGTTGGTTCAACTGTAAAGAGAATATAAATATTTCTCAGGAAACCAGAATTCAAATTCCAGTACTTTTGTCAGGTGTCTCAAAACTGCATGTAACTCTATCTACATGTGTTTTCATAGCCTCTCACCTGCGTCTGCACTTGTGACATGCATCCACCTTCCTCCAAAACATAAACCTAGTTAATGTGATAAGAATAATTTTTTTATAATTTTGTGGTATTTGTTAATGTAAATCACCTCTACTATTGCTTGTTTTTACATTTAAAACAATTTCATCACATGTAGTTTATTTTAGAGAATGTTGTATGTTGGAATGCATGTATGTAAGAAGCCATCTGCTAGGAGTTAGTTACCTACTCCTTCTACATGGATCCTGGGCATGAATTCAGTTCGTCAGCCTCAGTTTCAAGAGATTTAGATTCTAGGTCATCTCACCTTCCACTAGTTCCTTTTAAGAACTTTCATTTAATTATATATGATGACAGGCAAAATACTTGAAAAATTATCCATTGGCTATTTGCATTTTGTCATCTCTAAATGAATAATAATTTGACTAACACGTTGTGTGTAGGTGGTAATAATATTTTGAACTAAATTCTTTATGTATAAATTATTTTAAGCTATAACATTATTACATTAATTGGATGCAGCATATAAACTATTGATTACAAGAATCCTCATATTTCCTACATTATGTCTGAAGAATCATTCCCTCCCCCAGATACTTAGAATTACTTGACATCAGACATTTGAAAATTAGTCTTTGGATATTACAAAATATCATCCAACTCATTCTTAGATTCTCATAATTATAAGAGAAATATTTTCCCTCTATTAATATAACAGAGAACTTGTATTTGGTACACAACAGTGACATGAAAGGATCTAGCAATCTTGTATGTATGTGGTGTGCACAAATCATGTAGGGGCACATACACACATGCAAAGAGAATAAATAAACATTTAAAAAAATCTGTGATTAGAATCTAATCTACATAGAATTTTACTTTTTAAAGCTATTTTATTAATTTATTCATATTATGTCTCAATTGTTATCCTATCCCTGTATCCTTCCATTCCTCCCACACCTCCCATTTTCCCCCAATTCTCCTCCCCTATGACTGTGACAGAGGGGGACCTCTTCCCCCTGTATATGCTCATACGGTATCAAGTCTCTTCTTGGTAGCCTGCTACCCTTCCTTTGAGTGCCACCTGGCTTCCTCATGCAGGGGACGTGGTCAAATATGGGGCACCAGAGTGCATGTGAAAGTCAGACCCCACTCTCCACCCAATCCAAGTGGATCAAAGACCTCAACATAAAACCAGAGACACTAAGTCACTTAGAAGAAAAAGTGAGGAGGATCCTGAACACATTGGCACAGGAGACAACTTCATGAACAGAAAACCAACGGCCCAGGCCTTAAGGTCAACAATTAATAAATGGAACCTCATGAGACTGAGAAGCTTCTGTAAGGCAGGAGACACTGTCAACAGCCTACAGACTGGGAAAAGATCTTCACCAACCCTACATCTGACAAAGGTTTAATTTCCAAAATATATAAAGAACTCATGAAATTAAACACAACCAAACCAAATAACCCAATTGAGAAATGGGGCTCAGAACTAAACAGAGAATTCTCAATGGAGGAGTATTGAATGGCTGAGAAACACTTAAAGAAATGCTCAACCTCCTTAATCATCAGGGAAATGCAAATCAAAACAACTCTGAGATTCCATCTTACAACCATCAGAATGGCTAAGATCAAAAATTCAAGTGACACCACATGCTGGCAATGATGTGGAGAGAGAGGAACACTCCTTCATTGCTGGTGGGAATGCAAACTTGTCCAGCCACTTTGGAAATCTATCTCATGCTATACCAGATAATTGGGAATAGGGCTTCCTCAAGACCCAGCTATTTCACACCTTGGAATATACCCAGAAGCTGCTCTCGCACACAAAATTAAAATTTGTTCACCCATGCTCATAGCAGACTTATTCTTAATATCCAGGTGATGGAAACAGCCTAAGTGTCCCTCAGCAGAAGAATGGATAAAGAAATTGTGGAGCGTTTACACTATGGAAAACTACTCAGCTATTAAAAACAAGGAATTCCCGAAATTTGTGGACAAATGGATTGAACTAGAAATGATCATAATGAGTGAGTTAACCCAGAAGCAGAAAGAGTCAAATGGTATATACATAGAGTTTTAGAAGAGATAAATCATTAAGAAAATCTATAAAATTCATGCAACTGAAGTTTGATTATCAAAATCTTTCTTTGAGAAAATGTGATCCTCTGTCAATTGAAAATGGGTCACAGTGTCCATAAACACATAAGGTTTTATTATTTGCTGTTGTTCAGGAAATTGTTAATATTTGTATTTCTATAAAGACCTACTTAAGAAAGTTGTATATATTATTTGTATCTTTTTTTTCACAAGTTAAGTATCTCAAAGTGGGTAGAAGATGATGATAAACGTGAAGGTTTCTGCACAGCACCAACACTCACTTGTTTCATTAGAAATTTCATTTTCTGGGCATGGGCTGCATTCAAAACAGCAGGTGGCTATTCCCTCTTTCCATAATTTTCTGAATCCAGGACCACAGTCAGAACTACACACAGAGGGCAATATCTGAGAAAAATAGACACATGCTTATATCAGATTTTTAACCTAATTCTTCCATATATATTATATTAGCTTGTTGAGTTATAAATGATCTTATTCTATAAACAAGAACTGATGGAGCACATGTCACTTAGCACATTGTATAGTGTCAAGCACATAAATATATGGAAACAAAATTGATCAAAAATTGAATTGCTAACCAATTTCTAGAAAAGTAGTAACAAGAATTGATGGTGTGCTGTATACCAACACTACAGAACTTCAACCAGATTTTTCTAGCTAATGATTGTCAACCTGACACCAGTAAAAAGACAGAGAAAAATTTACTGAGAAATTATGTCCAGCAGACTAGACTACCTATATTTGTGTGGCATTTCATTCTATGGTGATTACATATGCGTGACCATCCCACTGTGGGAAGTGTTCTTGCTAGACAGTGTTCAATGAGAAATCTAGCAGAACAAGTCAGTATGCAGAGCTTTTTCAGGGTCTAGATTTAGTTCCAATCCACAGATGCCTGCCTTGTCTTCCCTTGACAATCATGGGTGAGACAAATCAACTTTTTCTTCCCTTTGCTTAGGGTCAGTATTTAATCACATCAACAGATTAGGAGTGTAAGACTAAGAGACTCATGCACCCAGGAAAATTTGTCCTAGAATCTCAGAAACCAAACATGACCTCCAATAATCTGACAATGTAAACTTTGATAAACTGAGTGTAAAGAGAAAAAGAGATGAGTGGGCAAATCCTTGTTTATTTGTGGTGAGAAAGTGCTGAATTTTTGTGTATTGAGCTGTAGGGTGGAGTGTTTCCTGAGGTCAACAGGCTCCACAGGGCCTGTGAATATGGGAACACTTGAATAAAGATTGTTTAATTTAATTTGAAGAAATTTAAGTTAAAATAAAATATTCAACTTGAAGGTCATTTGCATGGCAATGAACATGGAAATTGGGGACTGCATGGATAATTGGTCCGTTTCTTCATTCCCAGTTTGGTTACTTTGCTCTATAGTTGAGTTGAATTTTGTGATGGATCAACCCTATTGATATATGTATGTTGAGTCATGCTTTTATTCCAGGAATGAAGTCATGTTCTGCTAAGAGAGTGATCTTTCTCTTTTGTTGCTGAGTTCTTTTGGTAGGTGTTTAGTCAAGAATTATTCCATACATAACCAATGTAGAGATTATTTTCTAATAGTTTCTATTACACTTCACAGCAATGCATTTCCACTACTCTTATGGAACTGT
This sequence comes from Acomys minous, assembly GCF_964271855.1. Lineage (NCBI taxonomy): Eukaryota > Metazoa > Chordata > Mammalia > Rodentia > Muridae > Acomys > Acomys minous. The sequence continues at coordinate 1,230,316 of NC_140502.1, read as the reverse complement.
TCTCTTCATGTATGTGAATGAGTTTCTGATTTCCCCATGGAGGCCACAAACCTGTCTTTCTCATAAGCAATTTTTATTGCCTTTGTGTTTCCATTAAATAATGTGACTACTACAATTCTGTTATTTGTTATAATTATTTGTTAATTATTTCTACATGTTGTTACTGCGATATTGATTCCCTTTTAATGATGTTTTTCTTTCTGTCCTTCTAGTGTTGTCTTCATGTAACATTGACAACTTATGTTCATCTTACTTATAATTATGAATTAGTTCTTAAAGTATCATTTACAGTTCTGTTTCAGGGCACATGAATTTCTGTAATTGTGTTCACTATTGAACTTTGGTCTATTTCCTTCTGAGATATCAATATACTGTGTATAGTAGTTAGCCTTGACAGTTACATTTCTAAATTTTGACACACATAACAGTTACTCTCTACCTTTTAGAGCCTCTCTAGTGGTATCTGCAATTCTTCATGTGCTGCTATTCTATGAATGGAGCATTATGTAGAAGAATTCCATATTCTCTTCTTGGTTCAAAGCAAATTTAAATAATATATATCAAGTTCTGGCTCAGTTTTTGCAGTGATGTATACCTTTAATCCTAGCACTCAGGGAGGCAGATGCAGGGCAATTGCTGTGACTCTGAGACCAGTCTGCTCTATTAAGTGAGCCCTGGAATGCCAAGGCTACACAGAGAAACCCTATCAAGAAAAACAAAACTAAACAAGGAAACAAAGAAACAACAACCAAAAACAAAGTTGGATCATTTCTGATGTTGAGAGTTTAGTACTTAACAAGTGCTCTCTCTGTATAGCCACAGATCATGTTTTATTTAAGAAATTTAAAGCTACATTTTACTGGATATAATGTAGATGCCTTTAGTCTGTCCTTTTTCTCTTATTGTGCCGATGTTTTGTAAAATTGACCTGTTCATTGTATGCCCTTTGTATCCTCTGTATTTCATTCTTCTTTATTGTTTTATCGTCATCATACTTTGAGAATTCTAATTCATATGTCTTGTCTTCAAGTCTTTGCATCCAGTATTCTCTTGGTGAGAATACTGATGTTTTTATATGATTTATTATGTTGTTCCCTTACATATTTTAGTTTGATTATTTAACAACTTTTTGTATCTTCCCTGCCTTCTTGTTTCAACTCTTCACTCAGTGGTTTTTGTATCCAAGTTTTCAAGATGTCATTGCATGCTCCCAGATGTGATTTGTGTTCTTGATTATTTGGGAACTCTCTTAAAATTATTATATTTTCCATTATATACTTTAAAATTTGCCTCATGGGTATCTTAAAAGGATTCAATATAGCATGTTATCTTGCCCAAATCTAATTAAAAATAAACTGATGCCCAAGGAATTAATGATTCAAAGACATATATTTCACCAGTGGTACAGATGTAGTTGAAATATATACATCCATGTAGGATGAAGCTCAGTTATGAGCACTCATACAATTAGGTGTTTTCTTTAATGCCGAGTTACAAAAACATTAAATATTGTTTTTTCAAATTCAATATCATTTATTCAAATTAGATTCTGAATGTTGCTACTCACTTGTATCTTCATGTTTTCATGCTCTTTCTTTCCCCTATTTCACTCCCCTAGACCTCTGACAACAGGGGACTTCCTTCCTCACCATATGGCTACAGCATTAAGGTCTTATCCTGGTACCTTCTTCTCCTTCTTCTGTTTTCCAAAGGACCTCCCATCAAGGGGAAGTGATCAATTATGGGGAAATACAGTTTACATCAGAGGCAGTGTCTACTGTACACACACTGTGAGAGAATGAGCAGTCCAATTTCCAATTCTTCCATACCACTCTCTGTGCTCTACCCAGTGTCCAGCAGCAAGGCCCAGCATCTGTGCTCAACCATCACTGGGTGGATCCTATCATAGGACATTAAATTTGAGTTGACATCATCCTATAAGTGAATATACACCCTGCCTGAATTTCTGTATCTCTGTTACCAAACATTGGAAGATCATTTTTAGTTCCATACATTTTCCTGGAAATTTCAAGATTTCCTTGTTTTTAGAAGCTGAGTAGGATTCCAGTGTGTAAATGTACCTCAGTTTCTTTATACAATCTTTGTTTGAGGGGCATCTAGGTTGTTTCCAGATTCTGGTTGTTTTAAACATAGTTGAGCAAATGTCTTTGTTGTATAATTGAGCATTTTCAATATATGCCCAGGAGTGGGATAGCAGTCTTTAAGTATCACTATTCTCAATTATCTGAGAAAGTCCCAGATTGATTTCTACAGTGGTTGTGCAAGTTTACACTTCCACCAGCAATGGAAGAGTGTATCCCTTTCCACACATTCTAGACAGCAATTGCTGCCATTTGAGTCTTTTATTTTAGCCATGGTGGTGGGTGTAAGAGGGAATGTCAGAAGTGATTTAATTTACTTCTCACTGAGGACTAAGAACACTGAGCATTTTGAAGTGTTTCTCAGTGTTTCATGTGGAAAAATATAGAATACCTAAGACAATCCTGTACAATAAAAGATCCTCCAGAGGAAACTCCATACCTGATCTCAAGTAGTACTATAGAGCAACAATAATTAAAACAGCATGTTACTGGCATCGCAATATGATGGTTGATCAATGGTATTGAATTGAAGATCCAGAAATAAATCCACACACATATGGACATTTGATTTTTGACACAGAAGTCTAATCTATTCAATGGAGAAAGATAGTATCTTCAACAAGTGTTTCTGGTCTAACAGGATATTTACATGGAGAAAATGCAAGCACACCCATATGTATCACCATGCACAAAACCCAAATCCAAGTGGATTAGAGTTCACCATAAAACCAGAGACAATAAATCTGTTAGAACAAAAATAGGAAAGAGCCTGGAACTCGTTGGCCCAGGAGACAACTTCCTGAACAGAAATCCAACAGCCCAGGCCATAAAGTCAACAATTAATAAATGGGACTTCATGAGGCTGAGAAGCTTCTGTATGGCAGAAGATACTGTCAACAGAACAAAGTGACAGCATACAAATGAGAAAAGATCTTCACCAACTCTACTTCTGACAAAGGACTAATATCCACAATATATAAATAGTTCAAGAAATGAACACCACCAAAACAAATAATCCAATTAAGAAATGGATCTCAGAACTAAACGGAGAATTCTCAAAAGATGAATATTGAATGGCTGAGAAATGCTTAACATCCTTAGTCAACAGAGAAATGCTAATCAAAACTATGTTGAGATTCCATCTTACACCCATTAGAATGGACAAGATCAAAAACCCAATTGACAGCACATGTAGGCAAGTATGTGGAGAAAGGGGGCACTCCATAATTGCTGGCAAAAGTGCAAACTTGTACAACCATTTTGGAGATCAATCTGGCGCTTTTTCAGAATACTGGGAATAGGACTCCCTTAAGACCCAGCTATACCACTCCTTGAAATATACCCAGAAGTTATTGCACCACACAATAAGGACATATATTCAACCATGTTGATAGCAGCTTTATTTGTAATAGCCAGAACCTGGAAACAACCTAAATGTTGTTCAATCAAAGAAAAGATAAAGAAACTGTGGTACATTTACACTATTGAATAATACTCTGCTAGTAAAAACAAGAAAATCCTGAAAATTGTGGCCAAATGGATGGAAATAGAAATGATCATATTGAGTGAGTTAACACAGACTCAGAAAGACTCACATGGTATATACACACATATAATTGGACACCAGCCCAACAAGGATGTCCTCTGAAAGTCTTAACTTACCATGAGACTGGGATAGATGCGGGGACAACTTATTGGGATTCTAGGTGAGAGAAGTACATGAGAATAGGGAAATAGAAAGATCCACAGAGTTCTAAGAATCTACAAGAAGCACATCATGATTATCCAATCTAGACCCAGGCTGTCTTCTTAAACTACTGCACCAAGCAAAGACAACATATATAGTAAAATCAGATATAGGCAAGGGACAGGTCATTATCCTCAGTCATGTGGGAGTGAGGACTGACTCTGATATGAACTCTGGAACCCCATATTTGACCATTTCTCATTGGTGAGGAGGCCTGTAGTACTCAGAGAAAGAATAGTAGGCTACCAATAAAAGACTTGATAGGCTGTGACCGTATGATGGGGGAGGAGGTCTCCTTCTGTCTGTGAAAGAGGGAGGGATGGAGGAATGGGAGGAGAGAAGCAATGAGATAATATTGTGATATAATCTGAATAATTTAATAATAATAAAAATGAAATAAAGATTTTTATGACCAGGGATTATTAGGTTCTTTATTTTGATGTTGATTGTGGTAATGTGTTTGTCTGGATTTGTTTTGCTAAAGTGAAGTTATCTATTTCCTCTGTTTTGCTTAGTTTAGTTAGCCTCTGGGTTGGAGTTTTCCTCTTAGCATCTTCATTAGGCATGGATTTTTGATAGGTATCATTTAAGTTTATTTTTTCATGAATTACCTAATTTTCTTCATCCATTGTTCAGAAAATTTTGCTGTGCATAGTCATCTGGACTGACATGTCTAGACTATTAGTGTTTTCAAGATCTCTGTCCAGGCCCTTCTGGCTTTTATGGCCTCTGCTGAAAACTCAGATTTGATTCTGGTAGGTTTGAAATTATAGGTTACTTATGCTTATTCCCTTGGTGCTTTTAATGTTTTTCTGTGCATTTTGTGTTTTGATTATTATGTGGCAACAGAATTTTTTTTTTATAGTCTACCATCTAAGGTGTACTGTAAGCCTCTTGTATGCTTATAAGCATCTCCTTCTTCAAATTGCCAAAGTTTTCTTCTGTTATTTTGTTGAAAATATTATCCTGGGCCTTGATCTTTGCATCTTATCTTTCCTCAATTCCTCTTCTTCTTAGTTTTTATGCTCTACTTGATTCCTTGACTGTTTTATGTCAGGAACATTTTCTCTAATGGTTCCATCAATTTATTCTATTATATCTTCTACACCTGAGATTCTTACTTCCCTGTCTTGTATTGTGTGTGGCTGCTTGCCTCTGCAGGTTCTGTTTTCCTCTCTAACTTCTCTTTCCAAGATTTCTTCAGATTGTGCTTTTATTATTGTTTCCATTTTCATCTTCAAGTCCTGAACTGTTTTATTGATTTCCTTCAACTGAATGTTTGCGTTTTCTTGCATTTCTTCCAATGATTTCTTAATTTCCTCTCTACTGGCCTCTATCTGGGCCTCTCTAACTTCCTCAAATTGTTTGGCTCTATCATCCTGTATTTTTCTCATTAATTATATATTTTTCCTCCATTATTATCTTCATTATGAAGGATTAGAGGACATTTTCTTTGCTCCAGTTGTTGGAGAGTTTCCAGATCTGATGGTTTTTATATAACTTTGTTTTGGAGGTGCCATTTTATTTTGGCGTTTATCATTTGTTTTGTCCTGCTGGCCTTTAGTTATCTTGCTGTCTCTGATGTGTGGTTGTGGTTTCTGTTGTCCTTTTTTGACTGTTGATTTTCTTGATTTGAATAATGCCTTTCCACCTTATAGTTACTTTTCTGTTTTGTTAATTTTCGTGAAGAACTAACTCTTTTTTTTATTCTATGAATTGTTCTCTTTGTTTCTAATTTATTAATTTCATCCACAAGTTTGATTGTTTCCAGCCATCTACTCCTTTTGGGTATTTCTCATTCATTTTTTCCTAGCACTTCCAGATGTCTCTTTAAGTTGCTTGTATGAGCTGTTTCCAATCTCTTTATGAAGGCACTTACTTTCTGCTTAGCAATGCTTTCAATGTGTCCCATGAATTTGAGTATGTTGTACCTTCATTTTCATTGAATTTTTGAAATCCATAATTTCTTTCTTTATTGCTTCCCTGACCCAGTTGTCATTCCGTAGAGAGTTTTTCAGTTTCCATGTGCATGTAGGCATTTTGTAATCTCTGTTGTGGTTCTGGTGCAGCTTTATTTGATGATATTCTGATAGTATTAAATGTATTATTTCAATCTTCTTGTATTGGTTGAGGCTTGCTTTGTGACCTATTATTTGACCACTTACGAAGAAGGTTCCACGAGGTGCTGGAAGAAGGTATAATCATTTGTGTTTGGATGGACATTCTCTAGATATCTGTTAGGTCCATTTGATACATGACATCTGTTAGTATAATTATTTCTCAGTTTAGCTTGTGTTTCATTTACTTATCCATTGGTTAATGGGTGGGGAGTGTTTAAGTCCCCACTATTAGTTTGTGGTTTAAGCTTTATTATTGTTTCATTTACTAATGTAGGTGCACTTGTATTTGGGGCATAGATGATCAGAATTGTAACTTCATCTTGGTTGAATTTTCCTTTGATGAGTATGAGGTGTGCTTCTTCATCTCTTTTTACTAATTTTGTTTGAAAGTCTATTTTATTAGATATTAGAATAGTTACTTCAACTTGTTTCTTCTGTTTTTTTGCTTAGAAGAACATTTTACAACCTTTTACCATAAGATAATTGCTATATTTGTGTCTGAGTTGCATTTCTTGAATGCAGAAGAATGTTGGGTCTGCTTTATTCATCAATTCTGTTAGTCTATTTTTTTTTATTGAAGAATATCGACCATTGACATTTAAATATTTTTATGACTAGTGAATGTTAGGTTCTATATTTTGGTTTAGGTTGTGATAGGTGGTGTGACTGTCTGGTTTTGTTTTTTCTGAAGTGAAGTTATCTATTGCCTATGTTTTCCTTGGTTTAGTTAGCCTCCTTGGTTTGGAGTTTTCGTCTTATCATCTTCTGTAGGGCTGGATTTTTGGATAGGTACTGTTTAAGTCTATTTTTGTCATGAAATATTTAATTTTCTTCATCCATGGTTATTAATAATTTTGCTGGCAATATTAATCTAACTAATCTCTAGAGTATTAGGGTTTGCTAGACCTCTTACCAGGCCTTTTTGGCTTTTAAGGCCTCTGCTGAAAAGTCAGATGTGTTTACTCCCAGACACAGAGTCTGAGATATAATGTATAGATTGAGGACTCAGGCAGACATCCAGTCTCTGGGGCCTGAGAACACCCGCACAGGGAAACAGCAATGTCTTTGTGGACTAGTTTATGTGGCCTGAGGCCAGACCCACCATGTTCCAGACAGTGTGGACCCATCTCACCCAGGATACTCCATCTTTGATGTTCTGAATCTCTCAACCCAGTCCCTTGGCTCAGTCTCTCTGATCAGAGAACATGATCTGTGCTGCCATCTTGGATCCTCTTATAATTATTAATTTGTTGCTTAATATGACATTGAACATTCTTTCATTTAAGTCTATAACATTAGAGTTATGTTATTCCTTTCCATATCTTCATATTTTTGTTTATTTTTCTACATTGGGATATGTATATGGGTAGCAGAGCATTGTTTATATTGTTTTGATTTCTGTGTGCTCTTCCCGTGGTTCCTTATGTAATATTCTACTAAGATGTGGTTATAACAAACATGAGTTTTCATTTCTTCTTACAGAATTGATTTGTATTTCAGTAGTTACACCTTCAGCTCATATGTTCTTTTCACTTAATAGACTTTTCTAATCACACTGAAGAGAATAATTTACTATAAGTTTTATATTTTCTGAATAATATGACATATCATTTGATAACAAAATTGAAGACATTCCTGAAATTAAATCTTTTAAAATTCAATGACTTTTGAACTTGGGTAATTTCCAGTAAATAAGTTAACATCACCCACATCACAATTCGTAGCTGTAATATACACTTCACATATCCTGTGAAAATTCTTTTGTTAAAGCCACATTTGTATTCCTATCTATCTACCCCATATAGAGAATTAAAAATGAAATCCCATTATTGATTAGAATGAAATATACCATAATTCAGGTGGTTATACAAGATTCTTTTGGTGAAAACTTTCTTCTCTAGTGTATCACTCAGGGCTGGAGAGATGGCACATTGTCAGTAATAATTATTGCTCAAGAAGAATACCCAAGCTTGACTTTGAAAATCCAATTTTTTGTCAGAAATCCATTTTAAGTTCCCAGGAACCTGAATCACTTCTTAGAAGTCATATGCAGTACATGTGCCAGTATTGCATAGATATATATACAGATGCACCATTCATAAACACGTTAAAGAAAAAAATTAGTTGAATAAAAACCAAGGTTATAAATATTAGAAAATCTAACATGGTTTATGAAAATTTAAGTTCATATATAGAAGCACTTAGAATTTAGAAACTCAATCTAAAAACGTTTGAACAGTATCACATAATAAAATGAATGATTTTTTCTTTACTCCATCTTTACAATAACATCAATATCTTTGAAATCTGTGCCAGAGGTCCAATAGAAGTAGAAAAATCACTGTGTTGTAATAAGACTAGAACCAACAAACACTTCCTCACTTTAGAGCAAGTAATATAAAACAGTAGTAAAACACAGTGTTATAGTTATATTAAAAAGCAGAAAAAGAGACTGGGCAGAGGTAGCACACACCTTTAATCCCAGCACTCAGGGGGCAAAGGCAGGTGGATCGCTGTGAGTTCAAGGCCAGCCTGATCTACAAAGCTAGTCTAAGACAGGCAAGGCTACACAGAGAAGTCAGTCTTGAAAAACCAAAACAAACCAACCAACCAAACAACAAACAAACAAACAAACAAAAAATCAGAAACAGATCTAATTTGATAAGTGTACCTGTATGGTAATGGAATGTTCAACAAAATAATAAATGTACTACATCAAAAGAAAAATATAAGAAACAAAGTATAAGAGGACAACTTTTGATCCGTTATCTGACATTAATTTAGAATGTGCACACATGACACTGTTTACTGGTGAGCCAGGTAAATCAGTACAATCAGTTTAAACTTACCTTTGTACTTCCTGTAGCCCACTCCATCATCTCTGCCGATAAGTGGAGCTGTTGACCATGTGGAAAATATGGGCTGAAACTTCCAATCTTCACCTTGATCCCAAGACCTTGTTGGAAATTGAAAATATAGAAAATGTCACATTCCTCCTGCAGTTTTTCTCTTTGGTTCATATATACTCTGCCACCAACTGGATTTGTGAAGTGGATATTTCTCAGAATGTCATACAGCTGAAATAGAAATAGCATACTGTAGTGCATAATCCCTTTATTGAAGACAGACAGTGTAATCTGACATTATCTTAAAGGTAATTTCAATGAACATATCCAGGAACAAAATCTCAGTGACAGCAACTGGATGAATAAAATTACCATCTCTGTGACAATCTGGAGACCTAAGACATGGAGGCCTTCTGGGAGCATATGGGAGTGAGTCTAAGTGAGAGTCCTAGTAGCAAGGGTCATGGAGACTACACAGAACTCTGTGGAGGGAGAGGAACACTAACCAAACCAAAAACTTCAGCCCAAAATTTACCCTGTCTATGTGAAATGCAAGGATAAAAATAGCAGTGAGATTGAGGGATGTCCAAAACATGCTGGACCAATGGGAGACACACCCCATTGGAGAAAGCCAGACCCTTATACTATTAATGACATTCTGCCATGCTTGCCCATGGGAGCCTACCAAAGCTGTTTTCTGAGCCCCTACACCCAGAAGTGGATGGAAACAGATGCTGAGATTCACAGCCAAACACAGGGCGAAATGTATGATGTCTAGTGGAAAATTTGGGAGGAAAGAAAGAAGTATCTGGGAGTACCAGAGCTCCACAAGTAGGCCAAAATAGATAGCTAACCAGGGCCCAGAGTGGCTGTGGAGATTGAAACACACACTAAGGATCATGTATAGGCTGGGCCTAGGTCCTCCACACAGATAAAGCCAATGGGCACCTTAGATTTATATGTGCCCCATGATAAAGAGAGAGCAAGATGTCTCAGATTAGGACTCAGTTTTATCTCTATGATCACTAGAAGCTAGTGGAGTTGCCTTACCTGGCCACAGGGAAGAGGAAATGCTCAGCCCTGATGCAACTTGATGAACTTGAGTAAGTGGGTAAGATAGATCCTCTTTTCTGAGGAGTAGGTAGTGGGGATGGATATAAAGTGTGACTAGGAGGATCTGAGAGAAAAGCCTATCCTCAGGATATAGAGAATAAAGAAACAAATTTAAAAATTATCAATATGTTACTAGAGTTTTATAGCTCTCAAGAGCATACTACAAAACACAGAGACATACTTGCAGAACCAAACAAGTTATGTAGTATGACCACACACACACACATACACACTGACACACAGACACACAGACACACACACACACACACACACACACACACACACACTCCTACACAGAGATGTTTCTTAATCATAAAGAATATACACACAGTGCAGGAACAGAATTATTTATGCACAAATACACATACATGCCCCCAAACTTATAAAAAAGACAAGCACAGACAAGGAGAAATATACAGAAGGAGAAGAATACAAAGCACATTCATAGATAATCCCATATATTTCCTGACAGGGACTCGGGAGACAAACAGATAAATACACCCACATGAGTTACATTGACAGACAGATAAATTTACCATCGCATACAACATACACAGACAGGAAGATAAATCCAGATATACATAAAGTCACACACACACACACACACACACACACACACACACACACACACACACACACACAAAGCAACACAGATTACCTTCATGCAAGCACATTGACAGACACACAAAAACCCAGTCACCTCACAACACATTTACTGACAAATACACACAGAAAGATAAAGACAGACACAAACACACATACAGTAAGATACTGCTACATTAAAAAATTTATATTCACTTCCACAGATAATTGGAAAGATAGGCATGTGAAATAAAAACATGTATACACAGCAATAGCAACACAAATGTGCAAAGTGATGCACAGCAACAGAAAAAACATACACATATACAAAGTGATAAGTATAATTTTTCACATGTGAACAAACATGTATGTATTCAATTAAATTCCAGCACTGTTTCCTTGGTTGTTACTCTCACAAACCCAAATAAAGATACTAGTACATACAGTGGTTGCTGAATCAGTTTTAAAAACCTTGGGAAAACCATGTGTACAGCTATTATAACATATTCGACAATTAATGAAGAAGGGATTATCCTCTCATCATGGAGAGGGTTAATTTGCAAACACGGATTATACTTCCAGTTTTGAACCAGTGTGATGATATTAAGGATCTTTGTATCAAAGTCAATAGGCATCATAGACAAAATTCCATACCACACTACTACTTTTACATTTTGCAATTTTACTTGTATTTCTTGTCTTTTTTCTTTAAATAATTTATTCAGATGATATCGCAATTGTTATCTCCTCACTTGTATCTTCCCATTACCCCTTTCTCCCTCTTTCACCCTACATAGCTTTATATTTAATTTCTACTGCACTCACATGGCACCTCTGAGTGTGTCTTATAAAAGTATGTCTTTGATGGCATCAAATATTATACAACAGAAGAAACAGTACCTTAAAACACTGATGATTGTAGTTGTTCCATGCACTTATTTCACGATGAACTGTGTACTGAAATAACCACTCATGACTGGTATGGGCAAAGGCATACACAGCATTGTATATGTCATAACTGCTACCACTAAAGGCCATGTCAAAAGTGTGTTCCATTAGCCACTGCAATGTGGCATTGGATGAGCAGTTCTTTGTTATGTTACAGTTAGATGCCAAGGCTTCACAGTAAAAGTCCATCCACTCTAGTCTTGCCAGGTATTTGTCAGAGTATTTGATAGGGTTCAGTGTCTGGACAAAATTTTTGAAACCTGAAATGTCCGGATGATGGTGTTCAAAACTAAGAGTCCCATGAAAAGAGTCCAGTGTGTAGTCCCTCTTACTCATAATGGCATCCCACTGAGAGGTGGTAATCCATATTCTCTTTATACCTAGAGATTCCCACCTTCTTACACTCAAAGCCAGTGTATACTCTATGTCACCATAAACGATGACAACATTTGTGGTAGATGTCATGATTTGGTTGTAATACACTTCTGCTCTTGACATGTATAACTCCATGTTGACTGGGATCATGTTCACAAAGGCAAAGCAGACTGTGTTTGTTTCCATCTCTCTCCTCAAATATGAGAGAAATTGTATGCTTTGATCATTGTCTGAGATGACTAGCCCAACCCAGTTCCATTTGAAATGAAGTATGAAGGATACTATGGCCAGGGCTAAAGATATGTCCTTAGAGGTCATCTGATATAGAAGAGGAAATTGTTCTTGGTCACTTAGGACAGGATGGAAAGGTCCAAATGTAAGAAGAAAGACCTAGGACACAGGTAGCAGCATGAGGCAGCATGAATATGTAAGAACTTGTAAACACATTTCTCTTCAGAGAGTTCTAGAGAAACCAATTAGCTCTTATGTCTTCCCTCATCTCTATTTCAAAGAAGGACATGTGAGTGGAAGACCTATCATGTCTTTAACTACTAAGGACCTTGAACAGCTAGATTGATATAATCATGAGGTCATTCTCTTCCTTAAACTCTTCTTAGAATCTCTGAATCATACCAAAAGAGACATGATATCAAAATCCCACTCCAAAAACTCTCACCTGGTAACCTAGTAAGAGGTTCATGAATGTCTGTATTGTTGCCGCTGTTTCCCAGCTTGTTCCTGTAAGTAACACTGCACACGCTGTGTTTCTTGTACAGTCATAATTAGGTAGAACATTTTTTATGGCCATACGCATATGACTGGTGAATTGTGGCAGTGTCCTACAACCAAATCCAATGTAGTCAAGCAGAGACATATTTGGTAAAAGACCAGGGTTCCTGTTGACTTCATCCATGGAAAAAGCCAACACAAAAGCAAATCGCTGGCTTTTTCTTGTTTTGCTGCAAAAGGAAACACTGTTTATTATGGACAGAGATATAAAGCTAATTATTTGTGATGAATAAAAGAAATATCCTTTATTGAACAGTATTTCCTCCCATCTCCAAAGACTGAAAAAGATGTCCTGTGTGGTGAGATTATAATGACATAAGAAGCTGGAAAGTTTACATGCTTTAAACACTTCTCAGAATGTGTCCCTCATATATAATATGTGCTTTTGACATCTTCTACTGAGACTCTTTGTATGTCTTGTTTTTGGGTGCTGTCTCAGAAAGTAAAGACACCAGCATAGGTTTGACCAAACAGAAGTTCTCAAGAAATCTTAATTTGAAATTATTGAGCAATATGAAAAATATATTTGATTGTGAGATGTCTTACGTTTTTTATCATGAAATTAATGAAATTAGCTAAGGCAGTTACAGGAAGAATTAGCAGTGCACAGTAGACCTTATCAGGGGCTACTTTTGACTCCTGTACTTAAATTTATGTATAATTAGTGGCAATATATTTAAAAAACCACCTCATTTCTATCTCCATCTCCTGTGGGGTTTTTTTGCCAGTATGACTACTAGAGAGTAAAATCTTTTTGTAAATTTTATTGTCATGCAAATTCTTATATATAAAGAATAATTGATAAAAATATATGTATGCACATGTTTACATGGACACAAATACTTATGGCCACAATATGTTAATACAATCCATGGTTTTTGAAATTTATACATTGCTGTAGACTATTCTGACTCAAAGGCACATGCATACACTTCCTTCCAGTACAGAGATCAGAGAATAAGATCACAAGCATATTGTAGTTTTGTTTATGAGGGAAAAATGATTCCTGTGTCTTTTGTGTCAAGTCCTATCTGACCAATATACATCAAACTTACTACATCTTTCTGAATGATTCACTCAGAATTAAATACAGTCAGTTTCCATTTAAGATTTGTATCTCTGTGGTATTTTTATCTATAAAAATAGTCTCTATTAGAATATTTTTTACTTATACAGAGAACATTTATCATTGAGAATTTCAGTAACAGAAAAGGAATTCAGATTCAGGACCTGTGCTTTCAATCACTATATCCTACAACAAATCTTGGGAAACATCAATTATTTAAGCTGTATGCCTAGCCTAGTTGTCCAATGTTCTGTGTTTGAAACAACTGAGAAATTCAGAAACTTTGGATGAATCCTATATTTCTAAAACATTCAGCTATGCATAGGAAAATTACTGAAAGAGAAATGCAAGAAGTAAATATGACTTAAGTCTCAGTAAATAGACAATTCATACATAAAGGGAGCAGATGTATGGCTATTAAATAATGGCAAAATTGAATTAGTAAGTAGCTCCTCTGTCTATTCTCAAGTGTTGCCACCACTCACATGACACAACTGCCACTCAGGCAAGCAAAAATGGGATCTAAATTGTAAACAGTATGAGTGATACCTCCCTTTTCAAAGAATCTAAATATATCCTTTAGAGTGCAAGACTGTGAAGAGCTCACCTTGGTTATATATAAAAGCTAGTGTTTGTACAACTATACAAGGAAGTATGGAGCAACAGGAACATAGTTCCCAGTAACCTGATCTCTTACTTCCATTCTCAATCCAGCTTCAGAAACCACAGTGTGACCACATGCAAGGAATTCGAGAGAGTGTCTTTGTATCTATGTGGAAGCTCTCAAGAGCTATGTGTAGCACAAACACTACTGACACAAATACTACAAACACTACATGCACTAGGAGATACAGCAGAATGTATAGTCATTTAGTGTAATGTGTTTAGGATAAAACTTGTTGAAATATCTGGGATTGCTTTTAGGCATACATCACTGGCTATGGTATAATAGAAATTATGATTAGGAGGACTATATATGTTGGGTCACTGTGAGGGATATTTTTCCAGCCAGCTTACAGCTTTAAATGAGGTTCCTAACAGAAACATAATCAGAAAATTCCTGAAAGAAATTAAAAGTAAAAAAAAAAAATGAAAGTGTCTGTAAAGAAGTCATAGTTCACTCTTGGTATGCAGGCTGTGAGAACAGGACAGAAGACTGAAAATATTGCTAAGATCCTCATCAAATACCTCAAGTACCAGCACAAATACTGTGTGCTGATGATTTTAAAAGCACTTACAATTTAGTCAGATATTTGTTCCAATCCTCTCTGCCTATTGTCTCAGAGGTTGCTTGAAGGAAGAAGACACAATTTGCCCCCAAGTCCAGGTCTTTATCTTCCTTCAACTTCATTCTCCAATAGCACCTAGGATGAATGAAACTGGCCAGGAGAAGGAGAATGTTCAGGAGCAAGAAATGGAAAATCAAAACACACATACTTGTCCTGCCTTAAACCTGGGCAATGTGGAATCTGAACCACCATAAGTACATGAAATGAACACCTATATTTTTTTACCTGTTTTTATTTCTCTGGTCAAAGAGACTCTAGCTGTATGTTCTTCTTTCCTTGTTTTTCACATTGATCCTCATTCCTTGAGGAATTTTCAACACCATCTTCCCTTGGGTTATGCACCTGATGTCCACAGACCATAGGCTAAGAATGGGTAGGTAAATAAATATGTGAACAGCTCAGTCCCAGGTTTCATGAAGTCACTCATTGTTTTAAATTTAAAGCCCCTGGGAGAAAAGTCTTTTGCTCAAATTTGTTCCTTGGAATGTCCTAACATAATGATTATGTGAATAAGATTATAAATGATCTCAGTGTATTGCGTCAGATGATCAACAATGAGACGTGCAGAAATAGTTGAGGAAGGACTCACAACACTCTAATTTATGGGGACACATTGGGAATTGTACTGTAAAATCCAATTCAGAAAGACTCTGTACACATTTAGAGCAATTGAGACACAAAAAGTAAGCATATTGGGGACTATGCTATACTTTGCACTGGTACAGATTATCTAAACAAAGCCTTTGCTTTCATTATCTTGAAAATCAGTAAACAGGAAAAGTATAAAAATATATTCATTATTGCTATATTCAAATTTATTTAGTTCACAACAGAACCAGAGTTTGTTTACAAATTAAAGGTTGATACTTAAAGGTTCTCCATTTTCAAATTCAGTACTGTGTGCTGATCCATGTCTTCCACATTATTTTTGATTCACTAAATTGCTTTTTCTCATTTTACATTTGAGTCATGGTTGTGAAGAAGTATTGTCTTGAGTATGTCAGAAGCAAATCACAACTGGGAAGCAACACTGTGTTTAATTTGTAGACTCTTATGTAATTTTTCTATTCATCTATTGATAAGTGCATGCTCATGAGCTTCTTGAAATGCATATGGACTGCAAGAAAAGCAGGACAAGAGAAGAAAATTCTTGAGTTTGTGCTGATACAGCATATTTAGCATTTGAGATGCAAACACAAGTTTGTATTTTTCTCTGTGTCTTGTTGTATAATTAAGAAACATCATTTAACTTATATATCACCTGTGGTTCTGTAATGAGTTCTCTTGGAGTGCTAAGACATGGATAGAAAGGAAAATATCTAGAGAAATATTTCCTAGGAAGACAGAAAATGAAATCAACTTTTAAGCTGGCAAGTGAAATGCCCACTATGTTTGGTGGAGCATGGAATCCAGTTCTAGTATGTAATAATTATTATTAATTTAAACTTTTATACAATTTACTGGGATTAATTATTGAACAATCAATCACACGTGTCAGGTACCTAACTAGCATTGATCTCTCTGTCATCCATATCTGGTATTAATCTTCCTGCTGATTTCATTCCTCAGTTCAGAAGCTTCCTTTTGATTCTATGTCATTTGTGTGTTTGCTCTTGCTCAATTTCTGAAATAACTGTGTTCTTTTCTTCTGTATTTTTCTAAATACTGGATTCAGCTGTCACCCACATCCCATTTCTTTCAGGCATTTTAGGCATAAGTACAGTCCATACATGGCTGCTGTTTGATGTTTCAGTCTCATCAAGGCCCCTTTGGCACATATTCTTTGTTTGTTGGAAGTCAGGGAGTCCGGCTTGATTGCAGTCTTGGCTGTATTGCCGAGGGTGGCATCTGTCTTATTATTCTCTGTCATCAGCCTTTCCAGTGTTGGGATTTCAGATATTTCCAACCAACCCAGCTTGAAGCACAAATTCAAAAACGCCTGGAATCTCTGATATAATAATGCCCATTTTTCAGGACTGGGGACTAACTCCAGGTCATGTGTATGTGAGGGAAGTGTACTACCCCTGACAACATCTGTAGCTGTACAATGTCCTTTTGTCTGAGACTTGGCTGGTGGTTATTAGGCTGTTGGAATCTTCAGGATAGGGGCTGTTCATGTGGAAAGCAATAAAGTGTTTATAATAAACCAAGAAATGTGGTTATTTCTCAAAGTTATATGAGTTACAAAGTTTGCTCAACCTTAGGAGGAGAGTTTTAGCATAGCTGAGAAAACTTTCAACACAGGATGTGCATTTGCAATGGGGGTAGGCAGGTCGAGCCTGTTTAATGTATTCAGGCTTGGGGGCTCACTCCTTAAATCAGGAAAGATGTTTCCTATGGTGAATGGAAACAACCTATTTTTTAATTCAGGTGATTTTCTTCCCTCTCAATTCTTTTTTTTAAATTGATTTTTACTTTTTAAAATTAATTTATTCATATTATATCTCAGTTGTTAGCCCATCCCATGTATCCTCCCATTCCTCCCTTCCTCCCACTTCCCCCCTACTCCCCTCCCCTCCCCTATGTCTGTGTCTGAGGGGGACCTCCTCCCCCTGTATATGCTCATAGGGTATCAAGTCTCTCCTTGGTGACCTATTATCTTTCCTCTGAGTGCCACCAGGCATCTCCATCCAAAGGACATGTTCAAATATGGGGCACCAGAGTTTATGTGAAAGTTAGATCTCCTTCTCCACTCACCAGTGGAGAATATCCTGTCCATCGGCTAGTCTGGGTAGGGGTTCGAGGTTTACTGCCTATTTTTTCCTTGGCTATTGCCATAGTTTGCAGGGGACCCCAGGGCCCAGACTCACCTGTAGTTTTCCAGGACCCGCTGGATCCTTCTATTTCCTCTTTCTCCCAGGCTTCTCACACCTAAAGTCTCAATAGGATGTCCTCCCCTCTTACCCACTATCCTGGTAGGTACAGTTTTTCATGGGGACGTACACCTTGGAATAGTGTCTCGATATAAGTGAGTATATACCATTTAGCTCTTTTTGCTTCTGTGTTAACTCACTCATGACAATTTTTAGTTCAATCCATTTGTCCACAAATTTTGGAAATTCCTTGTTTTTAATAGCTGAGTAGTATTCCATAGTGCAAATGTACTACAGTTTCTTTATCCATTCTTCTATTGAGGGACACGTAGGTTGTTTCCAAGTTCTGGCTATTATGAATAAGGCAGCTATGAACATGGTTGAGCATATGCCCCTGTTGTGTGGTAGTGCATCCTCTGGGTATATTCCAAGGAGTGGAATAGCTGGGTCTTGAGGAAGCCCTATTCCCATTTTTCTGAGAAAGCACCAGATAGCTTTCCAAAGTGGTTGTACTAGTTTGCATTCCCACCAGCAATGCAGGAGTGTTCCTCTTTCTCCACACCCTCGCCAGCATGAGGTGTCAGTTGAGTTATTGATCTTAGCCATTCTGATGGGTGTAAGATAGAATCTCAGTGTTGTTTTGATTTGCATTTCTCTGATGACTAAGAAGGTTGAGCATTTCTTTAAGTGTTTCTCAGCCATTTGATATTCCTCTGTTGAGAATTCTCTGTTTAGTTCCAAGCCCCATTTCTCAATTGGGTTATTTGGTTTGGTGGTGTTTAATTTTTTGAGTTCTTTTATATATTTTGGATATTAGACCTTTGTCAGATGAAGAGTTGGTAAAGATCTTTTCCCAGTCTGTAGGCTGTCGCTTTGTTCTCTTGACAGTGTCTCCTGCCTTACAGAAGCTTCTCAGCCTCATGAGGTCCCATTTATTAATTGTTGATGTTAAGGCCTGGGCTGTTGGTGTTCTGTTCAGGAAGTTGTCTCCTGTGCCTATGAGTTCCAGACTCTTCCCCACTTTTTCCTCTAACTGGGTTAATGTCTCTGGTTTTAGGTTGAGGTCTTTAATCCACTTGGACTTGAGTTTTGTGCATGGTGACAAATAGGGGTCTAATTGCATTTTTGTACATGTAGACATCCAGTTAGACCAGCACCATTTGTTGAAGATGCTGTCGTTTTTCCATTGAATGGATTTGGCTTCTTTGTCGAAAATCAAGTGAGCAAATGTGTGTGGATTTATCTCTGGGTCTTTAATTCGATTCCATTGATCCACTAGCGTATTGCTGTGCCAGTACCATGCTGTTTTAATTACTATTGCTCTATAGTACAACTTGAGATCAGGTATGGAGATTCCTCTAGAAGATCTTTTTTTGTATAGGATTGTTTTTGCTATTCTGGGCTTTTTGTTTCTCCATATGAAGTTGAGAATTGTTCTTTCAATATCTTCAAAATATTTTGTAGGTATTCTGATAGAGATTGCATTGAATCTGTAAATTGCTTTTGGTAAGATGACCATTTTTACTATGTTGATTCTTTTGATCCATGAACAAGGTAGATCCCACCATCTTCTGATGTCATTTTCAATCTCTTTCTTCAGAGGTTTAAAGTTTTTTTCAAATAAATCCTTCACTTGCTTGGTTAGGGTTATTCCTAGATATTTTATATTGCTTGTGGCTATCGTGAAGGGAGTAATTTTTCTAATTTCTTCCTCTGCCTGTTTGTCATTTGTATATAGGAAAGCTACTGACTTTTTTGAGTTTATTTTGTTTCCTGCCAGTTTGCTGAAGGTGTTTATCAGCTGTAGGAGTTCTCTGGTGGCATTTTGGGGGTCACTTATATGCACTATAATATCATCTGCAAATAGGGATAATTTTACTTCTTCCTTTCCCATTTGGATCCCCTTGATCTCCTTTTCATGTCTTATTGCTCTGGCTAGAACTTCAAGAACTATATTAAAGAGATATGGGGAAAGTGGGCAGCCTTGTCTGGTCCCCAATTTTAGAGGGATTTCCTTGAGTATCTCTCCATTTAATTTAATGTTGGCTATCGGTTTGCTGTATATAGCTTTTATTATGTTTAGAAAAGTGCCTTGTATTCCCAATCTCTTCAGAACTTTATACATAAATGGGTGTTGGATTTTGTCAAATGCTTTTTCTGCATCTAAAGAGATGATCATGTGGTTTTTCTCTTTCAGTTTGTTTATATGGTGGATTACATTGATGGATTTCCGTATGTTAAACCATCCCTGCATTCCTGGAATGAAGCCTACGTGGTCATGGTGAATGATGTCTTTGATATGCTGTTGTATTCACTTTGCGAGTATTTTGTTGAGTATTTTTGCATCAATGTTCATAAGAGAAATTGGTCTGAAATTCTCTTTTTTTGTTGGGTCTTTGTGGGGTTTAAGTATCAATGTGACTGTGGCCTCATAGAAGGAGTTTGGTAATATTCCGTCCATTTCTATCTTTCGGAATAGCTTGAATAGTATCAGTATTAGCTCCTCTTTGAAGAACTGTTAGAATT